>NC_056731.1:613124990-613447490 GCF_019279795.1 Protopterus annectens | reverse complement strand
CTTTTTTTAAAGATTTCTGAGATTTTTTCCTTTGGGATATCATGTTTTCCTTTGGCCTTTAAATGGAGCCATACTACTGCATTTCATTTTTAAATTATTTGTACTGCTTGCTTACATTTATATCTGGGTTCAAATATTTTATATACACATTGGTATTTAACTCTATGACAGTTTCCAAAGAGTTTATTTTATCTCTCTCTCTCTATATATATATATATATGTGTGTATATGTTATATGATATTATATTATATTATATTCTTAATTTGTATTACATTTCAGCACTGGTACATCACAAATTGAGTTGTATTATTTCTTAAATTTCTAATTGGATTATTGCTTAATCCTGTGATTTTTTTTCACTGTTGTATTTAAAACCATGCATGTGGTAGGGAGAAATCACTGTGTGTTGTGGTTTGATGAATAACAATTGTGGATTATATTAAATGATGCTGGAGTGATGTTTTTCTTTTTTATTTAACCATTTATTTATACCGATATCATTATATGTATATATATATATATATATATATATATATATATATACATACACACACACACACACACACACACACACACACACACACACACACACACACACACACACACTAACAAATATTTATTTATTTATCCTTTGTTGAGCAGGTTAGTCTCATTAGGCTAGTAGCCTCTGTTCAGGGGAGACCCAAGGCAGCATTTATATTACTAAGGGAAATGTGACCAGGGCATCAGGAAACTCATCTTAGTCTTTTTGATAGTTGTTGCCATGGGAACTTTTATATCCACCTGATTTTCCACCAACTCAGGCAAATGGGACTTCTTAGTTTAATGGAAAATTTAATGCCAAATGATGACAAACTCAGGAGTACAGTAGCCCTTATGCTGCACTGCAGTGATTGATCAACCTGGTGTAGGAATAGAACCCACAGCCTTCTGCACCAAAGAAGAATGCGCTAGCTGTTGCACCACTGATACTGACAAATATACATAAATATACATACATATATAATATTTGTTTATTTATAGAAAAAAGACTGTATAGAGATATTTTTGGAATAGGCTAGGGAGAGGAAAGGAAATGGAAGAGGAGGAAAAATTCCCAAACAGTACAGTTACATTGAGTAAGACTAGTACAATGGGCTCTTGTAGTTTGCAATTAAACCAAACAGCTTAGGCAAGAAGTCAAAAACATGTGACTAATAAGGTGAGAAAATAATTTAGTCATAAAATGCATAACATTTATGGATGACAAATTAAGGTCTGAAGATGATTAGCAAAAAATGAATATTTCTTTCGGAGCAGATAGTTACTGGGAATGCTGCCAACCAAAAAGTTTTGTTTCAAAATTTATTTTGAGACAAAGATCCTTGACATGAAGAATACTATCCCTTTCCTTTCAGACTAGTACTCATTCTTAATCCTCTTAAAAGTGCTGAGTGGGCCTGTTATGTATGAATTTTAGGACTCTTGATAATTTTATTAGTGCATTTTACTTTTGTGTATATTACATCGTGACAGGTTTAAACTGATGTTACTTTTTTCCTTCCTATGTCAGCTGTGCATGAAGTCTAATATACTATTTAATATTGTTCTACATTTTAAATCCTTCCTTTTTCTCTGTATGTAGCCTGCTTTTATATTTTTTTATATCTTTATTTACAGTTTTTGTGTTCTCTCAGTTTTATGTATATACTTCTTATGTTTTGTCTGCATTGCGTTTTGACTGGAAAGAGTCCAGTAGGATCACATGGCTTATTCAGCTAACAAATTCATGAAGGGATACATGAGTAAGTATCAAACCGATGTTTGTATTCGAGTTCATATAACAAGGTATGCAACCATGCTATAATTACATATTGATATCTATGTATAGCTTGTTGATAGACAAGCATCTCCATTTTAAGGGTAGCAACTACTGTACAGAAGTATAAAAAGCAGGCCATCTCCTTCTTCAGCACAACCCTGTTAGATTAAACAGGTCATGAACATGGATTCATTACACATCAGGTAAAATGACACAGAGATGTAATATCTTCACAACATGGTATGTGACTTGAATTGCTAACATTAAGAGCGTTGATAATTACAGTATACAATCTGTAGCAATGGTTTAGTGTTCTATTGCATCGTGCTGTTGCGAAATAGCTGGAAAACATATTCTGGAGTTACTAGTGATCTCCCAGGCCAAACTGCCCAGATAGAATGCAATATCATTCAGTGTAATACAGACAGCTTGGAACTATGATAAAAAGCAGAGTTAGCATTAACTTATGGGTTGAAAACTGCCTTCCAGGTGAGTGCTCCCACTGCATGAGCAAAACTATGCAAAAACAGGTGGCTCATTTTTCATGCATTTTGTTCATAATCATATGTTTGTAACAACAACAACAACAAAAAAACTTTCCCCACAGTGTAGTAAAGTCTGCCGTAAACTATAGAGAGAAAGAAATAAACTATATATATATATATATATATATATATATATATATATATATATATATATATATATATATATATATATGTATATATATATATATATATATATATATATATATATATATATATATATATATATATATACACATATATATATATATATATTGTTTTAAAAAATGAAACATCTGAATGCACCTGCATTGGAACAATGTGTTTCAAAACTGTGTCCATCACTGATGCAACTATATTTTTAAATATTACCACTGCCCTGATATAGTCACAGAGCAATTCACAACTTAATATCCAGCAAAGTAGTCAGCAGATGTTAAGCTGATGTTTTATTTCCATTACATGTATTTTAGCCTGCAAATAAGCAATAATTTAACCTAGGCACTGCCATATACTTTTTTCTGGCCACGGCCAGATTTCATATTTGCTTATTTACCAGATTGAAAGCTAGTATTGCACAGAAAAAAAAAAACCTGACAAACTAGATATTTTTCTTTCAGTGCCTATTTGGCTAAAGACTGTTAATAAATTAAAATCAGTTTGAAACAGCTGGTCCAAGTAAGTTCTGGTTGATGATAATGCTGAACAGCTGGCCCTTATATAAAAGAGGTGCCAATGTTTTATTTAGACTACTTTTTAAACTCAGCTCAATAAGAAATGCTTTATCATTTAGAGTTGGAGTACTGGTTAACTTGTCTCATAGTGCTGAAAGAAGACACTGTACCAGCATAAAGCTTTATTGTTAAGTGAGTTAGCTTTTTCAATTTGTGATAGAGAAACTTGCTGGCAGTTCAGCACTTCATTTTCAGAAATGTAGACCTCTTTCAGGGTACAGTAAATAGTTAACTCATTCTTTTATATAAATGCTGAGTCTGCTTTTGAATAATGTATACAGCTGTGTGCAATATTTGAGTTTAAGTTGAACAGTGCAAGCATTGTTTAGACTAGCAAATAATCATTACATCAAATCTTTGGGTAACATATGTAGATTTTGGTGTGGTATGTGTTATAAATGAACTAAAAGGCTCAATGCAGCTATTAACACATTAATAACCATTTGTTTTAAAGATAATGTTCACACACACACACACACATACACACACACACACACACACACACACACACACACACACACAAACACACAAAAACAGATAGCTAGATAGACAGATAGAAAGATAGATAGATAGATAGATAGATAGATAGATAGATAGATAGATAGATAGATAGATAGATAGATAGATAGATGAGTCACTCTAGAGACTATGTATGAACTCGATGATCACCATGGCTTGCGGAAAAGAGGATATTCTGAAGAATGGTAATCTCAATTTACTATTTGTTAGTCCATTTTTTGGCCATTCAGTCTCCATATTACAGGACTTGTAAAAAAGGTCTTGACATTTCAGATGGTTACCGATAGATATGGCAATGGGGTTAAGGATAAAAAATAGAAAATGTTCTGATGCATTGTAAGCACATGTGGAACCAAAAGGAGATTGCATCATTGGAAGGGGAGAGAGAGAGAGAAGGGGGGAATATGAAAAGGAAGCAGTAATGCCCAACAGACTGTGTGTTACTGTATAAATAACACCTGCCTAGGGGTATTATGAAGCTCGACACCCCAGGCAGAGGGCCTCTACACCCCTGGAAAGGGATTATTTATACAGTAACACACACCCTGGAAAGAATTATTGCACTTAGAGAATGAGATATCTGTACAATTGGTGCATTTTACTTAATGTATTTTTTATTTTTTTTTTTATATATATTTTTGATGTAAAATAGTTCCTCTGCCTAATGTTTCAAACTTTCTGTAGTGTGAGGATGCTGGAGGAAGTATTTTACATCCAAACTATAACAATTTCAAAACAATATCAAGATGTTTACTTCATTTCTTTTGTTCCCTTACTTCTAAAATACATGTTTTTTCACCAATCGTTGGGGATTGAAGTCACTAAATAATGACATACATTTGAGTTTCAGACTTTATTTCCTTCAGAAAATGCATGCAACACAAATCCTGTTATTCAAGCAAGTTCTAATTTTATAAGAGGAATATTTAAAATCCTTTCCTATTTTCGAGCCTTTATTCCCCATTTATTTCAGGCTTTAGTCAGATTAGGTGGTGAAGGTGGATGAGTTTAAGTACTTGGGATCAACAGTTCAGAGTAATGGTGAGTGTGGAAGAGAGGTGAAGAAGAGAGTACAGGCAGGATGGAGTGGGTGGAGAAGAGTGTCAGGAGTGATTTGTGATAGACGAGTACCAGTAAGAGCGAAAGGGAAGGTCTACAAGAGGGTAGTGAGACCAGTTATGTTATACGGGTTGGAGACAGTGGCATTGACAAAAAGGCAGGAGTCAGAGCTTGACGTGGCAGAGTTGAAGATGTTAAGATTTGCACTGGGTGTGACGAGGATGGACAGGATTAGGAATAAGTATATTAGAGGGTCAGCCCAGGTTGGAAGGTTTGGAGACAAAGCCAGAGAGGCAAGATTATGTTGGTTTGGACATGTGCTGAGGAGGGATGCAGAGTATATTGGGAAAAAGATGCTAAGGATGAAGCTGTCAGCTAACAGGAAAAGAGGGAGGCCTAAGATAAGGTTTATGGATCTGGTGATTGTGGACATGCAGGTGGTTGGTGTGACAGAGCAAGATGCAGAGGACAGGAAGAAATGGAAACAGTTGATCTGCTGTGGTGACCCCTAATGGGAGCAGCCGAAAGAAGAAGAAGAAGATTCGGATTTCTTGAGATAAGAGGTTGAGAGGTATACAAACCTCTTAACTGCTGTTGCCAGTGGTCCATCAATCTCACTTTCTCTCTCTCTCTCTCTCACACGCACACACACACACACACACACACACACACACACACACACACACACACACACACACACACACACACAAACACACTTCCGCTTTCATGCACGTAAGCATGCATACACTCACTTATGCAGACAGAAACATCAACACACATGCATACATACGTTTTTCTTTTTTCTTATGTTTCTTTTAATTTATACTTGCTAAACAGCAAAAGCTCTTCTTAGTGAGTACAAAATAATGGCTTGATTGCTCTCACTCTCACTTTCATGTATGCATACATTCACACAGAAGGACATAAACCCAAAAAGTTTTGTTTCTATTTTTACATTTGCTAGATGGCGAAAGCACTGCTTAGCGAGTGTAAATAATGGCAGCTGTTAGCTTTCTTTCATGCCGAGCTCCACGGCAGTTTAATATGCTGCCAAGAAGCGACAGACTTGTTTTCAGCAGGCATTACCTGTACATTAACTCCCTGCTGGAGAATGTTCATTCTATAATCATAGTGGTGAGTCATAGGTCATTCATTCTCTAATGCAACACATCAGCTAGGATCAATCAATCCATCTCTGTAGTTACATAACACCTACATGGTAACATGCAGTCACGGGTAGATAAAGTACGTATGGATAGGAACAAAAGTACTAATGGAAAAAACATAGGAGGTAGCCAACAGCCGTTGGACAAATGAGATTTAAAACTGAGAAAAGCTGCCTATTGAATTATAAAATAGTTGGCAGTGTTGTTTACAAACTCTCTGGCAGGAATGTATGGCAATTTCTTTATAACGGATGTGGTATAGAAATTGTGTGGATGTGGATGATGGCAGTATCTTAAGAAAGGAGGAGTATAGAAAGGCTCCCTTTTCAAATGCCAGCACTCCTAAAGCCAAGTGCCAACACACCAGGAAAAAAAAAAACTGAAAATGCAGGAAAAGAGTAAATCTCAAATATCACTCTTTTTCTCTAAGCATTTTTTCTTTTTTTGCAGAGAGGCAAGGCCCACTATACCACCCTCCCAAACTTACATATAGATTCATAGGTGTTTACTAGGCTAAGTACCACAAGGGCCTTTTTAAGCCTAGCCATGCATCCCGGTCTCTGAGAAGTTCTGATATCCTTGATAAGTGTAAGCATGGGCCTGTGAGATGAACCATTTACAGGTTACCTGTTTGCATTAGAGACATAGGTGCCAAACCAGGGATGAATTTCTGGTTTCGCATCCAATTGTCCAAGTTGCACTTGAATTCGGTTGGGGGGAACTCTGCTTTACATAGATGAGGAGCCTGTTCCATAGATGGGGTAGTCTCTGAGACTCTGAGATTTCCATACCTCAGATATAAGTTAGTAGTTTGAGAAGTGGCCATCCTTGACTTGATGTATGTGAGTCTATTTTTTGGTCATTCAGTCTCCATATTTCAGGACTTACTAAAGCACGTCCAGCCATTTCAAATGGTTTCCATATAGGAAGCAATCAGGTACTTAAAGGCCTAATAATGTTATATCCGTTCTGGGAAAGGTAGAGGAAAAGATGCACAACAGGCTGGCTGAGTACCAAAATATCATTTCTATGGCCAGAGGTCAAAGGCATAACTTCACATAGCACAGAATTTACTGGTTTATCATGAGTAAGTTATACTGTTGTGTCACCACTAAGATGGACTAGGAGAATCATGTAGATACCATGTATCTAGACTTCAACAAAGTTTTTAACATTATTCTTCTCATATGGTTGGTAGGAAAACTAAAGGGTACAGCTGGTATGAACAGAAGCAAGAAGTATTTATTACAGGGAAACTGTTAACAGCTGTTAGGAGGAAAGTCTGTAGGCAGCAGTATGTAACAGAGTTGAGCACTAGGACCAGTGTTGTTAGCTATACTTGCATGAGATTGGTAACTGTGTTTTGAGAACAGGGTAAATATATGCTGATGGTATAATGATTAGAGGAATACTGACAGATGGGAAAGCCATTCTGCTAAGAGCAAGCAAGAGCTGGTATTCTGGCAGAGAAGTAGCAGATGAGATGATGTAAACAAGAGTAAGTTTATTTACTTTATCCATTTTACTGGAAAGACCCCACAAAAACAGTGTTTTAGAAGAGTGACCTTAAACATGACTGAAGAAAAGCCTTTGGGGGTATTAGATACTATGCTGCACAGTGTGAAAAAGTGGTGAAAATTAATAATATAGTAGAGGTCATAGTGAGACAGGCAGATTCCAGATATGCTGAGGTCGTCCTTTCACTGCACAGGACCCTTAGAGTGTCACATTTAGAGTACTCTGTACAGTTCTGGAAGACATATAAAGAAGGGAAATTAGCGTAGTAGAAACTATGCAATGGAAGATTACTAGAAAAATGAGGGTATAGATGGTTAGGGTTCTGAGCAGAAATACAGACGTCTAGGCAAAGATGTGAGTTAAAGCTCATTGTTTAGAGAAAAGTGAGATGGGAGAAGGTGAAGTGGAAGAACAGAAGACAGACAGATAGACACAGAGGAAGGGGCATTAGCGGTAGCTAAAGTGTGCTTCATGTTAGACTAAAGAAAATGGCACTTGTGAAATGGTCAGAGAGTGGAATCTATGGGCTCACACAACAGTATAGTGCAAGCAGCCAGAGGGATTTGAAGTTGTACAGTGCCATCAAGTGTGGGGAGTAATGGTATTGGAGGACATTAGGTAGTAGGTATGTTAGTTGTCAGCATTCCAATGGATTCAACACTCTGCTGATCTTCTTCCATCAGCAGTTTCATAAGCTTACATCTGAGGTATTAAATGATATATAAGTGAAAAAAAGCAAAGTTTGGAAATCGATAAAAGCCTCTTTGGATAAAATATGAGAAATTGTTATATCAAACATTAAATCAAAAGTCATATGAAGAAAGAATGCGGGACATCTAATCTGAGAATCTTGAAAGAAAAGAAACATGAGGCTTGATGGTGAGAGATGAGACCAAATAACAGAAAGATTTAAGTAACTGATAAGACAGTTCTTTGTTTCAAAGAAGGTGATACATAGGGGTGTTTTACTGCTTTTAAAGCTGTTTTAGCATTTCTCTGCTGTCCTGTGCTTGCTGCCACTGACTACTGTTATGCTCTAGAAGGACAGTAGAGCTTAACAGCATTGAAACAGTTCCTGTAGTCTTCCCTTGTAATTTTCCAGGTTGATGTTGTAATACATTTTACTAGATGTTCTCTCTAATACTTCCAAAAGAGAAATTACTCATTAAGTGCAATTTTTACTCATGATACATCCTTAGAGGCAACTGTATTACTGAGAAAATGATGTTTCAGAAATGTTCATGTGCCAGAAGGTTGATATGGCATAGAAGGACATTTTCACAGCAGTGCTCTGAATGTAAAACTAAGAGCCAGCCATTTAACTTCTGATTTTATGTTCCAAGATGTTGCTAGGCTTATGGTCCTGGTACACAGTCAGTGCTTTGTCGATGTGTTTCATTACTACACAACTGCACAGCAAAGCTAAGAAATGTGTATATTACTTAATTCTTCTATAGGCATCATTGAAACTCACTTTACTGGCCCTACCTTTTTTTTTTTAGTTTGTTGGTTGCTATGGAACAGACCATCAGCTGCCAGTGGTGTCTGTCCTCAAGCTCATTGTCTCTTAGATATTATGCCTAGTATGGTGAAAATCAGATTGTGCTTCATATAATATGAAATGTTTGTTAACTTAACCTCCTCTTTACTTTCATAAAATGTTAGTGGCTATTATTTTCTTCCGACTTGACTACCTATCAGCTGTCCAGATTTTCGTAGAATGTCCAAAATTTTGCCTCATATTTTTGGCCTGTACCACACATAATTTGTGTTTTCTGGATTTTTGTGACAAATCAGTGAGGAGTGAATTCTATAAATAATGGCAGGCCTTTGAATTTCAGACTTCATATCCTTCAGAAAATGTATGGTAACACAAGACCTTTTATTCTTGCAACTTTCTACGTTTATGAGTGATATTTAAAATTTGCTATTTTGGGGCTTTGTCCTCCCCCATTATTTTTGGCTTTGTTCAGATTTTTTGTGATAAGAGGTTGAGAGGTGTGCTTGTTATTCATTATCTGGTTAGACGTTCTGAATAGACCTCCATGAAAGGTACTTTTTGTAGGATGGCACATAGCAGTTAGCTGATGCCGTTATGCCATATTAAATGCTGGTTGAGAACTACACCAGGCAGCAGATTAGTAAGGACCCTTTAAAGGTCTACAGTAAGATGTGTGCATACTGTACAGAAGGAAAGCATCCTAGATTACTCAGGATAAGCTGTATCTTTTATTGAACTTAGATTAAGGAATGTGGATAGCCTCAACAAACTTCTAGGTATATGTGTATGTGATGGAAAGAATGTGGTATTTCCTACTGTCTAATAAAGAATAACACTAGAGCAAAAATATATGCTAGTCATTAAGGAAGGAGCAAAGTTACAGATGGGGTAAAATAATATCAGCTAGCTACTGGGACAGAGGGCATGATACTTTGTGAAATGACCTCTGAAATAGGGTCTGTTCTGAAGAACTTTGGCAGTGCAGAGGATAATGATATCTATTCACCCTTTTTCCCATTTGTACAACTTCCCATTTACTGACTCACATATCATTTACACACTGCACTGCAGAAACGAAGCTGCCATATAGCTATTCTGTCCAGCAGGAAAATCCAATAGCATTGAATTACTTAACAAGAGACAGACTGTTTGCTGTTCCTGGATACAATTGTATCAGGCTAACGATGTTTACTGGGCAATGCTTTTAGTGGTCTAGTTCATAAGAAATATGATCATTAATACTGCTGCAGAAATTAGTAAAAAAATGAAACAATAATTCATTATGAGCCTTATTAAAGTAACTGTTATTTTTTAAATTCATCTTTGAGAAATGGAAAAATAAATCTAAATGAGCTGTAAGGGAATGTTCAGTTTTCAGGTTGAGTACTTCATATAATTGAAAAAAACATATTGGTATGTGTGTGTGTGTGTGTGTGTGTGTGTGTGTGTGTGTGTGTGTGTGTCTCTCTCTCTCTCTCTCTCTCTGTGTACTTGTATATGTATATACACAACATATACATGTGCATGTGCACACACACACACACACACACACACACACACACACACACACACACACACATGTATATGTATATATATATATATATATATATATATATATATATATATATAGAGAGAGAGAGAGAGAGAGCTACACAAGCACACACATACATTTCTAATGTACTCTGTTGTCCTTTTGTATTAATCTTGGTGCAGTCAAATTGCATACACCAAAAAAGCCAAGCAAATTCAGTAAACAATACATTCAAAAATGTGAACATTTAAAACAAATATGAAGACATCAGGTCAAGTCAAAAAGTAATTACTGGATGGGAATGGAATTGTTTGGAAAAAGGCTACAAATGGAAATCATGGCATAAAGATGACTTTTGAGGTTACATCTGAAAAGACTGCAAAAGGAAATGAGTCAAAATTTTAAAAGACCAGGCACTTCAATTTAAACCGCAGACAGAGAGGTGGAGATAGTTAAAAATGGGGAAAGGAAATAGTCAGAGTGCTAGAATGAAGTAACAGAATGCTGTGTTTTGTGGGCTGTAGCAGTTCACTTGTGCACCATTCTTTTAGAAGAACATATAAACAGTAATTTTACTGCAGACTATATAAAGTCTTGGAAATGCGGTCTTTGCTGTATAAAATCACTGAATACATAGCAGAATAATCAGAAGGAATTTTACCAAGTTAAGCGTTATAACCTGAACAGGGAAAGAGAGATACAGACAAGCATTATGCTATGGGAAGATGAAAGCAAACTCAGCAACATATTTTAGAAGCAAATAGAATTTATGAATGATGCTGTAATGTACAGATGAAAAAAATACACTTCAAGATGATTTACATTCCCAGTACAGTGAATAAAAATGATGTAGATAAGAAGGCAGTAAAATGATCAATGCAGAACCATAAAAACAGGAGACAAGCCTCGGCAAAATCAACAGGAACCAAAAAATGAACAAGGCACCAGCCCAAAATAATCTGTGCCATATATAAAAGTGTAGGAAGCAGCTCTTGAGCCACAAGCACTTAACATTTTGCTGTCTATGTACTGTTATGTACTGTTATTAAATGTTCACATTAAGCTTGTGGCTCGAGAATTGCTTCCGTCACTTTTATATTTGTCAGAAATTATTTTGGGCAGGTGCCTTGGCCATTTTTTGGTTTCAGTAAAATTATCAAGTACATCAGATTAAATTTCTCAGTTTACTGTTATTGATCTGAAAATAACAGCTTGCTCAATCCTTTGATACAAGGCTGTTGGATGAATCTGGGTTGCTAGGAAGGTGGGAAGACACCATTTTCTGATGCCATTCCTTTGGCCATGGCTGAGTATTGGCTTTTATCTTGTGCTTTATTGCGAAATTGATTTGCATTAATAAGCACACCGAATTACTCATCTTCCTGGATCCCATTTCCAGACATGCTGAAGAACTTTACTCAGTTACCTGACATGCTCACCCTTTTCAGAACTGCAAGACTTGCTGGATCTTATATATTTTTAAGAATAATAGGTAATTACTTGGCCCTCATTTTGTTTGTGTAGACCAAGATTGGCTGATTTAGAGCCAGAAAGTAATGTGAAACAATACCAGCTTAGGTTCAGTGCATTCTCTACCTTGTGCCTCTAACTACATCATTTGTTGAAACAGTTATGACCTTCAAAGCCAATCACTTTTCCTTGCAGTGCGATATGGTGGCAAATCTATGCTATAACAACATACTGTTTATCTTTCATAGTGAATGCACCTTGCTGATTTCTGTTGCTTCAATAACTGAGACTCCATTTCCAAGTGTGTATTCAGTTTTGCAGCATATGAGACTGAGTCATGAAGAGAGGTGAACAGAGGTCTTACTAAAATGTCCTTTGTACCTACCCATTCCTTTCAATATACCAAAGAAGCAGTTTACGGTAAAATGTGTCATTTTAATCCACTGTTCACCAAAAGTTGGCAAAATATTCCTATAAGAATCAACAAACATTCTTTGTTGAATGGTTGTTCAAGTTATCAGAATGTTGAAGTTATTTTTTTAAATGCCTAAGCCCTGGTATTTTACAAATAAATACCAGAGGTGATTATGATGAGATCACTAGTTCTAACCAATTTATTAATGTGCTCATGAAATTAATTGAATAAATTCACCTTAATTTTTAATCTTAAGAGGTGAATTTCTTGAATCTGTTTTAAGAACACATAGACAAATAGTTATGATCTGAGACCTGATCATAATTATTGCAATGTATGGGCAGTTTAAGCTGCAGCAGTGTATTACTATAACCAGTTTAAAAGGGGTGTCAGTGTGAACTAACAGATTTAAATGCTGCAACATACCTAGCACTATCACACAAATGGTGGCCATTAGGAAAATGCATCTCTAATCAATCAGTGGTTTTGAACCTTGAATATGTTGCTTTGCCACAATTTTTTGGTAACATGAAGTGTGATATAGTAAGAGCCTCACTATTTACAAAGTTTATAGGAGTCAGTTGCCTGTCAGATGCCAGGACTCACCAGAACATACAGGCACTCAAGTCACTCAACCAGAAGTACCAGTATGACTCAGTCATAGTCCATGTGGGTGAGAATGACCTGAGATGTACTTCCCTGGACTTTATGAAGAGAGACATGATGGACTTCTCTGAATACATGTTGCAGGTGAGTATGAGGCTCACACTGAGCAACATTCTACTCTCACCAAGAACGGTACCACAGTACAAACAGAAAATGACTGACTTCAATAATTGGCTTAGCTACTGGTGTCATTCCAAGGGGATTCAGTATTTGGCAGTCTGGTACAACATGATCAACAGACCATGCTGCTTTGCCAGAGATGGTCTGCACCTGTCACTGCTAAGCTTTTGAATATTGACCAAGGCATTAGCCACCCCCATTGTGCCTTTTTTATGCAGCACCAAACCAACAGACCTACCAACATAACAAATTCTTCTGATGCCTAGCTGAAGGTACTACTGCTCAATGCTAGGAGTCTTAGCAAGAAATTGTGCTCCCTGAAACCTCTCCTCACCCTGGAGTATGATGACGTCTGTGCAGTTAAAGAGACATGATTCAAGACTGTGGAAAGCACTCCAGCAGTGCAAGGTACAATGTCTATCACACATTCAGACTACCATCTGAAAAGGAAAAAAATGAAAGCAAGAGGTGTTTCCATTTTATAAAAAAAACAATCACACCTCTAGATTGGTCAAGCAGGATGACTCAATTGAGCTACTCTACGTCCATCTGAACATAGGCCAAATCCCCCACTGTATCATTGCTAGCTACAGGTACCCAACCATGAACCAGAAAAAACACTCTGCATGCCTGAAGTTACTAGAATTACTTACCATTCAGCCCAACGCACTACTCATGGGTGATTTTAACTACCCCTCTATAAACTGGGAAACATATCACTTGCTCCTACAGTACTTATCACCTCGATACAGCACTCTTGTTATAGAAAGTACCCCAAAAAAGCAAACCCCATTTCTCGGTCACCCACATCCCCCAGAACCTTTTCTTAAGTTTTTCTGTCTATTCCTTCTAGCATGTCGAGGGATCAGTTGCTAATGTCCTCTCCTGCTCAGCTGATGAACCTGGGAATATTGAGGCAATGTTACAATTGCCTCATGTACACAGACAACCCTCTCCTCCTCCCACAAAACACAAATACATGCGAGAGATGCAACTATACGGCCAAACTGGAGGCTGAGCTCTCTCAACATAGGACTGGCATGACCAGACAGAAGGAGAAGGTAACCACACACACTATAGACCCAGTCTCACATAATACCATCACAACCTCAAATCATACACATAAACACACAAAGACATACTCGGAGGCTCTGATCAAAAATCTACCAAAACGGCAGAGGCCACCAAAGCAGACACCCAAACAACTACCACCTCAGAACACAACACCTGCAACACATAGACCACACAGTCAGAGTGTCAAGCAGTCACAGCCCTTAAGGCCAAACACAATGCCAGACACACTAGTCATTGGTGACTCCATAGTCAGACACACTGACGTCCCGCTCACCAGACTGAGTAAGGAGAAGGTCACAGTAAGCTGCCTGTCGGTGCTAGAATCCGCCACATAACGCATGCACTCAGGTCTCTCAACAGCAGGTACAATGCGACTCAATCATTGTGCACGCTGGTGTTAATGACCTGAGGCGTACCTCCTTGGACTACATGAAAAGAGACATAGAGGAGCTCTCTGATTATGTAGCCCAAGCAGGTATGACCCTGACCTTGAGCAGTATCCTACCTTCACCAAGAATGATGCCACAATACAGAGATAAGATGATCAGCTTTAACAATTGGCTTAAACTCTGGTGTCATTCAAAGGGGATCCAATGTCTGTCTGCCTGGGATGACATGCTGGACAAGCCACGCTGCTTCGCAAGGGACGGCTTGCACTTGTCACCCTGGGATTCGGATTTTGGCAAAGGCTCTTGCCACCCCCATAGTGCCTTTTTTAGGCAAGGCTCAAATTCTAAACCTACCACCCTAGAACTCAACAAAGAAAAAAACTAAGGGTAATGTTGCTCAATGCCAGAAGTCTCAACCTCAAGATGCACGCACTCGAGGCCCTTCTCAGTATGGAGAACATCGATGTCTGTGCTGTGACAGAAACCTGGTTCAAGGCTCCTGAGAGCACCCCAGCACTATCAGGTTTTACCTCATATCATGCGTTCGGCACCAAAACCCGGACAATACCAAGAAAGGAGGAGGGTATCCATATTCATCAAGGACACCCACACCTCAAGATTGGTGGCATCGCACGATGCATCGGAAACCATCCAGGTGCAATTAACCATAGGCAAGATTGCTCTGCAATTTGTAGCATGTTACAGGCCACCCTCGCAAACTCAGGAACCTCATATGGCCTTCCTGAAAACACTGGAGGATAAATGTATCTCCGAACACCATCATACTAGGTGACTTCAACTACCCTAATATAGACTGGGAACACTACTCAAGCCCAAACACTCTAGCCCAAAAGTTCCTGGAATTCATAAACTCAAATGCCATGGAACAACTAGTCACCATCCCCACAAGAGGAGAAAACATACTTGATCTCATCATCACGAACATGGGAGCACAATGTTCAACGCCGGAAGTATACCCCTCACTGGTGAGATCTGATCACAAACTAATCTCGCTGGAGGTCCTTATACCGCCCCACCGAAATGAAAAAGACCACAGTAAAGAACTTCTCGAAAGCCGACTTCACACTTCTAAAGACTAGTGTGGTCTCCTTTAAGGCCCCTGAGCCGGCGGTTAACATTACTCAAACCGCTGAATCACTTACAAATGCCTTCTACCAGCACCTGCAGGCTGCATGGATCAGGCAATCCCAAGCAAAACAAAGACTCTTTGTACCAAAGGCAAGCGTCCAGTCTGGTGGACCCCAGCCATAAACAAACTCTACAACAAAAGGAGAAAGCTACTACAAGATAGAGCAAAATCCTTAAAAGGTAAGACACCGCTGATCACTATAAGTAAAAAGCTAAGAGCTCTCATAAAATCATCCAAAGCTAATTTTGAGAAAAAATAGCTAAGGACTCTAAAGACAACCATAAGGCATTCTTTAGCTATGTCAGAAACCTAGGAGGAAACTCCCAGATATGCTCAGAATTAGTTCAAAATGATGTGAAGATTACTGATCCTACAGACATTGCCAACATACTGGCTGACAGGTTCAGTGCAAACTTCACCCCCCCCCTAAAGGAGAGATATCTATACCAAATGATTGTAGCCCCCCAAACATCTCTAACGCCCAGGTGAGAACTGCTCTCTCCAAGGCAAAGAACACAGCATCCATGGGACCTGATGGTGTCCCCGGCTGTGTGCTCCATGAACTCAACGAGGAATTAAACCCACAGTTAGGACAGCTGTTTAATCTTAGTCTCACCTCCGGATACGTACCCAGGGAGTGGTGCACAGCGACTGTGGTCCCACTCCACAAAGGCGGTGCCTCCACCGACCCTGGAAATTACCGTCCCATTAGCTTGACAAGCCTTATCTGCAAAGCCATGGAGAGGATCATAATGGATCTCATAAATAAAGACATAGGGAACTTGCAGACTTTGGATCCAACCCAGTTTGGCTTTGTCAAAGGCAGATCATGCCTTTTAAACTTGGTTGACTTTTTTGAAACAGTCACCAAGGCCATTGACGAGGGAAAGGCAGTCCATACAGCCTACCTAGACCTGGCAAAGGCTTTTGATACAATACCTCACTCGGGTATCATTGAAAAACTCATCAACTTAAATGTAAACCCATACATTACAAGATGGGTTGCAAACTGGCTGAGTGACAGAACCCACAGGGTCAGAGTTGCTGGCGCCATGTCAGACTCAAAGCCTGTCACAAGTGGTGTCCCACAGGGCTCAGTCCTGGGCCCACTCTTGTTTGGCATCTACTTTTCTGAAGTACAAGCAAACACAGGAGGGTTATGGCTGACAAAGTTTGCAGATGACTGCAAACTGGGCCGTAGTTGAAAACACATCCAACACAGATATCCTTCAGAAGGGTCTCACAGAAACAGATAACTGGTGCCAGAGCCATGGCCTAAAGTTAAATGCCAAGAAATGCATAGTCATACCCTTCGGGAAAAATAAGGTTACCCCTAGCTACCATATAGGTGGCAATCCCTGAACACAGAAGAAGTTATTAGGGACCTGGGAACCCAGGTTGACAGTAGCCTTTCATTCGACACTCATATTGCTAAAGTAGTTAGGAAGACCTTCTACATTGCCCACCTTATCATGAAGGGATTCACATCTAGATCAAGGGAAGTCATAGTCTCCCTATACTCATCACTCATCAGACCAATGATCGAGTACAATGCCCCATTCGGAATGTATCTGACCCGACACTTGCAGCAGCTGGAGAGGCCACAAAAGTTCCTCACCAAAAGGATAAAGGGTCTAAAAAATCTGTCTTATGCTGCTTACCGCTTGCTCAGAGGTGACCTATGCCTGACATACAAGGCCATGTCAAACCCAGATTTGATGAACATGCTTCATCTCAAAAAATCTAGATCCCTCAGAGCCACAAGGGCGGGAGACTTAAACCTCGACACGGTTATTAATAGGACGTGCTGGAGGGATAGATTCATCACACAAAGACTCCCTATGCTGTGGAACAAAATCCCGGTTTATGTGAGGCAGAGCACCTCGCTGGCCTTGTTCAAGAGGAATCTTGACCAATGGATGGGAGATCGCAGATACACCCCAGGGGTTACCTCAGTGTCACTGCTCGACAGAGGCACAGCAAAATAATGGGCATAGTTTCTCCAAACTAAAGGGGTGGCGTAAGCCACAAAACTATGGGCTAGGCTTATAAATGCCCTCGGGCAGATAGCCTAGTATGAACCTATGAACCTATGAACCTATGAACCTATGTAACCACTAACACGTAGGCTCAGAGACTCATGGACTTTGTCAATGCAAATGCTCTCGAATAGCTGGTCTGCACTGCTACTAGATGCTCAAATATCTTTGATATAGTCTCACAAACATGGAGGAGCATTATACCACCCCCCCCCCGTGTGTAATGTCCTCATTGGTTCATGAATCGGTGTCCTTTGAAATAAATGTAACTGTAGAAATCTCATCACCCCTAAAACCCTAAAGAATTTTTCAGAGGTAAATTACCTTCTATTAAGTGATTGCACAGGTAATTTTAAAGCTCCCATAACCTCACAAATACACACACCTATGCAAAAGTATACACAAATGTCCTTTGCAACCACTTAAACAAATGCATAGAAACTGCAGTACCTGAATGAACTAAACCTAGGTCTTTCCAGAAAAAACAAGCCACCCTGGTGGACCCATGGTATAAATAAACTATACAACAGAAGGAAGAAATTCCTGTCTAGCAGTAAGTGGGAGGGTACGGAATAGAGAAAAAATTCCATATTTGTCTCAACAAGCAAATCTGTCTCACTCATATCTCTGTTTAACCAGTCTCCAGATAGGCTTTGTCCCAGTACAGTGAAGGACAGCAACAGTCATCCTTCTGCACGAAGTTCATCAACTGATCCAGGAAACTACTGATCCATAAGTCTGACTAGCCTAATATGCAAGGCTATCGAAAGGATAATCATGGACTGATTAATAACAACATAGGAGATCTCCAGACTCTAGACTCAACCCAGTTCAGCTTTGTCTGGTGAGAAGGTCACCAAGGCCATGGATGAGGGTAAGACAGTGCATACACCCTACCTTGACCTGGTCAAGACATTTGACACAATGCCCAACTCGGGTATTATAGATAAACTCACAAAATGGGGCATAGACATCTACACTACCAGATGGATAACTAAATGCCTCACGGACAGGAAACATGTTGTTCCACATTCAGTAAGAGGTCAGTCACCAGTGGAGTACCAGAGGATTTAGTGCTGGGCCCCATCCTGTTTGGGATATACTTTTCAGATGTCAGGGGCAAATGTAGATGGCCTTTGGTTGACCAAGTTTGATGAGGACTGCAAGCTGAGTGCAATCACTGACTCCCCAGTCCATGTTGCTATCCTACAGAAAGGTCTGATGCATATTAATGATTGGTGTCAAAACAATGGGCCTCAAACTAAATGTGAAGAAATGCATAATAATACCTTCTGGGAAATCAAATACCCCTACAAATTACAACATTGATAACACTCTCCTACGAGTGGAACCAGTGGTGAGAGATCTGTGTATTCAGATAGTAATCTGAACTTTGACCACCATGTGTCCACGGTGGTGAAGAAATCCTTTCATGTGGCTCAGCTTATAAGTAAGAGCATGGCATCCAGATTTAAGGATGTCATAGTATCGCTGTACTTACCCCTTATCAGACCAATAATCAAGTGCAATGCACCCTTTGGCATGAACCTTGTCAGGCACCTGCAACAGTTGGAGTGTCTTCAGAAGTATCTCACCAGAAAAAATACAGGTTATAACTGACATTTCATATGTGGGACTGATTAAAAGCCCTATCACTGTATTCAGTTGCCTACCAATTGCTGAGGAGTGATCTGTGCCTGACCTACAAGACAATCTCTGACCCAGCCCTGATGTAAATGCTGCATACTTGCAAATCTAACTGTGTGAGGGTTGTCTGCTCCAAAGATCTAATCCTGTTCTCTGCCAGGAAAAGATTATGCTGAAGAGACAGATATGTGTCTCAGAGATTGCCCCTTCTCTGGAATGGGCTTCCTATTCATGTAAAGCAAAACCTTTCCCTGACCATCCTCAAGCACAATTTGGATCAGTGGATGGGAAATCACAAAATAGTCAAAACCCCACTTGCTGACCCTTGTTATCTTTCCCCTAGGGAGAGAAAAATGCATAAAATCTGAGTAAATCTGGCTAGGCTTGTAAGGGCTGTTGAGCTATATGAACCTATGAACCCATATGCATGAACCTCACGATAACTGGCTTGCTATAATGAGTGTGATTAAGCTTCAGTCATTATTTGAAGTTGCTGTACATGCTGCAGAGTAAGCTCTGATCATAACAGCTTTTGAAGTACTGGCCACAACAAAACTACATCAGGGAAGGAAAGCAGCTTTAAAAGTTGTAATATACTTTGCATGACCACATTTCTTTTCTTGTGCGTGTGTTTGTGTGTGGCAGCATAAAGTGTACTACAACTTTTAAAGCTGTTACGAAACCAAAGCTACAATTAACTTGGTCACTATGAGGTAGCACTAAGTATATTACACATTTCAAAGCTGCAAAACACATCCTACCTCTTCAAGAGTTCATAGGTGTGTACTAGGCTAATGGCCCTGGGGCCTTTACAAGCCTAGCCCATAGACGTGCCCTGGCATTGTGCTGCCCATTTTTAGTTCCCAGTGCCTCTATCAAGTACAGCCACTGGAGTGATCCCCGGGGTGAACTTTCTACTTCCCATCCACTCATCAAGATTTCTCTTGAAGAGGGCTAGTGAGGTGCTCTGCTTGACATGTATGGGAAGTCCTTTCCAGAGCATCAGCAGTGTCTGGGTTATGAACCTGTCCCTCCAGCATGTTCTGTTGATTGTGGTAATAAGGTTGAGGTCTCTGGAGCGTGTGGTGCAGTGGGATTGGGATTTCTTTAGATGTAGCATTTCTAACAGAGCTGGGTCAGACATGGCTTTGTAAATCAAGCAGAGATCACCTCTTAGTAGACGATATGAGACAGAGGTAGTGTAAAGTGTGTGCTATAGCTTTAAGAAGCATGCAAGGCTGAAAGGGTACATATATACAGTCCTCACTTCCTTTCTTTTTTTCTCTTCATTTTGTAGTATATTAATGCAGCTGAAGCTGTATCCGCTACAAAGAATTTTGTAGGAGCACTCAGTGTAATGCAACTTTTAAAGTTGTAAAACAGCACTCCTACATTTTTCTCTTTCTCTGTAACTTGGAGTAGTAAAGTCACATCTGCTACAAAGAATTATGATCAGGCCACTCCAATCATAATCAAATAGTTATATATTCTCAGAACTGAGGTCAAGTTTCATCTCTGAATCTTCCCCTTCCTCCACTGTCAATGTGAATGTTCTGACATACATTCATTGACCATGCAACAGCTTGGTTACATTGGAGACTGAATTATAATCCTGTGTCTTATGTACCTTTCTGACACGAGAAAGATGAATAGAGTTCCTTTCGTGTTTATGACAAGAAAAACGAGTCTTTGTGTGTTCTCTTCAAGCAGATTTATTTTATACAACCATATCACTATAAAGACTTACTGACTCTAATTTAGGTAACTTATATACAAATTAACAACTGTGATCGTGCATGCTCTCTCTCTGGCTGGTCCTTCAAGAAGGCACTACGAATTGCACATGAGGACTGTATATACATGCACTTACAGCCTTGCATGCTTCTTAAAGCTATAGCACACGCTTTACACTATGATCTACATCCTTCCTCTTTGAGACATAGATCATGCAATTGTTATGAGATTGTTTGGCATACAGAAATCACAGGTAACCCTTAGTCATGCATTATACAATACTAAATACATGAATGTACAATCAAGTCCACATTGCTGCATATTTCACACTTGGCTTAGACACTCATCCATATAATGTGATATAAAACTGGGAATCAGTTTTAGCAACTGGAACAGTTTCTGTAAAATGGTTGACTTGTGGAATGTTTGAGTCACTTTCTGAAATGGAATCAGAATTTTGAACACATTCTGGTCTGGAAACAGAGTCTGACTCATTCTTTGCTTTAGCATCCGCATTACAGAAACAATGTTGTGATTGCAATGATGATGATGATGAGTCTGGTACAGGAAAAAGATGTTTGTGATTCCTCCTATATTGTCCACCTTCAGAATTTACCAAGTAAGATCTTGGCTCGGTACAGATGCCTGTAATCTGTCCTATTTGATCAAAATCTTTTGTTGTCTGGATTTGAACCATCTCTCCTTCAATGGACAAAGTAATCTGCTCGATCTGTCATAACTAGATTTCTAGATATTACACTTCTTAAACACTTGAGCCTTGATGGTTTTAGTGTTCTTAGATTTAGGCTGCAACAAACTTGAAGAAATAGGTAGCATAGTTCTAGTTTGCCTGGAAAGTAGTCCATGAGCAGGTGAGCCAAGAATATCATCATGGGGTATGTTTTTGAGAGTAAGCAAATTCAAGAATAAATCAATATTGTCATGCTTTGACCTTTCAAGTAATTGCTTTGCACGCTGTACTGCACATTCAGCTAGAACACTGGACTGAAGATATTCAGGACTACTAGTGACGTACAAAGTCCCATTCTTTTGCAAATTTCTGAAACAACTGGCTAGTAAATTGAGTACCATTGTCAGAAAAAAGTTTGTATAGACTACCATGAACTTAGAAATGATGTTTCAGCTTAGTAATAACATCAGTTGAGGTTAGGTTAGGTAATAAATCAATCTCAAACCAATTCAAATAGAGTCTACCAGACCTAAGTAGTGTTGATTGCTCCACTGAAAGATATCAGTTGCTACAGCAGACCAAAGTAGTTCAGGAATTAGACTTAGCTGAAGTGGTTCTCTTTGCAAATGCGATCTAGTATTGTTGCATACTGAACAAGAAGAAAGAATGCTATCAATGTCTTTTGGTAATGAAGACCAAAATACTAATTCTCTTGCTCTTCTCTTAGTGGATGTGGACCCTGGGTGACCATGATACAAAATATGAATATATTTTTGTTGTAAGGAAGCAGGAACAACAATTTTAGGACCTTTGAAAATAATGCCATCTTCCATCAACAATTCATCTCTGTAAAGAAAATACATTTGCCCTTCAGGTGATACACTAGATTGCTTTGACAGCCATCTGTCATTAATATAGTGATTGAACTTCTGCAAAATTGGATCAGTCTGAGTGTGATCTCTTAACTCATCAAGTCTAGTGGTGAAAAAATTACAAGTGACCACAGCAAAGTGAAAGGCTTCTGCATTATGCTCTTTTGTTGTAATCCTAGGTGATCTGGATAAGGTATCAGTCAGATAGAGCAATTTGCCTTTAGTGCAGACCTTTTTGAAATTGCACTTCTGAAATTTGAGCATCATTCTTTGTAATCTTGCTGGAGCAGAATGCATAGGCTTCTTTAGAATAGTAACTAGAGGTTGATTATCATTTTAAATCTGAATAGCTCAACCCTAAACATAATCATGCAACTTGGATACTGCATCTCAGTTTGGGTTAGTATTCTAGATGCATAGGTTACTGGTCTGCCCTCTTGAAGTATAACTGCACCTAGACCAAATTTTGAAGCATCACAGGAAAGAGTAACTGGTTTGTTCACGTCATAGTATCTTAATGTAAGTAGGTTGGCAATTTTCTGCTTGAGTACTTCAAATGCCTTTTGGCACTGTTCCAACCATGACCATGCAACATTTTTGCATGTGAGCTCTGTTAAAGTTGCTGTCAACTCACTGAAGTCTGGTATAAATTTGCCTAAATAGTTGACCATGCCTGAAAGTGCTATAAAGCTTGTACATTAGCTGGTGCTGACATTTCAAGAATAGCTGCTTGTTTGGTCAGGTCTGGTCTCAAGACTGTACTTCTAAACAAATAACCTATGTACATAACTTATGGACATCTGAATTTGCACTTCAGAGGATTAAGCTTTAAGTTTACTTCACATGCTCTGTTTAGAACTTTCTTGAGGTTTCTTTCATGCTCTGATTCACCATTGCCTCCAACCAATAGATCATCTACTATTATGGTATGGGGATAATCCAAAAAAATGTGCTCCATTGCACACCGAAAAACTTCACTTGCAGAATTTATTCCAAATGGCATCCTTAGGAATCTGCATCTGCCAAATGGAGTATCAACAGTAGCTAGAAATGAAGATTTTGAATCTAGCATCACTTGCCAAAATGAACTCTTTGCATCCAAAACAGAAAATACAGTGGCATTCGGTATTAGAGCTGTAACCTCTTCAACTGTGCACATTGGATGGTACAGTCTTTTTAATGCTTTGTTCAGATCTCTTGGGTCAATGCATATTCTGATTTTGTCTAAGCCTTTTTTGTGCGCAGCTACCATGCAACGCCATTTTATCCAAATGAGCCTTAACGTTATCTTGCATAGCTATTGGAACTCTACTTGCTGATTTGACTACTGGCGTGACCTCTGGGTCTGACTTCATAGAATACACAACTGGAAGTTTGCCTAACTTGTCATCGAAAACATCAGCATATTCCAAGAAAATGGCTTCTGAAAAATTAGAACTTGGAAATTAACTTATGTGATGAAATTCTTTAGAAAAAGAAAGCAGGTTCATTCTTAAACTATCTTTGAGGCCCAATAAAGATTGCACTGGTCTTCTGACTACATAGAATAACAAGTTGTAACAGTTTTCAGCCAAATAACATGAAAATATCACTGAACCTTAGGTATGAATTTCTTCACCTCCATAAGCAACAAGTCTCGCCCTACTGGCTGCTGGTTACATTGAGTTGTTCATTAGTTCTCACTCTGGCAAATCTGTCTGCTGATATCACATTACACTTTGAATCAATGTATACTTTGAGCTCTGTTGATCTTCCATTAATCTGGACAGTACAAAACACTTCACTTCTTGTTAATAAGTTCACTGCATCAACTCTTTCACCAAGCACTGATGCACCATACACATAGAAAGCTGAGTGCTTCGGCTCTACTTGATCAACTTGCTTCTTTGTGCAACCTTTCTTTACAACTGTGTGAGGATTACTTGATCTGCAAAACTTTGGAATATAGTTAATTTTTACACATATGACATTGCTGACCAAATGCTAAGCATTTCTTTCTTTTAGACTCGTGATTTGCACCACAATTGCGACAGTTTACAATAAAGGTAAATTTGGGTTTTGCTGATTCATGTTTATATGGCACTGAGCTGGTGCTGGAGCTTGCACCTTTCTTGGAACTTTCTGGAAAACCTCATGCCTTCTTTGGAAACCCTTTTGCTACCACATACTTAGGCCTGCTCTTGTTTGCCATGTGTTGCATACTATCTACATGTGCTCTGGAGCCAACTGAAAACATGCTCTTGTCATTCACAAGCATACTTGTGTGCTTCTCTGACACCTCATGGATTTGACAAACCTCTATGGCCTTGCTCAATGTCAAATCACTGTCACAAACTAAAATCTTTTTCACAGCAGCACTGTTAATACCACATACAAGCCTGCCCTTTATCAGCTTATCTTTTAAATTATCAAACTGACACATTTTAGCTCTGTTTCCTAAGTCAGTTATATAAGCTGCAAATGTTTCCCCTGGTTTCTGATCTCTTGTGTAAAACAAATGCCTCTGTAATGTAATATTTATCTGGGGGTTACACATTTCTCTGAACTTGCACTTCAAACACTCGAGGTCTTCCCTTGATTCAGCTTGTACAACAATATGGTAGTCTACCTCTTCTTCTTCATATATTGCTGGTACATACACAAATGAATGCTCTCTTTCTATGGCCTCTGACCTGCTAGGTTTAGCAAAATGAATGCCCTTGTACATGCATCTCTATCTGCATAAGCTACTTGTATAAAAATATCATACTCTTGCTCAAATATTTTCCAGTTCTCTGCAATATTCTGATCAAATACAAGTGGTAGGGGTTTTCAAAAGCCATCTGCCATATTAACACACACCTGCAAAGGGTTTTGCAAATAAGCATAAACATACACACATACACATATGCCAGAACTAATGCCAGTAATTGTCCAATGCTTTTGTACTCTGAACTTATACCTTTGTTGTTCTTTTCGGAATTATGTGAATGAACAAACTCGTAATACTTTTGAATAACTGGACTTTGTGAAATAAACTTTTTGGGCGTTTTGGTACTTTTGTAATGTCGTGGTAAGGACGAAAATACTAAAGTCATTTATCATCATCTGCTAAAGTCATCTACCATCGTTTTGAGAAACACTCAAGAACTTTACGATGTGACTGAATAACTCACGAGCACTGTAATACTCTTGTAATGTCATCTTTTACAAGAAAACACCTCATCAGTGTAAGAAACATGTCAAGTAACTGCACAACATGAATAAATCAAACATCTGTTGCCTTAACTCAATAACTTTTTGAAGTAATTGCACTTTGCAAATAACTGCATACAGCACATTGAAATGTCCCCAAAATGGTGGTGTCTTGCTAGGCAACTCTCTATAGTATGAGAAACACACTGTAATAGTGGCACTTTGCGAATAGACACACCCACCACAAGAAACTTTTTGAAATGGCTATACTTTGACTGTATTACATGAAATAGCTGCACTTCACACACAATAAACTCTTCTAAATACATGCACAGTAATAAGCACATGCTGTAAGGACTCTTTGAGATACTTTGAATAACTCTAGTTATGGCCTTCTTGCAATATGAAGTCATAGTTATGCCCAAACACAGCAGTTTGCCAAAGCACATACATACAGACGCTTTGCTTTATTTTACTTAATGTGCCTCTTTTCTTATTGCATTTGTTTTGCTCATTTAAGCCCTTTTCACACCCAATATACTTTGCTTGTGCTTGTTTTACTTTAAACATGCCCAACTTTGCCTTGAACACACTCGTTTTGCTTTAAACATGCTCATTTTGCTTTAAACAGACTCATTTTTGCTTTACTGTTAATTGTTCCATCGAAAATTTTATCTTAAAACATTTTCTTTAGTTAACAAACTTTTCATACTTTTCGCTTGCTTGATATTGCAGATTGTGCCCTTGTAATGCTCCTTTTTTGTCTTTCATATTGAATAAATAGTTTGTGTTATTCTCATTACCCTTGATTCTTTCTGGTTATGTGTGTGCACTTTTCTCTCAGTTTTACCTTCACTGTCGTCTTTGCACCTCATGGCTCTGAATATTCTTCTCTCTTCCATCCTGGTTTTTACACCATGTCGCTTTCGTGTTTATGACATGAAAAATGAGTCTTGGTGGGTTCTGTTCAAGCAGCTTTATTTTATACAAACATTTCACTATAAACATTTACTGACTCTAACTTATGTAACATATACATATTAACAATTGTGATCATGCATGTTGTGTCTCTGGCTGCTCCTTCAAGATGGCACTAGGAATTGCACATGAGGACTTTATATACATGCACGTACAGCCTCACATGCTTCTTAAAGATACAACACATGCATTACACTATGGTCTACAAATAGGAAGCTTCTTCTTTTTTTTGTTTTGCTGAGTTTGGAATGTAGTACCACAAATTTTTTTCTCCTGGATTTTGAAGTTTGCTAAGCAAATTCCAAGATTTACAAACAAATAATAAGCATTAATAGCATGGCAAAACAATAATGAAATTGATAAAAACAAGACATAAGGCCAATAGCTCAGCATGCAGTGGAGTTAAAACCAGTGAAGAATCATCATACGCCAAATCAAATACAGAGATTTAAGGGATATTTAAAACATCTGAGCATTTAGGCTGATAATCCAGTAAGTTTCATTGCAGTTACACAGAGACACTTGATACAGCAACCAAAAACCAAAAACAATGAAAATAGTCTTCTCCACTAATGCTAGGAAAACACGGACACAATAACTAGCACTTTCATTCACTTTATTACTTGTGAACTTCCTCAGAAAACATTGAACTCCACCCTCTCACACAATTTATAATAAATATACTTGTCACATGTCAAATGATGTCATTGAACCACATAACTCACATTCTAGTATTAAAGAATATATGTAAAAAAAAAAAAATATATATATATATATATATATATATATATATATATATATATATATGTATGTATAAAAATATTTGAACAATTAAATATTACATAATATATTTTTTTAAAAATTATATATATATATATATATATATATATATATATATATATATATAGTTGTTTATATGTATATAATCACATGTACATGCACATATGTGCATATACATGTGAATAACTATTATTTCATCATAAGAAAACACTTTATATTGATAGTTTCATTAAAACCAGGCTTGTTGTCTGTCCCAAAATGAAATTGCCATAAAGATTCTTTACATTCCAAAAGTGTGTTGCAGTCTCCCATATAGGCTTTTTGCCTGACACTGTCTATTGCAGAAAAAACTAATTTCTTAAAATCAGAACATACTATGGAATGCCTTGCTAAGGTATTAGTTTGTTATTCCTTCCTAATATCTAAAATATATTCACTAATCCTTTTTTTTAAACATCTTGTGATCATTCCAATATAATAACTAGGACATGAAAGACACTGAGCAACATAAACAACCATCTCTGCTGCAACCATTTTGCTGCAAATTGCTCATATAGAACTCATCACTGTACTGCTTTGAGACAGCTCCACTGGCTTGAACTGCCCAACCTCCTAACCTACAATCAGCTCTGCCTCTGTAATTCTATCTATTACCTCCCCAATAAGTGTCCTGCCCTCAAAAACCTAGTACAACATCACTCAGCCAAAAGGCCTCTTAGATCATCAAGCAAACTACTACTAGAAGTCACCAACAGCTACAATAGCTTCGGAGATGCACTATATAGTAGTTTGGTGGCTAAAAAATGGAACTTTGTCCCTACTAGCATTCAAAACACATCATCCAAAGCCTCCTTTAAAGACCTCATCAGGCAACATCTCAAGCAAAGTTGGCAGTGCCATGATTGCTCCCCAGGCTAGTGAAAGCGGATAACTTATGTATACTAAATCTAAAGCAATTTATAATAGTTTTTCAATCTTACTCACAAACACTGGCTAATCTACAATGTATGTACTGTACCTGTGTACTATGTATGTATTCTACCTACATTCCAAAGTTCAGCTGTACACCACAAATCTATTACTTACCTTTGTTTTTTAAAATTAATATCTTTTTTGATTGTTCTCTCCACTGTAACTGTTTGTGCCGCATACCACTGTAAAAACATGTCTCTTGTAATTTGTGTTTATACTGATTATGTCTAAATAACTAAATGTGTCTGTAATTTTTCTTTGTGGAGCTTTTCTCCCCGGGCCTCTGCTGAAAAAGGGCCTTTTCGGCTCAGTCAGACACCCCCGGTTAACAAATGTAAAATAAAAATAAAATAAAAATAAATCTCACTATTTCTGGTGTGGTAACTTTTTCACCAATAAGTTCTCTTAATATAGTTAAAGTACACTGATGAACAATTACTAATATACCTACATTGCCTACAATTATTGCAAGCATAAGTCCCTTTAGTTGTGATAAGACTAGCTTTATTGTCTTCTTCCGTTTTACCTCCAGATTCTAATATACTTTTGATGTTACAAGTTTTTTTGAATGTAAAATTTGGACGCATACCTATTACTTTCACAAGATCCTGATTACCTAATAATACTTTCCAATTATCCGCTATGATGTCCTTGATACACCACATCTCATTGGTAATAGGTAAAATAAATGCCCAAGAAAAATCTTTACTGTTGTTGTCTATAACTTGTATGTCATGTCCAATGTTCTGATTTGACAAAATAGGGCAAGCTTTACCCTTTCTCAACGCTAAAACCTCATTTTCAATAGGTTTTAACCATAGCCTATCATACCCTCTTGCTTCAAAAAATAGCCTTAAGGTTTCCATTTCTTTAATAAATGTTGTATCTAGCGATGTAAGCCTACTAAGTCTTATCAGCTGTCCCGTAACAACTCCTTTTTTTCATATGGAGCAGATGTAAGCTGTCCTTGTGTAAATATTGATTTACAAATATTGATTTTCTGTAGATGTTGCTAATAAACCTGTTGGACTCAAAATCATAGGTCAAATTGATGTCCAAAAAATTCAAACTATGACCATAACCACATATAGTGAACTTCAAAAAATCTGTAGTGCTATTTAAATACAGTACAAAGTCACCAAACTCTTCAAAGGTGCCTTTCCAAAGGAAAAACAAATCATCGATGTATCAACAGTAAACCAAGATTTTTTTTCGAAGATACTTTTGACAATGAATTTGTTCTCCCAATTTACCACCACATGATTGGCAAATGCTGGGGCCACTCTTGTCTCCATAGCTACCCCAGATGTCTGCTTGCACAACTGTTAAATTTAAAAAAGTTGTTACCTAGTACAAGCTCCATAAGGGTGCACACTGTATTTATTCTGATGTTATCAAGTTCACTATATTTGGTTAAATATTCTCTGAGATGGTCTATGCCATTTTCTTGGTCAATACAAGTATAAAGCGAAGCAACATCTAAAGATACAACACAAAAAGATTCACTTTGTAGGTCTAAGTCTCTTAGCAACTCTAATAAGTGCAAAGAGTCTTTAAGATAAATCCTTGAGGCTTGCATGATGGGATTTAGAATATAATCTAACCATACACAGAGAAGTTGGCTTTAGATAATGCTAATGTCAAAGTTAACAATGGATCTTCAACATTTTCAGCATGTCCCTCAGCATATAAATGAAGTGGAATTTGAATATATTGTATCCAGTGTTACTCATATTCTTGCACTGTCTGAATCTGATGCTCACAGTGGGCACCTGGAACTCCACTGTGAGAATGAAACTTCTGCATTCTACTAATAACTATCATTTTGGATGCTATTACTCCTTTTAATATGCCTACTATAAAAGTTATGTTGTGCTTTTGTAGAACTAGGTGACATTATGATGGAGTTCAACTTTTTAATGATGTGTAGTGACTATGAAACTGCAAGTCCCATGTTATGCTGGATAACTGAACTATGATGGCTTCTCAAGGCTACTGCCTTGTTTACCATTTTTCAACATGTCAGAGATCTCTTATGTTCAATTAATTTCTTAAGAAGTTGAAAACTGGAGGTTGTAACATATATATATATATATATATATATATATATATATATATATATGTGTGTGTGTGTGTGTGTATGGGGCATTAGAGTTTGAACCCACCACACTTAATGTTGGCAGTAAGCACACCAATGTCTGCCCATCATCAGATTCTCACAAGAGGTCAGCATTGTTACACCGAGAGTCTTCTCTCTCCACATATTTACTTTTTTCTTGAAGACTGAGCAAAATGTGCAATCAATTTTTCCAGAATCTAAAAATGTATTTTATTTAACAGAGTGCCAAACATGCATTCATGTTTTTACATAACTATATGGATATCACGCTTTCTAAGCTGAGGTCTGTACTTGACTACAATGTGCTTTGAATGCAAGACAATTGTAGTTAAAGCTAAAGCTCCTCTTGAACTGGTGTCTGAATCCAAACTACTAGGAGTCCAGATCGATGACCAGCTTAAATTCAGTTCCCATCCACAACTAAACATAAAAAAACCCACCAAAAACTTGGCATGCTCTACCGACATAACCGATATCTCACTACATCTACTAAGCTCACACTCTCTACTACATTTCTCATCCCTTCCCTCCTTTATGGTGCCCCTCTCCTAACAAACCTACAATTATCTCTCAAGACAAAACTCTCCTCTTGTTATAATAAAATTGCCACAGTTGCCTCTAGCCACAAGTCATCAACCCATCACTGCGCATCGCTCCACAAACTAAACTGGCTAGAGCTTCCCAGCTATCTCTCCTATACTCAGCTTACTTATGCATACAAACTCATTTTTCACCCCTCCCTCTGTCCCTCCCTTTCCTCTACCTTTAAATTGCACCACCCAAAAAGACTCCTAAGATCTAGCCACCAAAACCTAATAGAAATGTACAAATACCCTTCGCTCTCCAGGACAAAACCTCCTGTCCTTTGCCCTGGCACATCTATGGAACTCCCTCACTCCCTCCATCCGTACCACCACCAACCTCCCTGCCTTTAAAAAATCACTGCACTCACATCTAACATCCACACGGGAATGCTCCTGCTCCCACCCCTCATAGCCTATTCTCCACTTCCTACAGGCAACTATTTCATATATTCCAGACACCAACTTCATATTTGCATCTAGCAAATACTAAGCCAATTGTAAATAACTTCTTATAATTCTAAAATTGTACTATTCCATCTCAAGAAACTGTATATTTACTAACACAATCTTTTGTTTTGTTTTCTACTAAATGTAATCTAATAATTTTATTGTAACTGCTGTAATTTTCATTTTGTCTTAGAACCACAACATATTTAATCTGTAAACTTTTCTCTCCAGGACTCCATTGAAAACAGGTTCTTATTGGTCCAATGGACTATCCTGGTTAAACAACTGCAAATAAATAAATAAATAAAAATAAATAAAATGTCCTGTTTGTTATTTGGTATGTTCTTATAATTGTCTATTGGGAAAATGGCTTCTCATCTGCCTGGCCTAGGTTTTCACTCTTCGACCTAGTAGACACTCGGGAAATTGCTAAAGGTCTCCATCTAGCCTCTTGTAATATGGTTTATAGTCTTACCCAACTAGTAATTGGTTGTCAGCTGTTTTTTTGCCACCACCTCTGAGGTCTACATTCTTGCAGTCTCTTAGAAAATATGTTTCCAGGAGCCCTGAAATCGATTGTATTAATAATAGTACCTGCTGCTTGATGACCCATTCACTGATTTTGTAGAGGGTGAGACTAGCATATTGAGTTTCACTAGTTGATGTTGTTGTGTTAAAGTCTGTCTGACTACATCAAGCATTTGTGTTACTGAGTAAGCACAGACATGAGAGGAGGAATCAGGACATAATATTGGTAAATAAAATGCAAATTATATCTGTCTTTTATGATTTATAGTGTAATTCTTAATTTAGTTGCCCTCTGCTTCATTTTTGTTTTTCATAAATATTTGTCAGAATTATTTACTGTTCCATTTTCAGGAGTGGGGAGGTCACTGCAGTAAGGAGTTTTCACTTTTTACTGACCTGCAGTATCCTAAGAGGTGATAATATATAATTAAGTAGTAAAGCCTCCAAAGTTTTTTTTTTTTTTTTATATATCTACTGATGTACCAGCTTTGGCTATGTTGTATTATATTTATGTCAGCAGTCACCAGTTAGTTCACTGTTGTCAGTATTGTGTTGGTGGCTTTTTTATAAAAAAAATCATCCTACCACAGATGAGAAGCTAATATTCTGCTTATTGGAAGGGTTTTCAGCAGACTGGTTAATAACAATTAAAAGTGCTGTCTGATTTACCATAAACCTTTGATCCCCCAATGAGTTCTGTAATTGTCATATACAAGATGGATTTTAACCTTTTCACCAAATAATTTCAAAGAAATACATAAACAGCTAAGCCAATAAAGAATGGTGTGCAGGCACCTCTTTGATGGATCATCTCCCAACACTTAGTATGGCTAAGTGTTTTATCACAAACAGCCAGAAACACAACTACCTACCAAAACAATCTGCACAACAGAAACACACTGCAGTTGTAGAGAAATAAGGCCTTACAGTACCCCCACGTAGGGCGCTTTTTCACCTGTCACTCCCCTTCCTTTAATATGCTCACTCCACAGTTACACAACCATAGAAAAAGGAGAAGCAGACTGCAATGGTGAAAACAGCAAATATTTAAACTGCGATCTGTCAGCCACAGTATTAATGAAAGGAAACCTGCTTTCGGGAAAGTAACACTGTAGAAGGAAAGACTGGGGAAATAACTCCCAGACAAATGGACATTGTTCACTCAGTACTAACCAACGAGCAGTGCACACTGGGGTTGCCTGAAGAAATAGCATGATTTATTTATTTATTTATTTTTTTATATTTTGCTTTTGTTTACTAGGTTTGTCTGATTGTGTCTAGTCATGAAACCCTTTTCAGGGAAGGCCCCGGGGAAAAGAGTTCCAACATGTTCCAAACATTTTTAAACAGACATTTAATATTACACATGAACAAACATTTAAGTAATATACATTAACAATTACACACACATTTGCTTACTAGATTACATTCATAACAAATAATGGAGACTATTACAGCATAAAAGATACTTATGTATTTAGTAGGTGTTGAACATTGAACATCTGAAGAGAACTATTAATGGGTTTGTCAAACAGATAGTAAATGTTATGATTGATGATTAGAAATTCAAAGAAATGGAAGTGAGGGAAGGAATTTGGTAGGGCAGAAAATTATAATATTGCAGATAAGAGTGGTGGTATTAAGGAGGTTCAGAGGCAATTATATATGGCTATCATAAGGTTTATATTAGCAGTATAGAGGAGGGTTGTGAGCAGTGTCACAATATGATGTATATGGCTGGCAGATTCTAGTAAAACTATTAAAGTATTGGTGAAGGCTGTTATGGGGTCATACAATTCTAGCAAGCTGAAGATTACAGCAGCATTTATCCTGGAGATATACAGAAGCAAATCCATTAATTTAACAGGTGAAGTTTTAGTTGTGTTTTAAATGAGTGTACATTCTGAATGGATTTCAGTGGTAGTGGGGTGTGATTCCACAGTTTAGCTACACTATTTGAATATAGAGTCAACTGCAGTATTAGATGATTTGGTCATTTCTTTCTAGAGTGAAAATTCTGTTGGGGAATAGTGTTGAATTAAGTTGTTAAGGGCTGGTACAATTTTCTGGCTTATAGAATAATATGAGTAGTGTAGTTAACTAAAAAAGATATTTGTGTTGTGGTAATTCTAACCAGTTTAATTCTCTGTCTACCTGCCAGGGGTGTGTTCTATTGTTATAGCTTATTGCAAATGTGGCTATTTTATTATAACATTGGCCAAGTTTGGATAGTTGTTAGACTTGGTTAGTGAAGACTAGAGCAGGAGAAATCATGGCAGTAAGAAAGTAGAAGCTATAAGTCTTCTGGCCATGTTGGTGAGGTAGGTTTTTACTCTGCGTAATGTTCATAGTTTTTGATTATTTTTTATATATATGGTGATCTGTGATGCTATCCAGTCATTTTGTGTGGTTTACTTCTTCCTTCATCAGAGATTATGGTGAATACAGTTGTTTTGATAGAGGTGTGTTTTGGGGTAAAGACCGATAATTGTGTTTTGGTGTGTTTAGACGTAGGTGTGAATTATTTAGCCACATTTCAACTGATAATAAGGATTGTTGTGTAAGGTGAGGTCTTGGAGTTGAAAGAGTTTTGACAGAACAGATTAGTCTCAAGTCATCACTGTTTTGAACCAGAGTAGCATTTTTTATAGCAGTGTAGAGGTCATTGATTAATATATTGAAAAGAATGGGGCCCAGTTGAGATCCTTGTGGGACACCAGAAGTTTCTGGCAAGAAGGTGGAGAAATAATTTCTCATTTTCAATGCTTGTGCAATGTTTGAGAGATAGCTATAGAACCATTGCAGTGAAGAGTCAAAAAGCCCTAAGGTTGCAGGTTTATATAAGAATTTCTGTTGGGAGACAGTATCAAAAGCTTTTGATAAGTCTGTGAAGATGGTCATGACTAGGCTTCCAGCATTTCTATGGGTGTTGTCAGTATTAACAAAATTCAGCAGAGCAGTAGTTCTCCTGTGATGAGGATAAAAGCTGTGCTCATTTGAAGCTAGTTATGTATAAGATAGTTGAGAAGTTGCATACAAATACACTGTTCTAATATTTTTGATAAGGGAGATAAAGTGGTAATTGGCCTATAGTTTGAATATGCTGTCTTAATTCCACTCTTCTACAGTGTAATAATGAATGATTTTTATTCCATAGTGAGAGGACTTTATTTTCAGATATGGATTAATTTATCAGAACAGAGACTGTATATGCAATATCCTTAGTTGTTATTTTAGATATTCACCGTGTAGATTTCCAGGGGCAATTATAGTAGGCAGGGGCAGCTCATGCTATAGGACTGCAGGACTGCAGCCCTCCTACATAAAAAACAAATAAAAATAGAACAGAAAAACACAAAATCAAAAACTGTAAATTCCCGGAAGTGTACGCATGCGCACATGCTCTCAGACTGCTTTCTCAGCAGTCTAGATAGGAATAAAGGCATCTCAGCCCCAAGATGCCCAGCAGTCTGTGCGGTGGTGACATCATGAAATGGAGGCACTCCAGACTGAAGCAGCAGCAGGCAGGACCAATTGCAGATTTAGACTGCAAGGAATACTTTGGGATAGACCAATCATGTAAGGAATACTGGCAAAGGGGCTGTTCGATCAGCAGCAAGGGAGCAGGTATTTGGCTCGTCAGCAGAGTGGATAGGGGAGCAGTTATTTAGCTCGTCAGTGGGGCTGTCCGGATATCAGCAACAAGGTAAGCAGGTAAAGTGGAGCTGTGTGTGTGTGTAATGCTCCAGTTACTATATACTGGTGGCTAGAGCAGACTTATGGTGGTGTGGTAGGGAATACCTCAGACTTGAACCCTGTACCTTGTATGCAGGTGTTAAGGCCTGAATTCCCTACCCACCACCATTTGTAAAAAATTTGCAGAGTTTTGCCTCATATTTGATCTGTTCTGTTCCTCATAATATCTGTGGTTTCTAAATGTTTAAATGCTTGATATTTGATGGTGCAGTGGTAGCATTGTTGCCTCACAGGTGCAGGTTCTCAGGTTTAATTCTTGGCTGGGGTGTCTTCTGTCTGGGGTCTGCATCTTCTCCCTGTGTTTGTGTGGGTTTGCTTTTGTGTCCTCCCATGTTACAAAGACATGTCTGCATTATTTCTTCCTGGGTCTCTGCTGGAAATTGTTTTTTTTTGTTCCAAGTCAGACTGTCCTGGTTAACAAATGTTAAATAAAATTGATAGGCATTTTAATTTCAGACTTCAGGTTTCTGAATGTTTAATTCCTTACATATTTGATGGTGGAGTGGTAGCATTGCTGCCTCACAGCTATAGGCTTTCTGGTTTGATTCTTGGCTGGGGTGCCTTCTGTGTGGAGTCCGCATCTCCTCCCTGTGTTTGTGTGGATTTGCTCTGGTGTACTACCATTTTACAAAGACATGTGTCTTCAGTATTTCTCCCTGGGCCTCTGCTGAAAATTGCTTTTGTTCTGTCAGAAGTAAACTTGACAGGCATTTGAATTTCAGACTTCAAATTCTTCAGAAAATACATAGTAACACAACCTTTTATTCTAGCAATTTTCTAAGTTTATAAGATGAATATTTGAAATTTGTCCTTATTTTTGGGACTGTATTATTGGCTTCGTCTAAGTTGTTTGTGCTAAGGGTGACCACTATGGCAAGAACTGAATTCACTGAATATGTTTGAGGGCTGTATTCCCTCATTACTGAGTTTGTCCAGGTGTTTTGTACTAAGAGGTTGACAGCTATGGTGAGAACTGAATTCACTAAATGATAGCCATTTAAGTTTCAGTCTTCCTCTCTTTCATAAAACAGCTGCTTTGGCATAGTGGTATGTTGCTCTGACTGTTTTCCACAGGGACCTTGGCAGTAAAATGTATGGTGGTAACAGCATTTCTCTTTCACAAAGCAGCTGATCTGGTGCAGTAGTATGTTGCTCTGACTGTTTTGCACAGGGACCTTGGCAGTAAAATGTATGGTGGTAACACAGCATTTTATTCTAGCAACTTTCCAAGATTGTACAAGCAATGTTTAATGTGTCCCTGTTTTTTGTGCTTTTGATCCCCCCCCAATAAATTTTGGCTTTTTCCAGATTTCTTGTGCTGCGAAGTTGAGATGCAGTTGAGTATTGAGTAGCTTTTACAAGGAGCTGAGAGCTGTAGGGGAAGAGAAGTTTAGTGCTGCTTATGCTAAGTTGGCTTGCATTGTTAATAGAACAACAGGCTGTGTACTTGCTTTTGATGCAGAAGGCTGTGGGTTCTACTCCCACAAAAGGTGGATGCTGGCAGTACTGAGAATGTCCTCCTTGGTGAAGATGCTAACCATGAGCCTGTTATCAGTTTGCCATCCATGTCCTCTTGCAATATTACTAGCTTATCATTTTTTTAATGTAATATAGGCAATTTATTCCTCAGGGGCAACAGGCACTTTATTTTTCGATGAAACCATGAAATATAAAGGTGTTTGCTAGCAGCAACCTCTTCATTAGTTACAGATTTCTTTAATGAGGAATTATTTAGATGACTTTTATTTCTTCAGAGATTGTGCATATTTACTGATAATGGACTGTAGAATTGTGCATATTTACTGATAATGGACTGTAGAATTGTGCATATTTACTGATAATGGTGGACTGTAGAATTGTGCATATTTACTGATAATGTGGACTGTAGAATTGTGCATATTTACTGATAATGGTGAACTGTAGAATTGTGCATATTTACTGATAATGGTGGACTGTAGAGGTTTGAGTAGACTTTTATGATGGAAATGTTCTGAACTGGGCAGTTTTGTCATTATGGGTGCATGCGCTTTGTTTCATTGCTTACTAGAAAAATGTTCAAAACAAATTTAAAACACCCTCTAACAACTGTACTGTATTGTACAAGGAATATAATTTAGTACAATCAGGAAGGTGTATCAAAGAGCACATGTATGTTTCATATGCAAGGGGCCTATGATTTGAAAACAGCCCACAATTAATCTTTATCTGCCACTGGCAAAATGTATTTTCTTTGAATGTGGGTTTCAATGCTGTTTCAATGAATGTGAGTTTCAAGGGCAGAGAAGTTTTAATGCTAAGTCTGTTTTCATTGTGAGACTGCATTGCTTTGTTTAGCAGATGTCTTAGTGTTTGTGCTGTAAAATGCAAAATAAAACTTTCAAATGAAGTCCAAATCATCATAGAAGTAAAGCAGTATGCACATTAGTGAAATGGAGTGAAATAGCCAAGTAATAGATCATTGGAATGGCTGCAGAGGCTCCATTCGACCATGATTTTGTGAGGGGGAAAGGCGGCGAACTCAGACAGGCCCAGCTGAACTATACCTCCCAACTGTCCAGATTTTCAAAGAATGAATAGATTTTTGCTTCTTAATTTTGGTTTGTTCCTCATAAAATTTATGGTTTTCTGGCAAATCATTTAGGAATTAAGTCACTAAATAATGATACACTGAGTTTCAGACTTCATAACCTTCAGAAAAATGCATGCTAAAGTAAGACCTGTTATTCTATCAACTGTCTCAGTTTATACAAGAGCAATTTTTAGTACTGTTTATATGTTGCCCCAATATATTTGGCCTTGTCCAGATGTATTGCATTAACAGGTTGAGAGGTACATGCAAATAAATTGCTTTATAGAATTAAGCATAGCCAACTTCTCAAATGTCCCCGATTTTGGCTCAAAATGTTGCTCTTCCCCCTAATAATCCCTCCACAAAATAGCAATTTTGGAAGAAAACATGGAGAGTTTACAATTAAGAAATAACTGTAATAATCAAAGTTACAGATTACTTTTATTTCAGAAATGCATGTAGATTCTTTTATTTTGTCAGCTGCTCAAGTTAGCAGTACTAATATTAAAGTGTCCCTTCTTTGACAGGTTCCCAGCTGTATTGTGTGGCTATTTTATATTTTTGCATCACATTTTTGGTCCATTTTTCATAAAATTGTGTTTTCTTTTGCAAATTAGTGACAAATCATTAATGACTGACGTTAGAAAATAATGACAGACATTTGAGTTCCAGATTTCATACCCTTCAGAAAATTCATACTAATGCAAGACCTATTCTATTACCTTTCTAAGTTTATAAGAGAAATATTTAAAAATTGTCCTTATTTTTGGGCCTTTGTCCCACTTCTATGTATGGCTTTGTCCACATTTCTTGCTCTGAGGTTGAGAGGTATGACAAATGTGTCAGGGCCATCACAGTCAGCCAGAGACATTTCAAATTGTGACATACTTGTTGCACCCCACTCCCCCATGTAGTGACTCTGGATGTGTCCAAGCAAGGCAAGGAGTAGTTTTGCAGTGTAAATGCGCAGAGTGTCCCCCCATCCAAGGTAGACACAAGTACTACAGTGGCTTTTTATCTGTCCTTGATTTTGCAGAATGGTCTGGTTTCTGTCATATTTTTGTACTGTTGATTTATGCTTATTACTCAGAAACTCCCTGTTGCTCTGTGTTTAAGTAGCAATGCTTTAATGACCATAAGGTAAGCTTGTCTGAGATTGTAAGATGCAAGTAAGCTTTAATACGCATACTGTTAAAGAATTGCCAACATTGAAAGTCTTTCTGTTGTTGCCATGCAGAGAATACTTAACTTGATAATGTATAAGCCTTGGGTATTGAAGGACAGGATTACATTATTTTAAAAAGCTCATTACACTTGTTGGAGACTTCCAGTCATCTCTACAGGCTTTACTCGTAAACTAAACAGAATGCCAATCATGTGTGGTCCATAACCTGTACAGTAATCCTTTAAGCAATGTATCTTGAGCTTGTTTCGTGTTTGCTTTTCATTTTTTACTTTGATCATGTTTTCCACATGAAACAAGTAGATAATTGTCAGGCAGCAGGTCTATTTTTGGATAAGAAACATTTTTGTAAGTGGGGACATCACACAGATTTCTACTTTCAGCATGTTACTTGGTACTTTAATAAAGCTGAATATAAATTATAATTAGAACTGCAGTGCAAGGAGAAGTGGTTTAAGTTGAGTGCTGCTTGTTTTTCTTATACTTGATTTTGACTGGCATTCCAGTAATGTATTTAATAAGTAATTTATTTTTTTCATGCCTCACAACCTTTTGTTTCCATCTAGATATTAAGTAAGCTGTCATGCAGCCAATGCATTGAAATATTTGTATTCTTCTACACTTATTTTTGTCTTGATTGGACTCTCATAATGACAGTTTGGCACCCAGGGCAGCGTATTTAATTAAAGTTAGTTTTTGTGATTTTGAGCATAGCTCCTCCCCTTTCTAGTTGGCCACACCCCATTCCCATTGACCCCACCCATTCAGCTGTCTCTTGCAGCCCCCCATTTGATTTGAAGTCATCAGCCACCACTGATACTAAGCTTTAAGTTTTTGAGGAATATTTTGATGGCATCTGTGGGAAATGGCTGGAAGGAGAAATGTTGAAGTAGGTTATTTGACTGAGTAGGGATAATAAAAGCTTGATTAGTCACCTTGTTGAACAGTGACAATACTATTTGTATGAAGTGTATATTGAAGTGGTTGGATATGTCATTTTGCTTCTGTGAGTTTGGAGTTGGCTTGTCCTGCATTTAACAAGTTTATTGATTGAGGCTCAGAATAATTTTGGATTATTAGTGTGTGTTTTGATTGTTTGAGTAATAGGCTTTTTTTTCTTTGCTGATAAATTGTTTTATTAGGTTTCTTAGTTGTCAATATGCTAGTAAACTAGGAGTTGTTTTACTTTTTTTGTCCAGACCTTCCAGGCTTTGTCTTTTTGTTTCATGAGTTGTTTAGTTGCTAAGGATAGGGTTTCTGTTGGCTCTTTTTGTTCTGTGGGGGCTAGTGTGTTTGGAACATCTGCAAAGATTTTATTGAACTCAGAGACAGCATTATCTATGGTGAGAATCTGTAGTGACTCCCATTTAAGGAGCTGTAGTATATTAATAAAAGTGCCGTCATGAAAATAAGTACGTTTTCTTACCAGGTTGTAATGATGTATTTTGGTGCTGTTGGCTTGGAGCCTTATGATGTATATTGCTAAGTGATCATTCAGGCTGCCTGAGTGTCATGGGATGAGATTTTACTTGGGAAAATGTTGGGATCCAGTTGAGGGCTGATTGTCTGGCTGTGGCTTAGCTATATCTAGTTTATATGTCTATAAGGTGGGTAAACTTGTACAGGTTTATATTATTGGTTGAATTTTCAGATAATATGGTTTGCCAAATTATATTAACATCAGTCAGTATTAGAGTTTCCGGGTTTCATGACAGATATTTGAGGATGCCCAAAAAAGGGAATCTTCCAGTATTTTAGCACTGTTACCTGTGTGTGTGTGTGTGTGTGTGTGTGTGTGTGTGTGTGTGTGTGTGTGTGTGTGTGTGTGTATTATATATACATTTTTTGACATTTATTTAGTGGGAAAATCCCAGATTCAGCAGAGGCCAGGGAGAAAAGCTCCACATTGACATACTATAGTTACAGTTAAATAAAGTTATTACAAAGTGGAATACAGAAGAATGACATATTAACTAAGTAAAAATCCAGCTTCATCTCATACAGTGTGAACCAATATATACATACATACTGCAAATGTATGGACAGATATAACAACCAAAAAAAGTACATTGTCAATAGATAAGTATTCAGAAGTGCAGTTCATAGAGATGGCATCAAACACACAGAGTACACTCTTTGGAAAAGTGAGGACTAAATAATATAGCCTAGACAAAATATATATTTGATCTTTGTCTAAGAAATAGATTTTACTAATTCCTTCTTTCTGAACATTGTCAAAGTATGCTGGTGGTGGAAGGAGGGAGGGAATAGTTCAGCATGGATTTAGTGCAGGGCAGAGCCAGGTTTTATTTAGGTAGTCTTTTAGAAGCAGGTTGAAGTTGGAAAGTTAAGAGATAGATCTAATTTACAGAGGGATAGAATTCCATTTTTAGCAACAGAGTATGAGTAAAGAGTTTGGCCAGATGGTTTCTGGGGTTTATATATGCTGAAAATATGTTGTTCATTAGATTGAAGTAGTCTATTGGGGGGGGGCTGTTTTATATAATCGAAGGTTCAGTTCAGTGAACCTCCATTTGTCAAGCTGAGAAAAGGGAACGTTCACATCAGTGTATAGTGGTGGATCCAGGAATTTGGGAAAGGGGGGGTTGCAGTCTGGTTAGTTGACTACAAGGGTGGGAGTGGGAAAGTGGGACACTGGGTTTGGTGGTTGTGGAAAGATCACCTTAAGTAGCTCTGACATCATGTGTGGAAAGACAGCAATATACATTAAATTGCACACGATTTTGCTGTAGATTTGGTAGTAGAAATGGGTAATTCCTATGCAGCACATAGCACATGTACAGATAGCACAAGTATTTTGAATTCATGCCTGGAAGAAAACACAAGTACTCTGGCTTTTATTGTTTGCCCCTATAGTCAGCTTTTTTACATGGAAACATAAGTAAGAAATGTACAGCTGCCTCAGCTGCAGGCCTCTCAACACACACTAAACATTTGTTTGCTAATGGAAAACTTTTCATTACATTCACTGTTCAGTTATTTAGTTACTTACAGAAAAAAAAATACTAGATTAAGTTAAGGGCCTTAATCCAAACATTCTGCTATACAAAAGTAAGAGAAAACATATCAACTCTACGTATATTATAATCTGTACACTTTTACACCCCATCCCCCAACTTAAAAACCCAAGATTACAGCATGTTAATTTAAACATGTCTTTGTCAAGCATTTCTTTTACTTTTACAATGAAATGCCTACATTTCTTAAAACTAAATAAAATAAGGACAATGGCACTTGTTTACTTTAGTATCTATCACATACAACAATAACTGATTAACTGCTAATTCTATAATCTTCTTATGTAAACAAGGCAAGTTTCTCACCTCTGTGTGATCTGTAATTGCTTTTTTATATATTTCACCACTGTGCACTATTATACCAGGTGACCTACTTCCTTGTCTACCTACTTTGCAATCCACAGAGATGCTTGCTATATATCCTTGCTTGGCTATATCACCTTATTGAACTGCTTGTCTTGGTCATGCCATAAATGTGTGTGTCCAATGCCATTTGCCAGCCATGAATGTGTATCTATCTATCTATCTATCTATCTATCTATCTATCTATCTATCTATCTATCTATCTATCTGTCTATCTATCTATCTATCTATCTATCTATCTATCTATCTATCTATCTATCTGTCTGTCTGTCTGTCTGTCTATCTATCTATCTATCTATCTATCTATCTATCTATCTATCTATCTATCTATCTATCCATCTATCTATCTATCTATCTATACACACACACACACACACACACACACACACACACACACACACACACACACACACACATGCGAAGAATGTATCATTTTAACTTTACCGAAAAAGAAATTATTGATATCTTTACAGTGGACAGGAATACATTATGGACTTTATTGAGTTTTCATAGCCCACAGACAAGTATTAAGGGAGATGAGCAGTCTCCCTATATCTGTGGACACCAGGGTATAGCCCTCACCATATGCCATGGTCATCTAGAAGCAAATTGATGGTGCACTTGGTGTTTCTCAGGATTCTGCCTTGGGTATACTTCAGCAGTTCCTTGACATACTCTTGGAAAGTGAGTATCAGTATATTTATCTGCCTGTTTTGCCTCAGCAGAGAGCCTAAACCATAAATGCCTTGTACAAGATGATACATTTTCTTGAGGAATTTGGTGTGATAGACTGCACACATTGCCATTAAGACCCATCTGAATGATAGTGGAGGGTTTACCAAAGCAGCAGGGGCTTACATTCTATTAACTGCTAGAGAGTCTGTGATACACAGACGCTTTTATGACCATTGAAATATTGACCTCTATAACATCACTGAAACATGATTTCAGTTCAATGCTAACTCATGCTCCCTACCAGGATTTAATGCATAACACTCATCCTTACCCCCTTACCTGTGTGTGTGTGTGTGTGTGTGTGTGTGTGTGTGTGTGTGTGTGTGTGTGTGTGTGTGTGTGTGTGTGATATACAGTAATACAGTTGTTAACACCTTTATTAAATCATCACTAGACATAGGCACACAAACATTAAAAGAAAACATATTTTTTTCATTTAAATTCATTCTATGTTAAATCTATGTTTTGTTTCTTTGCAGCAATTCTAATTTAATGAAGCATTATGTAAATTGCTCATTTCTTGCCTTACTTAAAATCTCATTCCTTCTCCTGAACATTTTTTTGCATGCATTCATGTCTTGTTTCTACAATTCCAAGTACTTTTATGTAATTTGTTCCTTCCATCTTCTAAAGATCCCTCTTTTAGTACTTTAGTCTTTTTTACAATATTCAGTACTTCAAATACAGATAGTTTAGATTTGGATTTCCATTTTATAGGTTCATAGGTAGGTACTAGGCTATTGGCCCTAGGGCCTATATAAGCCTAGCCAAAAGGTACCCTGGCTTTCGCCACCCAAGAAAATTATTTTCTTGTGCCACTGTCGAGCAAAGCCACAGAAGTGATCACCGGGGTGAATTTCCTATCTCCCATCAAATCATCAAGATTGTTCTTGAAGAGTGCTAATGAGGAGCTTTGTTTGATATAAATGTGCAGTTTGTTCCAGAGTATGGGAAGTCTCTGGGACAGGAATATATCCCTCCAGCATGTTCTGTTTATTGTGGTGACAAGGTTTAGGTCCCTAGAGCGTGTATCTCGAAAGGATTGGGATTTCTTTGAGTGGAGCATGTCCAAAAGCTCTGGGTTTGACATATCTTTGTGTGTTAGGCAGAGATCACCTCTGAGTAGGCAATATGCGACGGAGTAAAGTGCAGTTTTTTGAGACGGTCTGTGTAGGGCATCTGTTTGAGGCCAGTAATCCTCTTTGTGAGGTATTTCTGCACTCTTTCCAGTTGTTGTAGATGTCTTGTGAGGTACATACCAAAACAGGCATTGTACTCTATAATGGGTCTAATGAGTGACGAGTAGAGGAGAACAATGACCTCTTTTTTCCTGGATGAGAAACCTTTTGTGATGAGGTGTGCCACGTAGAAGGATTTCCTGACTACTGTAGCAATGTGATTATCAAAGGAGAGACTACTGTCCACCTATGTCCCAAGGTCTCTTATCACACTTTCAGTGTTAAGTAGACTACTGCCTATGTGGTAGTTCATGAGTACAGAGTTTTTACCAAAAGGGATGACAATGCACTTTTTGGCATTGAACTTGAGGCCATGGCTTTGACACCAGGAATCTGTCTCAGCGAGGCCCTTTTGTAGGATGTCCACATCATTTGGGGACTTGACTATGGCTCCTAGTTTGCAGTCATCTGCGAACTTCATTAGCCAAAGACCGTCTGTGTTAGCCTGTACTTCAGAAAAGTAGATAACAAACAGAAGAGGTCCCAGGACTGAACCCTGTGGTGCTCCCCTTGTCACTGGTCTGAAGTTGGATTTGGAGTCTGCTACTTTCACAGTGTGGGTTCTGTCAGTAAGCCAGTTGGCAGCCCGTCTTGTGACATAGGGATTTATATCTAGTTTAGTGAGTTTATCTATAATTCCAGAGTTGGGGATGGTGTCGAAAGCCTTGGCGAGATCTGGATAGGCTGTGTGAACCACCTTACCCTTATCTACGGCTTTGGTGACCGCTTCAAAGAAGTCTATCAGGTTTAGGAGACATGATCTGCCTTTTACAAACCCGAACTGGGTGGAGTCCTGAGTTTGGAGATTACCAATGTCATTGTTTATAAGTCCCATGATGATATGTTCCATAGCCTTGCAGACCAGGCTCATCAGCCTAATGGGGCGGTAGTTTCCGGAGTCCATGGTGGCTCCCCCTTTGTGGAGTGGGATAACCATCACTGTGCGCCATTCACTGGGCACATAGCCTGAGGTGAGGCTATGAATGAACATGGTACTTAGGTGAGGTGCCAGTTCATTCTGTAGTTCATGTAGAACACAGCCTGGGATGTTGTCAGGTCCCATGGATGCTATGTTCTTGGCTTTGGAGAGTGTGTTTTTTACCTGTGCAACCATGATTACAGGAACTTTGCATTCTTCCGGTATAGAGATGGGCCCTTTAGGGGATGAGAGGGAGGTAAAGTTAGCACTGAACCTATCTGCCAGGATTTTGGCAATATCAGTTGGTTCTGTATATTTAGTGCCATTGTGCTGTAACTCAGAGCAGATCTGAGTGTTGCCATTGAGATTCTTGACATAGCTAATGCTTTCTGGTTGTCTTTAGAGTCAGTGGTGATTTTGTTTTTGTAACTAGGTTTGGAGGATTTCATGAGGGATCTCAGCTTCTTACTGAGGCTGACCAGGGAGTTCCTCCAATCATGGGATTTTACTCTTTTTTGCAACAGTTTCTTTCTTCTGTTGTACAGTTTGTTTATGGCATGGGACCACCAGATTGGCTTCCTTTTTTGGAGGATAGCATCTTGGTTCTGTTAGGGATTGCATGATCCATGCACTCGTGTAAGTGCTTATAAAGTGCATTTGTGTAGGATTTAGCAGTCATACCTCTATTGTCCGTCAGCATGGGTGTCGTGAAGTTTGCCACTTCTGTCTTAAGAAGCTTGAAGTTGGCTTTGGAGAATTATTTTACAGTAGTTTCCCTGATGAGGTGGGAAGGTGGGGGAGGGATGTGGATGTCTAGGGTGATTAGCTTGTGGTCGGATCTGACCAACGAGGAATTGACCTCTGCTGTGGAGCACTGGTTGCCCATGTTGGTAATAACCAGGTCTAGGATATTGCTGCCCCTGGTGGGGTGTGGATAAGTTGATCCAAGCCATTGGAATTTATAAATTCCAGAAAACATTGAGCACAAGAGTTGGTGCATAAGTAGTTTTCCCAGTGAATGGGGGGGGGTAGTTGAAATCACCCATTATTAGGGTGTTAGGTTGTACCCTAATATTTTAAAGTGTATCAAGAAATGAGGAGTGGGAATCCTGGGGCATGGTGGGAGATCTGTAGCAAGCTATAATTTTGATTGTGGTCTTGCCCAGAGTTAGTTGCACTTGGATAATCTCAGATGCATTATGCTGAGCAACTAGCTTGGAGGTGTGGTATGAATTATAGCCTGGTAATGCAGGGGTACTCTCTGGAGCCTTGAATCAGGTCTCTGTCACTGCACACATGTCAATGTTCTCCATTTTAAGGAGTGCCTCAAGTGAGTGCATTTTGAGGTTTAGACTTCTAGCATTGAGTAGCAATACCCTCAGATTCTGCTTGCTTGTACCTGTTATGGTGGTGAATTTGTCATTTGAACCTTGCCTAAAAAAAGGCACTATAGGGGTGGCTAGAGCCTTAGCCAGTATCCAGAATCCCAGGGGTGACAGGTGCAGGCCATCTCTGGCAAAGCATTGTGCATAGTTATTGCTTTTTTTTGGGCAGGAGACAGAATTAAACATAATAAGGCTTTACCATATCTAGGCAATTCAGATCCTGTGCCCCAGCTCAAAAGAATAATTTCCTTAGTTACAGCCATTAGTTCCCCCAATATTTATGACAACAGTATTCTCTGGTGATTTTTTAAAATCTGCTAGCTCAATACACTCGCAATAAAACAAGTTCCATTTAACTTCTATCTCATTTGGGAATTGTCAGGGATTGTGTTGAAGACCCACACAGTTTCACGTACACTAATACCTTCAATACTGGTGCATGACATCATCAAGATCATAAGAGCATTGGTAAGTACAGTTATAAAGAGAAAGATGTCTTTCTAGCAGTGTGTATTGCATTATAGTTAAAATAAACTTGTAAGTTAGATTACTTTGTGCACCTCTGCAATGGACATTAGGAGTATTATCAATCTTATTAGTTAAATTGAACTTTCTGACTTTAACCATCTTTGTCTCAGGTACAGACAGATTGATGGGTATTTCAAAAATGCTATTCTCAGTCAGTTTGATGGGTATTTCAAAAACATCATTCAAAGTCAGTTGTTGGTACTGCATCTTAGCACTCAATGATTTTATGTTACAAGGAGAATCTATATATTTTGTCTAGGTCTTACTTTCTGCTACCCATTTCCATTTAAAAATATCAACATCACGTTCACCTACTTCAATTATGAACTGTATTCATCCATCTCAAACTGTTGTGCTGTTTACACTGTTTTCTTTAGTTACAAATCCCATTTCTAACAGCCAGTCTAACAGCTAGATGACCATTTTATTACTGCTGGGTAGATAATATGTTCTTTCTACATTTCATGAGCTGAATGATGAAAATCAAGCATTTTGAAAGATTCAAAAGCTGGACTCAACTGGCTACACTGAATAAAAGTATCTGTCTGTGCTCAAGAACCATTTCAAGTAATCAGACAATGCTTCTGAGGTACAATACATGGCCACAGCAGAGTCACCCACCTGCAGCTTAGGCAAATTGCTAGCCTGCTGTGGTGGCAAGAGCTGCTGGCTTGTTAACTTTTTCTTTTTGTGCCTGGAAGAAGGACCAACTGTGGGACAGACAATCTGTTCCACGGTCACACCGAAAATGGTGGTTCTATCCTGGGAAAACAATCAACAATGGCAGTAGATTCATAGGTTAGTATTAAGCTAATTGCCCTTGTGAGACTCAAACTCTGCACCTTGCGTTTGTAAGGCAAACACCTTAACCATTAGGCCACCCTCTCAATTTTGCATTAATACCTTATAGTAAAACTATCAGTCCACAAAAGTTACTTTTTGACAGAAAAATGCAGTAAAAAGCACTTTTGAACACTGGCAGCCTTACGATAGAAAAATAAACATAATTTCTCCACAATATATATTTTATCAGTTAGTCAATACTACGTTTAAACTGAAAGAAGAGGGTTTTCGGTATAAAAGTATGCTACAGCCTCAAGACAATCCATTAAAACACAATACTCCTTGCTTTAAAATAACTTTCCTGAAGAAGTAAATAATAAGACATCAGTAAAAAAATAAGAAAATGGCAGTTTTTCCCAAGAGAACCTATCTGCCCAACTAGGGAAAGCACAAGTTAACCATCTATTCAGCCACTGCTGATAATTACAAAAATGCTGATGCTACAACATAGTTAGCTTTTGAAGCAGGAAAGAGAATGCTTTGTCTAGAGACATAGATGCAGGTTGGATAAAAATAAACATTTTCAATTGGCTCCAAAACCATAACTCTCAACCTGTTATATCCAGAATCTGGGAGAAAGCCAAAATAATCAGGAGAAAAGATACAAATTACAGAATATAATTTAACATTAGTTGTTTTTTTTTGAAGTTTTATATATATATATATATATATATATATATATATATATATATATATATATATACATACATACACATGTATAACTTTAATGACTGTCATGTTTTTTACTGTAACCTATCACATTTTGAGCCAAAATCAGAGAAGTCCCTGATAATTGGGGACAGAGGAGAGATGCATCCCTTCCCTAACAATTTAGGTATACATAACTGATGCACCTTTCCAAAAAGTGTGTCACTGGTGCCCTCGTTCTATATATGTCCAGATTTTCTGATACATTCACCCAACTGGGTTCAGAGCCTTCACATTCTTTTCCATAAACACAGATTAAGTTTGATTCTGCAAAAGACAAACAAATGCATACTACTTTTTTACTTTTTCAAATTTTAAACTGTGCTGAAAGCCAATGGTAATTGTGACCTGTCTCTGTTTGGCTTGACAGATTACTTGGATTTTTTTTTCAGGGCTCACAAAGTGTTAAGAGAGCTTGAACTATGCAGTAACACCCAACTGTTTGGTTAAATGCCACGCAACCCACCTATACACACTTAAACTCCATCCCACTGGGTGCATTGCAACAATGTAGAAGGGCTAAATGATGCATAGTTAACTCAGATGATATTCATAGGTTCATAGGTTCATATATTGGTACTAGGCTATCGCCTATGCAAGCCTAGCCATAACAATTCCCTGGATATTTCTTCCCACAATATTTACTTCTCTGGGCCCCTGTCTAGCAGGGCGACTAACATGATCCCCGGGGTGAATTTCCTATCTCCCATCCAATCATTAAGGTTCCTTTTGAAGAGGGCCAATGAGGCGCTCTGCTTGACATGTATGGGCAGTCTATTCCAGAGTATGGGGAGTCTCTGGGTCAGGAACCTATCCCTCCAGCATGTTTTGTTCATTGTGATGACACGGTTTAGATCCCTGGAGCGTGTGGCTCAGAGGGATTGGGATTTCTTTAAGTGGAGCATGTCTAACAGCTCAGGGTTTGACATGGCCTTGTATGTTCATCCTACTATCACTTCTTATCCAAATTTCTATTAACCCTTCCACTTTCAAAAACATTTTTGGCATAATGCTTAGGGCATAATGATGATGACCATTTTCTTTATTTTAAAATAAAGCCCATGTGTGTGTGTGTGTGTGTGTGTGTGTGTGTGTGTGTGTGTGTGTGTGTGTGTATGTGTATGGGGCACTAATAAAGCAACTACTTATCTTGGCATATAAAGGGGCCACATCTTGCCTCCTTGATACAGTGGTTTTAAACAGTTCAACAGTTCTTTACCAAAAGGTGAAAAGTTTAGAGCCAGTTTACCAAGCAGGTATGAGCATCAAATGCACATAGAGGTGGAATTTTGTAGGGCACACTGACTTATCTCCATATTTCAGCAGAGCTCAGTTCATACACATCCTACAAACTGATGTGCCTTCAATCAACAACAACAGAGGAGCAGTTCAGGATCTTCATATAGATCACCTGACTGCAACCTCCGCATCTCTGATACCTGAATCACGAGAAGCAAATAATGGTAAGCTGAAAAGGAAAAATGTACCAAGTAGCAGTACATTTTTCAATTTCAGTGCTATAACAGTGCACTGCATTTCTTTTTTTTTAACTTGATAATTTCAGAGCTGTAAAAAGGGTCTGGAGTGCACCCATGCTTAAATCTGTCACTGGTGTATTACTGCAACATCGGATGGAATTACTTGACCAACATAGTGACCGTCACACACATCGCAGTATGTCAAACCCACCTAGGTGGGAGGCTGCGCCCCGCCCACCCCCTCACCTATATATACCAACTTTGAGATTGCACTACAGTGGGGAAAAGGGAAAATTTCCTGATGTTTGCAAAGTAATTCCATTCTCTTTTGTAGTAATTTTCTGATCTGAATGTTCACTTAAGTGAATGTTTGCTCTTGTTGACTCAACGAATGGAGATTCACAGAGTTGAACCTGCAATTATATTAAATGGACCCCTATTAGGGTAATAGGAATAGAGATTAGGAGTAAAAGTAAGGCAGTCATTGGTTTGTGCACAATGATGTATGTGGAGATAAGCTGTATATAATCTAAGTGATGAGGCAATTCAAACCAATTCAAAGGGCAGTACAGTGGTGGCTGTGGTATTGTTTGCTGGTGGCAAATTTTCAACCTTATTGTAACAAGCCTTCAGCTTATTTTTAACTGCAGCCTGACGGCTGATCTGGATGGGTGCACTATGTAAGTGGGGAGAAGGTAGGTAGTGGCAAGAGTGGCTTTGGGGATGTTGCTAAGTATGTTTTTATGGCTATAGAGCATTCCTAGGTTTTGTTGAGTCTTTGTATGTTATTTTGAACATGCAGGTCAAATTAAAATTATCAGCTATAATCCCAATGAGAAGTTTTGTATGGGACACTACTTCAATTTCAGTTTTGTTTAGTGGAAAGATTTTGAAATTTGTTTTATCAGGCATTTGTGATTTAGGGAAAATAGCAGTAACCTTTTTTTTTTAGGATAGACTAGTGGCTGGGCATTGTGAATCATTTCTCAACTGAAGAAAAAGCTTCTTGTGTGATATAGAAGAGTTGAGGCATGTTATTAGATGCACATATAAGTGTAGAATCATCAGCATATTGTATAAGAGAGGCTGAACCTATGGAGATATGGAGGTCATTGATAAAGACATTAAGGAGGAGAGGACCAAGAATAGGGGCTGGAGTACACCAGTGGAGACTTACTGGTATGGAGAGTGAGTATTCTGCCATTTTGTGGACTGGAGACTATCAGTTAAATAGCTATACTGAACTACAGCAGAGAAGGAGGGGAAGTCCATGATGAGACAGTGTAAACAGGAATTTATGGTGAAAACCCTTATCAAAAGATTTTGACAGGTTAAGTAATAAGTGGGAAATCAGTTTGCCCAAGTTTCTGTATTTGTTTATGGTGTCAGTGAATGATAGGAGGGCAGTAGTTGTGCTGTGTGTTGGGTGGAAACCACGTTGGGTGGATGCTAAGAGCTGTTCTTGTAGGAGATAGTGGATGAGTTGCTTATGAATACGTCTTTCAAGAATTTTTGAGACAGTAAATAATATTGCAATAGGCCAAAAGCTAGAGACTTCAGCCAAGATGAGACCTTTATGAAGAGGGATAATATAGAATTTTTTCCATAGTGTGATAAGGATAGAGACTGTGTATGCTATGGCAGTGGCAGCTGTCTTTAGGTATTCATGTAGGAGGTTGTCAGCTGTAGTGGAACAAGGTATGAGCTTAAGTAGAAGTTTTTTTTATTCACTGATGTGGAGACAGGTCCTAAGCAGAAGATGTTTCCAATGGCTATACAAGGTAAATTAGGTTCAGATGGGGATACTGGGGGAAGGGGAACAGTAACAGTAGTGGTAGTATGCATGCTGTATGGAGAATGTTGGTTTTGGTCTAAACTTTTCACTGAATTGCTAGGATTGGTATTACTGAGGAGGTGGTAGAAGCACTGGATAGGGCTGAAGAGTTTTTAGTTAGGGAGGTAATACTTTCTATGAAGTAGGTATTGAATAATGTTGGGGTTTCTAGTGGAGAGTTATTATGAGAAAGCTGGTTTTCTTGTTTGAGCCTAGATGTAACAGGTTATGTATTGATGTCCAGATGTTTTTGGGTCATTTTTGTGTTTGCTTTGTAGATGACTATAATATTGTTTTTTATCTAGGTTAATTTGTTTTTTTTTTTTTGTTTTTTACTCAGATTGTGCAAATTTCTGTAAAGCTGTAGATTACATGGAGTTTTAAGTTTAAGCCATTCTTTCTACACTTTGTCTCTGTTAGACATTGCAGTTTTTGTCTGGGTGGTGAGCCATGGTGCATGGGTAATTTTCACTTTTTTTTTTGAGTAGGGCATGGATTTTTAAAGCATTTAAGAATAAAGTATTAAAAGTATTGACTGCCTCGTTGAGTGGAATAGTTTTTAGGATAGACCAATTAAAGATTAAATATAGATAAAAGAGTCTATATTGAATTTAGAAAGGTTTCAGGTTGTTTTAACTTGGTGAGTGTTGGGTTGGTGGGTTTATTTCTATAGTTATAAGCTGGAAGGTGGTCACTAAGTGAGTCTGGATAGGTTCCAGAGATTATAGAAGAGTACACACACACACACACACACACACACACACACACACACACACACACAGAACCATGACCGAAACAACCACCCCTTAAAAAGAAACGTTTTTAATAGTCAAACTGTTTTTCAAGCACTTTCGCTATAGAAAATAGATTCTTCAATCCAAAAGTGAGAACATACAATCTCCAAATTTAAATAGGATTACATCACTATCTGTTAGACAACTAACCAATAAGAGAAATCACATATTTAAAGGTACAGGTACCTGATGTCTATAAAACATAAAAGAAAAAACATGCTTCAAAAAATGTATAAAATAAAAAAAAAAATCTAAAAAAATAAAAATGTCATGTAAGTATGCAGAAATTATTTCGTCCTCAAAACCCTAGATTTTAAAACCGGGTGTAGAGGGATATATTAAATTTAGTCCATGACCCTTATGGGACTGCAGTGAGATTATCCATCTAATCTCCCTTACCTCAGTCTCATTTTCTGCATCCCCCATTCTAATGTCAGTCCCCACCGAATCTGTTGCTTTAAACTTAAAAATATGGTTAGCTCTAATGTGTTGTCATGCTTTGCTGGAGCATTATCTACATTTCCCTTATGTATACAGTAAAGGTGGTTTCTGACCCTTTCTTTAAACTTGTGATTTGTTTTACCAACACAAAACGAAGAACATAACGCACAAAAAAGCAAGATACACTACATTGATGGTATTACAATCAGCTGAAGCAGAAAAATGAAACTCTTGTCCCATATCAGGATGAAAAAATGTTCCATCAATACTTAAGAAATCACAAAAATTGCACTTGCTGCATCTAAGGGTACCTGAACGAATATGTCTATTTTGGTGCTTTTTTGGGTAACAAAGTAATGTTTTCAGATTCTTCTTATTCTTATAGTAGAACCTATGGCACCCTCCAACCATCTCAAATATAGAGGGATCTGTAAGTAAAATATGCCAATTTATTAGAAAAAAATGTTTCTAAGAGCATTTATATGACTACTGAAGGTAAGAAGGACTCTCACTGTGCTACTAGCCCCAGTACTCCTAGCACTGTCTTTTATTGGTGTAGCTAGAAAAGGCTTAGCCCTACCATTCCTTAACATAGTGGCTTCCTTAATACCCTTTTCTATTTCATCAGTTTTGTACCCCCTCTTCATGAAATCACTGTGTAGAACACACATACTATTCTCAAAATCAATTTCATCAGTGTGGAGTTGTAATACCCTCATGGCTTGCCCCTTAATAACATTTCATAATATATGTGAGGGGGTGCATGATATTCTGATGTACATAGGCAGGATGGTAACATTCCTTTCTAAACAAACTGCTTGATAACTTATTATCCTGAGTCTTAAACACCTTTACATCAAGAAAATAAATCTCATCCAGAGATGACTTCATAGTAAACTCCAAAAATTAGGTTGTACAATGTAAGTATTCCAGGAATTCATGCAAGCCCTGCTCAGTACCACACCATATGTGACATATATGACAAGAGGTCATCCACAAACATTCTAAAGAAGGGAAAACATATAACCCACCATTCCGATTTCATAACAAATTGTGTCTCCCACCATGCTACAACTGCATTGGTGTTGCTATTGGCATACAGAGTCCCCATAGCTATGTCAGAAAACTGATGAAAAAATTGCTCATCAAAAATGGAAACATGTTCCAGAATCATCTCAAGTAAATAACTAATCAACTTAGTGCAAGCATGGTCGTAACTACTATAGTGTGATAAAAAGTTTTTTACCATCATGATTCCTTGTCATTTGGAGTTACTGTGGAAAGTGATCTCACATCTAAGGTCACTAACATACATCCCTCAACATATAAACAAACCACTCTTGCTAAACATATATAAATCATTCAAAAAATGCTCTGTGTCCCTCAGTACATAACCATGCCCATCCACTATCAGACATGCATCTTTTTCATCACTTTTACTATTAAAAAAGTTTGTTCTTATGTGGTTGTTTTATTTGGTCATGTTTTTGTGCGTGTGTACTCTTCTACTGCTTATTTTGGATTTATTTCACACCACACAGTTAATTCTTTAGGCTTTTTTGTGTGCTTTGTAGGTTCCAGAGGTTGTAAATTTATTAGGGTCAGAGACCAGTATCTAGCCTAGAATTGTACCTTTACTATTGGTATTATTAAATTTAGTGCATGTTTTGATAAGTTGTGTGCAATCATAAAGTTTTATACGAGCTGAAGGAAAGTCTGATGTCAGTCAGTATATTTACATCTCCAAGTATGATTTTTTTCATAAGGTATATAATTAGTTGTACAGGAGAGGATTTCTTCTAAAGTTGTTATATTATTTCCAGGTAGAATGTAGATGATAACAAAACATACATATTTTTTATTGTTACACTTTAGCAGCAATACTAGTATTTCAGCGTTTTGGAACTTTGTGATGTTGTGTGAATAGGGAGAGAGATTGTAGACACTTGAATAAATTAAAGTTACCCTTCCTGCTTTCTTGTGGGGCCTATCAGTTCTGATAATAATGTAGCCTGGAGGCATTAGTTCAGAATCTTTAATGTTAGACTTAAGCCATGTTTCTGTGATGGCAAGAGTATCAGGGTTATACTGGGATATCCATCCATGTAGCTCTGTAATTTTGTTGCAAATGCTAAAGAGGCTGATACTGACAATATTCAATTTTTTTGAAAGACAATTGGGAGAATGATGGGGTGGGGGAGTTGGTTTGCTAGTTTTATCAGTATGGATAGCTGGTTGTTTAATGATAGGACAGCAGAGCTGGGAAGAGGTATAGTTTGAGGTGGTAAATGAAGTGTTAGTTAATTCACAATTTTGTAAGGGTGGTTCTTTGCTATTGATATTAATTGAAGAGTTTTCAAGGCCTAGGGTGAGGTTGACATTACCACACTGTGATTCTTGAGAGATAGCATACTGATTTAGAAGGGACCACTATGATTTTTTATTTGTTGATGGTAAAGTAGAGTACAGCGGTGGTAGTGAAACATTTTGTAATAAAAATAAAGGTATGGTGAGAGATTAAAAAGGCAGGGATGTGTGTGTGTGTGTGTGTGTGTGTGTGTGTGTGTGTGTGTGTGTATATATATATATATATATATATATATATATATATATATATATATATATATATTGGTATAGCTATTCCTGATTTCATAATGTGCTGAGTAAACTGCAGTAGGAGATGTATATAGAGGTGAAACTATACAGTGATTGTTAGATAGGTTGCTAACAGCAGCAGAAAGAGATGATTCTTGAAGAAACATTTAAAATTTCAGTGGCATTAGAGAAAAGGGAAAAGTGAAGTGTATGTAGTATGAAGTAAAGGGAGACAGAGGTGGGGTTAATGAAGAGAAGTAAGTGGAGAAAATGTGTCTTATCAGTTAATTCTAATTATGTAATAAAGAGAAAATAAATGGAGGAATAAGAATGATATTTGAAGTCAGTTAATGGCATAAAGAGTAGAATATAACTAAGGACACTAATAATGAAGTTTAGGTACATGGAATAGTATAAAGAGCAGATGAGACAGATGTAATTACTGTCATTAGAAAGAGTGAGAGCCTGTGAGTGGTTATTAGTGAGATGGCTTTGTTGCTGCAGGTGAGAGGAGTTTTGAAATTTTGAAAGGGAGGGCTAGGCCCAGTATAAAGGAGATGATGTCAGGGGTGGGTGATAATGGAGGTAGGGCTGGGAGCAAAGTGAAGTGGAGTGGGATCAAACATAGTCCTACATGTGAAAAGGTGAGTAAAAATGTCTTAATAGACTAGGACACAGTGATAGCAATGGTAGTGTTAAAAACTAACTGCAAAAAGTTGGAAATATTAACATGAAAAATGGGGAAAATTGTATCAACGGGAGATAGAAAAGGACAGTGTATCAAACAGCAGTATGAGGGTGCTAAAGGAGATAGAATTGGGTCAGCCTAGTTGGGAGAAAGACAGGGAGTTAGGAGTGAAATATATGGAGCAGATGTGACAGGCAGCAGCTAAAACTCAATAGTAACTCACTGTGCCTTACAATTGAAAGACAAACAGGAGTGTGTCTAGGGTACAGCAGTAGAGTTAAAAAGAAATGGGCTCCTGTACGAAGGGGACCTGGTATGGAAAGTATTCCTGAGACTCCTGAGTATTCATAAAATAATATGAAAGATGACAGTTCCACTCATTCTAAGATAGGTGATACCAACAGCAGTGAAATTTCCCTACATTAATCCTGGAAGTACCCAACTAAACAGTTACAATATAGGGAAGGCCCTCACTTAAGGCACTTCTTTGTGGCTGTTCACTGTAATGCCTTCTTGAATCAAAATAAATGGGTGTCCTGACCCTGCTTCAGAGCCTTGCCTAATGTTACCATCAGTGTCGGTCTAGAAGGGGGGGCTTGAGCTTACTGTCACAATACTTAAGGCACTTCTTTGTGGCTGTTCACTCTAATGACCTCTGGAGCTGAAACAACTGGGTGCACTGACTCTACTTTGAAACCTTGCCTGAAGTTACCAGTGATGTCAGTCTGGAAGGGGGGGGGGTACTTAAGCCTAGCATTGCTGCACCTTAACTTCCCTGGACTACTGTGGTGGCATAGCCATGTGCCATGAATCTATAGATAGCCATGATTATGACTGTCATGTGGATGTTTAGTTTTAGCATGGTTAATAAGATTTCTGAGTTACAGAAAGGTGGCATGGTATGGGAGAAAAAGCAAAATATGTAGTCTGTTTTGTAGAAAATAGTAACACTGCTAGCTTTTTTTTGTTGGCCCTGTCTAATCTGATAATGTTATATTCTATCAGAGCAATTTCTTCATTTTTTTATTTCCTGGTTGAGGCCAGGTTCCTGTGGGAACTTGGATGTCTGGAATGTGTAGTGCTGTCCATGCATGCATTTCATGGAGTTTGCTATAAATACTTCATAAGCTGATATGATATAGATGAACTATATGACATTGATAAAGGAACTGCTAGAGATACACTGTCTGGTGCTTGAATATGCTGAGCAGGGCCTGGGTTTGAGTTGATGTCACCGCTATGTTTTATGGTTATGGTTATGGAGTTGTGGTGCTATAGACATAGGCATTGTTGCTTGATTTTGGGTGGCTCAGTGGTGGATCGGTTAATGTTGTCACCTCACTTCAAGAGGTTCTCTGGTTTAATTCTTAGCTGGGTGCCTTCCTTGTGGAGTTTGCATGTTCTCCCTGAGTTCACGTGAGTTTCCTCTGGGTACTCCAGTTTCCTCCCACATTCTAAAGACATGTGTCTGGAGCATTTCTCCCCGGACCTCTGCTGAAAATAGGCTGTGTCCTAGGTGGACTTTCACGGTCAACAAATGTTAAATAAATACATTAATTTTATTATCAATACCCAATTTGGGACTAAAGGGCTGTTGCTTTGGATAACTGTACTTGAACAGGAGGATATATGAATGCTAATACAGATAGGGTGGGATTGGGAGATATTGTTCGGAGGCATTTTGCTTGTTGGACACAATATAAAAGTTCTCTTGGAATTGTGCAGATAATGGATGTTAACAAGATTTTAAATGTGTAAGTAGGAGAAGAGGTACTAATATGAGGAACTAAAGGAAACACACTGTTTCTGAAATGTAAGAAACAAATGGCTTTGATGGCTACAGGATGAGGATATAGTCAAGTTAGGAAGTAGGGAGGGCATGTTTGGCAAAAGTAGAAGTTGAAATTTACAGTGGATAGATTGTGTTGATTCTTTTGACTTACAATTTTGAGATGTTTGGTCTATAATAATATAAGCATGGTTAATATCGATATGAATGAGAATGAGTGCATGTGGTGAGGAGTTTGTTAAAAGTGTAGAATAGGTATGGGTAAAGAAGAGTAGTAAAACAAAAATTATTGAATTAATTATGTGTGGATGCAGAAAGACTGTAAGCAGTGTAGTGAGATGAGGAGAAGTCTGTGAGATATAGAGGAAGAGGCATGAGATAAATATTAATCTGATCATAACATATGAGAGGAGATTGGTGGGATGAATGAAAAAGGGAGTTTTGATAATGAATTGCTTAGAGGCACTGCTGGTGATGGTTCTGAGTTGGGCTAGATATAGTGTAAAGCAGTATGGGAGGGAAAAAGAGTATGGGAAATTATGGTAAATGTTAGATGGAAGATGGAAACAGCTGAATAGAAAGAAGAGTGATTCTGTAATTGTTGTAAAGTTGTTTGGAGAGGTATAGGGATTGGGCGTCACGGGTGATAGGTGTACATGGGTAGTAGAGAGCTAGAATAAGGTGTGATAGAAGAGTGAAGTGCATCTGAGGACAACAAGACTGAGCACAGTGTGGCTTCCCAACCTCAGACTCTTTATTACAGAAAGCAGTCAGTTTATAACTGGTACTCAGTAAGTAGCACAGGGACACAGAGTAAAACAGGTTTTGTTTCATTTACTGAATGTAGACACCATGAAGATAGGGGTACGAAGTAATAGATTTACACAGTGTGATCTAATGGTTAAGTGAAAGGACAGTGGCCAATTACATAAGTAGTTCTTAGAGTGTAAGTACTACTCCTTTGGTGAGGGAGGACATCACAAACACCTTACAGCAAAGAGCAGGGACTTTCCTGACAAGTTTAAGTTAATATATAGCAAGGTTGTTCATGTTAATTGAGCTTACAGTGCACAAAAGCAATGATGTCTATCTACTGTTGCTCCCAGGTTCATCTTTTGTACAAGGCCAGTTTGCAGAGGTGTGACTTGTGGAAAAGCTCCTGCTATGTAAGTGACAAAGAACCAATGTAATATTGCACAATAACAATAATTTCTTCCAGCTACTGGGATATTATTGCAAATATGTGATTCAAATTGCATTGTGTACCAGACAAACAGCTTTACTACAAGACTGAATTTTGGAAGATAAGTCTCTTAAATAGCAGCACATGGAAGGTACAATCCAGAGTACCACAGCCTGCAGGACATGAAGAAATGTAAAACTAGTGTGCAGTGCAACATATAATGCAAGCAAGTAGCAGGCAAAGGACATGAGCAACTGTATAGGAAATTATAGGTTGTAGCCAGATGCAACAATGAGGATAGCCCGACCTATACAAAAATGGTACTTCCTAAGGTGAAATAAGTACACTACAGATGCATGCTGAACCAAGACCAGGATACTGGGAAAATGGAACAAGCCAGCAATTCAGGGAAACACAGCAAATGCCCCACAGACCATACAGTGCACAAACTACACAGTGACATAGCAAAGGTGTAGGAACAAGGGTAAAAAAAATATACAGTTAGCAATAACATGGTCAGCGCTGTGAAAAATAGCAGGGGAAAAGATCACCCACTGTTTGAAAGACAAAAGCTAAACAGCACAAGCAGACAATCCAACTTTGTGTAATGTCCAAGGAGACACTGGATACAAGACGTACATAAAACAATGGTCTGTTTTTCTATTTTTCACAAACAGTCATAAAAAATCAAAGTAATAGCCCACTTGGCTTGAAACAAAACAGAACAGTAACTGTGGTTTCTTTTGATCAATAATAGTAGTACAGTTTCTTATAGCCCCTGAAGGAAAAGTCAGTCTTTAAAAGTCCCAGGCTGTAGCCCTTGACCAGGCCCCAATTGCAATTATATAATCCAGATGATTCTTCCAACCATAATCCACAAGTAAGGTCAACAGTGTTCTCACATTACATGCCTTTTTGGCCTTCTGGACAAACTCTATTCACTCTTTCTGAGTCTCCAGTTGAGAAATTAATTTCCCGATTCTAGCTTTCCAATCTACTTCCTTTTGTTTACCACTAATTAGCAGTAAGTGTCTGGTTAATACCTAGTGTTTCTCAAACTAATTGCTATGGAAATTTCTCCATGATCCACACAGCAGAATACATTTTAAATACATATTACATGTTTACTAAATCCAACATTTTACAACTACCCACTCCCACCACAACACCAGGAGTTGTGGACTCATACTGATGAACTCTAAGACCTTGATAACTCACCAGAATTTCTGCTGGCTAGGTTATGCCTGTGGCTCACCATATCTATTGACAGAGTTAGAAGGACACAGTTTCATATTTCCATCAGTTTGATTATTTAACCATTGCAGTGGGACATGATCAGTTGCCAAATTGATGTGTATATCTAGCAAATAGTACTTCAAGGCATAGAATGCCCACATTTCAGCAAGGCATGCTCTCTCAGTAGTGGGGTATCTTCTTTTTCCATTGCTCAATTTGCTGCTGTTATAATTCAAAGGATGTTCCTGTCTATGAATATCTTGGATAGCACTGCCCACAAACTACTTCTGACCCACCAGTATATAGGGTAAACTCTACTAAAATCAGGAGTCACTAACACATGTTTGGAGAACATTCATTATTGCATTTCCTGGGATCTGAGAACAAGCTTCCTTACTATGGGCTTCACCAGCTTTAATCTACCTTCAAGTTAACATACTGTTCTATAAATCACTCAAATTGTGTATTTTATTCTTATCAAATTTCCATAGCATCATCAGTCATCTCTCTTGTCTGCCTGCCATGAAATAGTTCAAATAGGATAAATCCTATGGAACTTTGTGGCATCTCTCTGATTGTAGATAGTACATAGAATAACATACATAGAATAACAAGTAGTTCTGTTTTTTGCCATCTACATCAATAACTTTCCTTAACATGCATTTCAGTATTTTATTAAATGTGTCTAACTTCAGTCTGCAGTTGGTAGACTGATGTCCTCAAATGTTTGACTTTAAATCACCCAACTGATATAGTACTCCTGATATGAAGAAAGTACCTTGGCCACTAAATATCTGTTTTTGGACACCACTCTGTGAAATTACAGTAGCTTTGAGCAATGGCAATGCTTCTGGAAATTTGGTATTATTATCCATGATGACTAGTATATACTAATAACCATTGATCGACCTTACTAGTTTATACACAATGTCCTTGGCAATACATTCAAATGATACAGTTATGGCAGGCACTGGGATAAAGGGACTTTTATTTCCAGGATGCGGCGCAGTTTTATGGTGGGCACTGAGAAAATGGGACTTTTATTTCCAGGATGGGGTGCAGTTTTGTGGAATTTCTGGACAAGAACCAAAGATTTATTTCTTTTATCATGTCTGGCCAGTAAATTACTGCTGGTAGTTTTGCCTCAGTTTTGTCCATCCCCAGATGATCTCTGAACATGAGTATGGGATAGCCTTATCACTATTATTCTGTATGGTTTTAGCAATTCAGCAATAGTAACCAATTTCTTCCATTTCTTTACTTAATCTATACAAGAAGTCATCATTTAAATCAAAATACAGTCACGACGTAATGGGAAAATCCTCATCCTACAATGTGGTAAAGTTCTCCCTTGCACTACTTAAAGTATCATCTTCCTATTGTGCTTTTATGTTTATGTGACTTATCTGTATGTTAAACTCTTGAGTTACATTCTCCAACAACTTGCCTCAAGGTGGAAGATGCTTTACAGCTTCTCCAATGTCTTGCCCTGCAAAAGGTAGTTCTAGACAAAAATCACCCTCTGCTTTATTATTTCTGTTATCTGTGTAAGCTTCTTGAATTCACTCCTTTCATTCAGGTTGTCCTCCCCCATCCTAGTGTGAGTGGACAGCACCCACTCTACTTCCTGTTTCTTCTTTGTTTGCCTTTTGTGTTGAATGAATCAGAAAATGTATGTTTAGATTTTCCTCTTTACTTACTTACTTACTTGCAGATACCTGTTTCTTATAGCCTTGCCTTCACTTGAATTCTCTACTTTATGCTATCAGAAGTGGGTTTAGAACTCCCCATTACCTTAGCTGTGACACTATGAATATTTGCTACCATTACTTTAGTCAGAGGTTCCTTTCTCAAGTGCCCACTGTTTTTTAGTTTCTGTTTTAGTGGTAACATTCCTTAGCAATAGATTGTAGTCTGATGGCTACAATCAGCTGCAAACAGTGATAAAGAAAGCTTTAAGGTCAACAGAGGCTAAGCTAAAGACCTGGTAGCTGACTGGAAAGAAAGCACCAGAGCTCAAGGAAAAACTCAGGGTCTAGCACCACAGGAATAAGAGAAAATTGGATGAACTGAAGAAGAATGGCAGCATCTCAAAACAACATATGTGAGCACTACAGAACAGATATGTGGCTGAATGAGGTGTGGAAATAAGGTGGAATGTAAAAATCCAGGACGTTATCATAAGATAGAGTGGAGGAAAAAGTGGGAGAAGGAAAAGACGGAGCAGGCTAAAAAGGAATATTGGTTGGCTAATAAAAAAACTAAGAGAGCGGTCGAAATAGGGAAGAACAAGGCATCAGAGGCACTCTACCAGCCTCTGGAATGTGACTCAGCAAATGGCAAGCAGAGAGATAAAGAGGATGCTCATCAGACACCCTTCATAAGGGATAATGGCAATAACCTGCACAACAGTTCACAGGACATCAAAGGCAGATTGAGGGAGTATTTCTAACAGCTTCTGCATGGAGAAAACCCCATAAAAGTTATACTTCCCCAACTGCACCCTATGATAAAACAGGATTAAAAGCTCATCCAGAAGAAGTAAGTACAGCACCAAGGAAAATGAAGTCAGAGAGAGCAGAAGGCTCAGATGAGATCATGGCAGATATGATCAAGGTGTTAGGTGCTTTAGAGAAGAAATGGCTCCAGAGGGTACTCATAATCAGTATGGATAGAAAGGCATATCCCAGACCACTAGAGATTAAGCATTCTAGTGCAAATGTACAAGGAAAAACGACACATTTGCAATTGAACTCCTGTCACACTGCATGAAAGTGCTGGCGAGTGTGACTGATAAATGAGTATGAAGAGTAGTAGAAAGTAAGATGGGAGATGAGCAGTTCAAATTCAGATCAATTTGCAGCACAACCAACCAGGTTTTTGCAATGCAGGTAGTTGAGAAGAAGCTAAAGACGAGGAAAATGCTCAACTGGGCATTCCTAGAGTTGGAGAAGGCATATGACAAGATCCCAAGAATGTTGATTTGGGCAGTTCTGCAATGATTTGAAGTGTTGGAAACATTGATAAAATATGTATGAACAGTGTTCAGAATCACAGAGGGACTTCCAGTGGGAGCGGGTGTGTGTCAGGGTTCAGCTCTGAGTTCACTGCTGCAGACACTGGTGATGTACTACATGAGCAAACAGGTCCGAAGGGACAGATCAACAAAACCACTATATGTAGACGATGTAGTATTACAAGCAGACTGAGAAAAAACTTCATAAATATTAGGAGAATGGAATACAAAACTGAAAGCACGTGGGATGAAATTGAGTACAGACAAGACAGTTATGGTAGCAAATGGGCAACTTAGAAGAAGCTGAAAATTGAGACAGAGGGGAAAGAGTGGAGCAGATTAAAAGCTTCAAGTATCTGGGAGGGGTGACTGAAGAGAATGGAAGTCAGAATGAGAACTCAAAGCTAGAATCAGAGGGACTGATGCAAAATGCCACAGAGCATCAGGGATAGTGTGTGATAGAAGAATGCCAAAGAAGCTGAAATGTGAAGTGTACAAAAATAGTGATGCAACCAGTACTATTGTGTGGTATAGAAATCTTTGCAGTGAAGGTAGAGCAATTGAGGAAACTAGAGGTGATGGAGATGCAGAGCCAGAGACAGGTGATAGGCTGCACACTGTGGGATAGATGAAGAAATGAGGACATCACAGCAGAATCCAAAGTAGCTCTAGTTGCAGATAAGTTCAAAGAGAACAGATTACAGTGGTTCAGGCACACGTGCTAGAAAGCAGAAGATATCTGATGAAGATCTGGGAGAGAAAGAAAGAAGGAAGAATAAACAACAGTGCCCAGCAAAGAGACAGATGGATTACAAGAGAGAAGATCTGCAACAGTCAGTAAAGATTATCAAAGAAAGTAGGAGAGAGGCATTATATTAAGAAAGATGGTAACAGTTTATTTGTTATATATTTTATTTGACATTTGCTAACACAACACCCAACACCATGTAGAAAATGGGACAAATGGTTGATGATGATGATGGTGATTCCTTTTAAGACTTTGGCAGTCTTAAATTGCTTCTTACTTCAGTGTTTACTGACAGCTTACCTTCAGTTCCTATACTGCCAACTGAGTTTTAGGTTTCTATTGCTGTATCACTAAGGCATGCTTCTGAAAGCAGATAAGATCCTTTTTATTGGCTAACCATAACCAAATTCTATCCTGATCTGTAGCTTCTATGTCATCTGCCTTCATCTGATATTGACTCTGGATTTCTGCATTATTGTCAAATGTTCACACCACCCATACTGAATGTGTTCTTACTCTGCCTCTTTATTGTTTAGTGTATCAGCCTACCACACTGACTTTAGCTTCTCCTTCATTCCACTTTTCCCATAGTGCTTTAAATTGGTAAAATATTTTAATAATTCTACATCATGAGTTAAATTATAGGTTGCAGCAGCAGAATGCAGCAGTTTTCTTAAAATTGTCTGAATTTCTATATATATAAGGCAATACTTTTCTCTGCCAACAGGAATGCAAATTACGTTTACATTTCAGATTGTTACTAATCACATGTTTGCACACCAAGGTATATTTGACTAGGGTAACCATGGTTCCAGAATCTAAAATGGCTCTATCATCACTTCTAAGAACATGATACACTTACCTAGTTGGGTTGCAGTACAATAACAAAGGGCTGACTCAATTATTCTTGATGTTATTTTATCACATTACAAATGGATAACTTTAATTAAAGCAGATATTTCAGTTTTTACATTTCTACTTTATTGTATTCTCCTAGACAGTAATTTCTCTTTGGTCACCTGTGAAAAATCTTTCCTAAACCTTAACATGCCTCATTGAATAGACTTCCTGTCCAAATTACTGCTTTAAACGATCTGCATGATTCAAGAAAAACAATAAGAGTTCCTGATGTAAGAATATGGGGGCGGGATTTAATAAAGCCTACACAGTCTTTTTTTACAATGTAGGTGTCATGGCACACTGCTTACATGAAAGTAAGAAGGTTTGTGATCCAATAAGCACTGCTGAGTGGCACGCACAAATTGTGCTAACAAGGGAAGGTCTGTGGCATGCAAATCACCTCATAAAGAAGTGAATCTCATGCAACTTAGGCAAGTAGAGAACTCCAGCAAGCAAATAGGCAGCCCTGCAGACCCCCTGTCAATATCCATAGTGTACACAGACAAATTCCATGACCAGGATTTCAGACAGGCAACAGGGGCTGTAAAAATGCAGGTAGATGGACATAACCGGCATACCACATGCAGATATGAGGAAAGCTGTCCACTTTGTGTCCAAAACCCTAAGGGAAATAATTTGAAATATTTTGTTTAGCATTCTGGGTATGTTTGTGCCTCATGCCACAGTACGCAAACATGCTTTTATAAAAAAAAAAGAGTGGAAAAATCACATTTAATACTATGTGACATAAATGTATTATAGGACCCTGAGTGGAGTATCTTCAGTGGTGGAATGGTGCTGTTGCTAATGAGGTAGGGCCTAGAACCATATAGTTTGCAGGCTGTGTGCATGGATCCCTATGCAAATGAGTTGGAGTTACTGAATAGCACAAATGAGTATCCATGTCCGCAGATCCCTTCCGTGTAGACACAGAACTGTGTTGGTGTTCGCAGAAGAGTTAGCTGACATCAAGAGAAGGTGTGTCGGAGGACTTGTAAGCTTATTGGAGCTCAGCTGCACCTGTTTGCATGGTGCGCCACTGTGCTCAGCAAGGGGTGTGTACACTGGCTGCTAAGCTTTATTTACCTTTGGAAAGCGTGTTTTAGCATGTTTGCTCAGCACACCACTGTGCTGAGAGGTACCTTTCAGGGGGTGTGTACAGTGACTGCTGAGTTTTGTTTACCTCCCAGGTGCTTTTTTATATGTGTTTGAGTGGTACGCCACTGTGCTGAGTGTTTCTAAAAGCCAATGATATGTCAATTATTGATGACCCCTATTTCACTTAAACTAGGGCCATTAAATCTTCTTAATGATGTATTTGGCAGGTGGAATGCATCATAGGTAGCCAATCACACAGTCAGCTCCTACAGTACAGCACTATAAAATATACATACACCCTACATTCTGATTTTTCACCCATATTCTGCAACATTAGGGTACAGACTTGGACATTTTAACTGAAAGAATGCTAGAGGCTGCTTCAGGTCTGCTCCATCTACATGTGTCAGATGCTGAAGTCACGTGCTGGTGCTGCTGCTGACAATAGACCTAGGAAGAGAAGGAGAAGAGTGTTCAGGCCCAGGGTAACCTTCCAGAAGCTACATGAGCTGGAGATGGTAGAACACTACAGGGTGGAGAGGGACATAGTACAAGAACTCATTGAGCTCTGCCGCCCTCAACTCAGACCCAGAGCCAACAGAGGGGAACCCATCCCAGTGGAAACAAATGTATGTGTAGCCTTTAGGATAATAGCCATAGGTACCTTCCAAAGACCAGCTGGGGACATAATGGGGGTCTCACAGGCATCAGCATCCAGGATACTCCACCAGTTTCTGGATGCCATGCTACCACATGCCAGTGAGTACATTTATTTTCCCCTCACTCCTGAGGCGAGGGCCAGCAATATGCAACACTTCTACCATGTAGCACATTACACCGAGGTACTGAGTGCCATACATTGCACTCATATACACATTAAGGCACCACCTGGTGAGGAGGGTAGAATGTATGTCAACCAGAAGAGGTACCGCTCCATCAATTGCCAGGTCCTCTGCAATGCCCAGGGCATTATCATGAATGTGTGTGCTGGCAGCCCTGTCAGTTATCACGACTCCCATATCTGGGACTTATCACAGCTGTACCAGATATTTGCTAGGGTGACATCCCACATGGCCATTTATTGGAGGATGTTCCCTGTGCCCTGGAACTGTGGATGATGACATCCATCAGAAATGCACACACACTCACCAAAGAATGCCATAATGAGGCACATGCACAAACTAGTAACTTCACAGAGCATGAAATTGGTTTGCTGAAGTCATGTTTCCAGTGTGTCAATATATCTGATGGAGCCCTACAGTACTCTCCAGTCACATGTGCACATATGTTCACAGTATGTACCATGCTACACAATATGATCCTGCGGAAACAGCTGCAGCAGGATCACCAAAGGTAAGGGATACACAGACCCAAACTATTGCCTAGGTCACCACAGCCACACTCACAAGAGAACTCAGAGGAGGAGCCCCCTGATGATGTTCCTGTAGGCAGACATAGGTATGCTCAGTACACCCTGGCATTGGCTAAGAGAGAATGCATAGCACTTGCACTGACAACCTAGGGCCCTAGGGACTGGCACCTTACTTCTACTCACATACATATGTTAAATTAGCTAATGCCAGGCAACCCATACAACCTGTACCTATCCATGTATTGGTTGTGTACTGCTTGCATCACACAGAGCCAAACATGAACTACAGGTCTCTCAACTGTTGCATTTTAAGTTAAGTCTCTAAGCTACACACCCGTTGTAAGGGTTACTATAATATAGCATATGTATGGATCTGCTGCAGTTATGCAAGGAAATATAGTGGGCTAAGTGGACAGATGTAACATGCACATGGGACTACAGATACCCAGTTCAATAGTATGTGTTCTTTAATAGTCACTAGGTCCCATGCTTGGAATATTCACTATATCAGTCAAGGGAGATGTTAAACAGTGGGTTCACATGATATTTGGACTACTGTATATCCCAGCAAATCATGTGCCATTGTTCCCGCACCCCCAGCACAACAGGATACCCATACAACTGCTTTAACAGAAAATCACCTATGGTATATCAGTGAATCAGGCAATCTTAGGGCTGTAACATAGATATTGCTCACACCATTGTATGTCTCTCCTCACGCAGGATAACAATGTACAGATATATACTGTTGATTGTGTGATGAATGACTCCTCTCTGTCTGGTGACCTGAGTGGCTCAGTGGACAGGGGAGCTAGCATGGGTGATGGTGTTGATTGTACTAATCTGGAATTTTTCACATCCTTTGCATGTGAGGTAGTACTATGCTGGTGTTTTCACAGACTGTCATACCTCTTACTGCAAGAAATCTGGACAAAGCCTGTAATATTGTTAGGACAAAGGCCCAAACATAGGGTCAGATTTCAAATATTGTCCCCATAAACCTAGAAAGTCACTGGAAGTAAAGGTGCTGCATTATTATATTGTTCTGAAGGGTATAATATCTGAAACATGAATGTTTGTCCATAAATAGTATAATGTAGTGATGTAAATATGTAATACTTCACAAGGAGACCATAAATGTATAAAGAACAGAACAAACATATGAGGCAAAACTCTGGACAATCTGTGGAAATCAGGGCAGTTGAGAGGTATGCTGACTGTCAGTCTGTTGGTGGTGTAACATTACCAACCACAGTCACAGATTAAGTACAGCACAAAGCTGGGGAATGCTGTGGACAGTTTGAGTGAACTGCAGTACAGCAGAAATGCAGATGTTAATGTCATTAGCATAACATCCCACACTGGAGTACAGGTAGGTGTGGACTGGAATCACCTTTTTAGTACTGACAGTCCCACTGGGCATGCCCACACACTTAGTTGAAATGACACTTAGTTAAAATTAGCGCAATTCTGTTGCTCCTTCATCTAAATGACCTGTTATGTATAAATGTCTATACAGACAGATATACGTATACATAGCCATCTGTCACTATCTCTCTCTCACATGCATAGTATAGTTATTGCTATGTAGTAACAAATAGATATGTACTGAAATATATAACTATATATATTAAAATGATACATACACCCCCATATATCTACATAACACACACACACACACACATACACACACACATATATATATATATATATATATATATATATATATATATATATATATAGACATATATCATACACACACACAGCTACAGTTATATATACATCCCTGTTATAAACAGAATATGTGTGTGGAAGTCTCTATTGTCCAAAATATCCTAATAATTGTGAGTAAATCTCCGCTAACACACAGCCATACTGTTGCTCAAAGGATCCAAGCTAAGGGTGGATCAGTACAAATTCCATTTACCTACAGAACCCTGTGCCTGCTGGATGTCACCACATAGACATACACAGGTGAGAGGGTGCTGCAATGTATAATGTTGTCAATGCAGGTATGGACAGGACAACTTGTCCCTGCTCACAGGTATGCCTATGTAACTGCAAGCAGCCACATATGGCCATACGGGTAACTATACATGCATAGCTAGGATAGTTACAGTTACCCCACTGCTTTGTACTAGATGCAGATAACAATATGAAGCAATATCATACTGTAGGCCACAGATGCTAGTCAACACAGGTCTAGTTTAGATAATGCATAAATAAGTACAGTGTCTGCAATCACACATACAACAGACTTAACTTGTGGCACATGTGATAAGTACTATGATCTACACTGTATATGACTTGATCTGTAGGGGTTATAATCTCACTCCAGCCAACTTGGTGCATGACTTTGTCAGTGTGTGTGTGTGTGTGTGTGTGTGTGTGTGTGGGGGGGGGTCTCCCTACAAATAAACAGACATGGCCTCATAGGTTATTCACCTGCAATGGTTATACACATTTTGGTCCTGTAACTTACTGCTAGCTTCCACACTGACCTCTTCTACAAGGTCTGATGATGTCAGCCACCTTAAGTCTACCTGGCGACAGTGTAATATCAGAAGTAATCCATGGTGCATGCAATAAGTACCGTGAGCTATAGTGTATAAGACTTGATAGGTAGGGGTTCTACTCTCACTCCAGCCTACTTGGTGAGTGACTGCTTCAGAGTGTGCGTGTGTGTGTGTGTGTGTGTGTGTGTGTGTGTGTATCTCCCTGCAATTAAACAGACATGCCCTCATGGGCTATCCATCTGCAATCGTTATACACTTTTTGGCCCATCACTTGCTGCTAGCTTCCACACTGCCCTCTTCTACAAGGTCTGATGATGTCAGCCACCTTAAGGCTATCAGCTGACAATGTAATATCAACTGTAAACCATGGTGCATGCAATAAGTACCATGATTTTATAGTGTATAAGACTAGATAGGTAGGGGGTCTAATCTCACTCCAACCCACTTTGTGCATGTGTATATATCCATATGAAATAACCTTGGTAACCTAGACATATGTAGGGTTTTGAAGTGTTTTATTTGTAGCAGGTGATATAGCACCCTCCAAAAGACTGTCCACAACAAGGCCTGTGTATGTCTTCAAGCATATGTCCTAAAATGATAGTACTAGCAGATATAAGGTGTGTTGCATGCACCATGTACTGTGAACTGTAGTATGTACCATTACATAGGTAAATGTGCACACCTACATACACCCAACCTGCACTGCTTGTGTGCCTTTGTGTGCCTTGTATGCACTGATTTGCAATGGTACTAGCCTTGATGTAGCCACATGTTTGTATGAGTCTGTTAGAGCATTTTACAACATGTTATGGAACCATGAGACATATAGCTTGAACACAGAGAGTGCTGCAGCCTTCAACTGTCACTGGTCAGAAAGATGTGGATGCATTCATTGTTGTACAACCAATACCGACAGGTTTGGGACATACATCCCAGAATAGCTCTGGTATACTGAATGCTGCAGTCATCACAGCTATCATTGTGTGCAATGGTACCCTTGCCATATCAATTCACAGGCATATCATACAATTGTAGCAGCCACACAGATTCAAAACCTTATAAACACACAACAAACTGGAAAATGGAACTCAAACCAAAAGCTGTAGATGGAATGAAGGAGCGAACACAATTCTTTAGTACTTTCATTCAAATTTATTCTTCATGAACTTCTTCAGAAAAAAGTTAACCTCTGAAAATACACCTCTTATAAGTTACATCACATCACATGACTTTCATGATACTTTAAATTAAAGGTATAAAATCATACCATAAAAATAAAAAAATGCCTTGTTTTCCAAACAGCTTAGAATGTCAAAGCTTCATAAAATTGTCTTAATATAAAAACATTGTCATATTTTTGTGATTTGAATGTTATTTTAGTGCTAAAAAGCACTTAATATTAATACATTCGTTCAGACCAGGGGCTCTGTCTGCTACCAGACAGATATGCCGCAATGACTCCTTGCATTCTAAAATCAAATTGGTGTTCCCTATATAATCCACTTGTTGAACATAATCTATGACTGAAAAGGTAAACTTTTTAAAGTTCACACAATGAATAGCATGCCTAGCTAAAGCATTGGTAAAATCCTTTTTCTTAATAGCAACTGTGTGCTCATATATTCTACTCTTTAAACATCTAATGGTTTTTCCTATGTAGTAACTAGGACAAGAGTCACATATTGCCACATAAACTATGTTTATACTCTCACATGCACGCTGTCTGTGGACCCAACTAGTCCTTTTAAAATGTGTAATAAATGTACTAGATGTATTGCTTATATACCTACATTGTTTACACTTCCTACAGGAGAAAGTACCACAAACACTGTTCACATTAGTCAGTGCTGAAGTGTGCCCCCCACCATTTTCTAAAATGTTTTTGATGTTCTTAATTTTCTTATAGGTGAACTTGGGTTCTACACCTACTACCTACATAAGTTCCCTATTCCCCATCAATCAGTGTACCCATTAAGGTAATCTCTCAGATATTCTATACCAGCATCTTGGTTGATACATGTATACAGTGATTTAACTTCTAGAGACACAAAACAAAAATCACCATGGGTGAGGATAATGTCCCACAAAATTTCCAAAAGGTGCCAGGAGTCCCTAAAGTACGACTTCACTTTTTGCACTATAGGGTTAAGTATATAATCCAGACATAAAGAAAAGTTTTCTGTCTTGGTTCTCTTGGCTGAAATAATGGGCCTAAAGGGAAGATTTGTTTCTGAATTGTGTACTTTGGGTATCCCAAAGAAATGTCCCATACTGAGATGTTCCACTAACAAATATCATATGTGTCATGATCTAAACTACCCTGACAAAACATATCAAAAAGATCAGTATTTATTCTCAAAAAACTGTTGTTAATTACATTCTTATCTACAACAGAATAAGCTGTATCATTTATCAACATGTCTTCAATGTTTTTAACATAATCTTCAGTACACATAATCACCATCATACCACCCTTGTCAGCTCTCATTACTCTAATGTTTGTATTTTTTAATTAAAATACAGAGTGCCTGGTGTTCTTCCACAGTGTGGTTATGCATGTGGGTGTCCTTTACAATATTTCTCGTGTCCAGTTCACACATGTCACCAAACACTTGCAAGGTGTTGCATAAGGGGGGGTTGTATGTGCTGTTCTTTTTAAATTTATTACAAACATCTTGTTTGTCTACATTTAAATCATGCAGTAGGTAACAAAGGTTAAATTTTCTCAAAAAAAAGTTTGAAATCAACTAACAGTCTGGTAATATTAATAGAACTACTTGGTATGTAGGAAAAACCTTTTTTCAACACTGAAATCACATCATTAGATAAAACACTGTTTGACAAATTCAAAATGCGAATTTCAAAGTCCGAAACTTTTAGTTTTTCAAAGTCTAAAACCTTTAGTTTTTCTTTCTGTTGTTGTTTCTTCCCCTCATTTTTGCCTTGTTCTGAACCTGGTTTGACCACCTGGGAGTCCGTTTGTTGCCCCCTTTGTCCACCAAAAAAGGACCTGATCCACGAGGGTTATATGTGGATGAGACCACTTTAGAAAATGTTGGATTATTATTGTAGGACCCCACTGAAACTTGCTGAACTGTGTTACTGTTGTTATTATTGTTGTTAGGGACATTGTTGTTATTATTAGTGGTCATACTATTGTTGTTTCCACTTTCATTATCATTCACCTCACCCTGTGTGATGTTGTTGTCATTAGTTGCATTGGTATTGATAGAGTTCTCCTGAAAAGCCCGCCAATATTGCAAAGGGTAGGCCTCTTTTTTGGCATAGGCCAAAATATCCCTCCGCAGTTTAGACTGCTACCTTGCGGCTATGGAGGCGCTGTGCCTATCAGCTTTGGCCCCAATGCTACCATATAAATCAGAAAGTACATTGAAACAACAATGTCCCTTAATTTTGTTGTCTAAATTTGCCATATTTTCTTTGACTGTGTCACTCTCTTTTAAATAATGTGTTACAAGCATACACATCATGTTGACCCCTGTTTCATTGAATAAGTTGACTAACTCAAATGTAAAATGGGTCACAGGCCCGTGACACACTTGCATTCTGTAACTATACAGCCAATTCAACAACATATAACATAAGGACCACATAAGGTACACAAATGTATGTGGAGTATGAATGACAAATGCCAGCATACAGTGTCATTAACCACTACAAGTGGCATGGTGAACCAACACTGCATTACATAAATACATGTTAAGTAATATAATCATCCTGTGCATTAGACACATACCTGCATTTCCCTGCATCGATGTCAAGGATGATAGGGATGTTGCACAGTTATCATCACTTGCACAGGGTGTTGTGTGCGGATGCAGGAGACCTAGGCTGGCCCAAATGGTAGATAACATGTATGTGAGTCAAGGGGGAGCATGTAAGATGGACCATGGAGAGGTGCTGTGTATGTCTGTAGGTGACATGCATATGACAGTGGTGTGTGAGTGTCTGCATGTACAAAGCCAAGCACAGTGCTAGTCCTACATGTGTGTATGTTGGACAGCTGTGGACCATACATGGTAGAGTTGACAGTTCACCATCTCTGGCCCCAAACATGGGAACTGGCTCTGCCAGGAGTTGCACTGGCACCTCTATGCCGAAAGTTAGAAGTTGTGCTAGTACCTGATGGGGACTGCTGCCTGCTGGGACCGTGTCCCCCAAGGGACCTCCCAAGACCAATAGCCCAAAACAAGCCATGTTGTGGTGTGGACAGCACACTCCCCTCTGTAGCTCTGGATGTTCTGCCACTATGGGAGCATGAGTGTGCATGACCACGAGTTATCTCAGCAGATGGTGTTGCGGACCTACGTCCACGGATCTGATGCTCAACTCCAACCACGCATTCCAGCACAATGTGTGGACCAAGACAGACACTGCCTCAGCCCACCATCTGTCCACTGCATCAGTCAACTGATCCAGGGTGTCCTCAATGCGGTGGAAGCTGTCAAGGATGTCAGACTGTGTGGCATCCATAACCATAAGCATACTCCTGGTGTTCCAATCACAACATGCCTGTGCCTCCATGATGGGCCAAAACATGCGTCAGGTGACCCATGATGTGACACCTGTAACAGGTGGTGGACAGACAGCAGGCCTCCTACAAGCACCCCTGTCAATCCATCTGTGTGGGGCTTCAACAGCTCTCTGGCCATGGCCAGTGTCTACACTCACTGAAGGCATAAGTGCCACACTTTCCTGTTCAATGTCTCCACCCTCCGACTGTCCAATATCTGTGGCCTCTGGGGATGGGGTATGTGTGGGCATACAGACTGTGTGCTGCGATAATGGGGGCAGAAAGTGATGTCTACCTCTGGGACAGATTAAACCCCTGACACTCCCACATGTGCCTCACTGTGGCCACCATCTTCATCAGTGTCTAAGGAGACACTGACATCAGGTTGTCTGGGGACAGACTCCAATCCCCACTATCACCTGCAATAAGAATGAAAAAAGCAGTACTTTAATACTTGCACTATTGTGTACAAAAAGCATCCAAGACTCCTAACAATGAAGACCCACAACTGCATTAGCCATCAAAGAGCTTCCTTCTCTGCCTTCGTCCACAAAGCACTACCACGGAACAAAATTAAAATTCAACTCAGGACCTTTATAACCATCACTTGAAGTAAATCAATTCAAACATGACCAGTAATATTCAACTCAGGACCTTTATAACCATATTGGTCAGCCATAGGGCTCTTTTTTTCTACTTGAGTGGTTGCCTCCTTCCCCTGTAACTTAAGTAAATTGACTCTTACATTAAGAGCTATAACACTTACCTTATAGCTTTAGGACACCTTAGGAAACCTTGTAAACTGCAATAGCCCCGCTACTAATTGTATACTGTTGGTCTGTCTTTCCTACTAAACATAAGTGATATTACAGTGCTGAGTGCAAGTAACATTAAAATGAAAGTACTGAGTGCAAATAACACAGTGCTGAGTGCAGATTTGAGTCCCTTACATTCAGCTTACCTCTGGTGTGGTGTCTTGAGTCAATCAGGGTATTCCCTGTAACCACTCCTACTGCCTTCTCTTTTCCCCCACCCCCCTCTTTCCTCAAACAGGTTGAACTGCTACAATTCAGTACAGGCATCATTTTCAAATCTAGGTGCTTAGGATTTCCCTCTCTCTTCCCCCCCTTGGCTGACCTGGTGTGATGTAGTGTAAGTTTCTTCATTGTATGGCTCTTTTACTGTTTTTAGTGTAACTGAATGACCTGCTGCTAAATTCTGATTCTGCACAGACTGCTCTATATTTCTGTGGTAATATTTGTGTTTAAACTGAACCTGTACCTAGAGAAAGTGTATAATCAGAGCTCCTACTTGCTGCATGTGTTTTTAATGTTTAAATTGCACACACACATTGAAGAAGTGCTTTTATGACTTGAATAACTTGGGCTAGCTATACCTGAAGTGCTTTTACTGGCAATTTTCCAGTTGTACAATTGTGAACAACTGATTTAGTTTTTCTGGCATATCTTTAAAATCTGGACTCTTACATTGAGACCTGTAATACTTACCTTCTAGCTTTAGGACACATTAGGAAACCTTGTAAACTGCAATAGCCCAGCTATGTTCGCCCTCGCTACACTCAGGCTCTCTTCTCTCCCCTCCCTGTCCCCAATTCCTTCCCACCCCCAGTACCTCTAAATTTATAGTACTATAGCCACTCCCCCACTTTCTATATCCTATCTGCTTTCATCTAGGATAATTCCAGCCACCCCCATTCTACTACCTACATTTTAATAGCACCTATTAGCTTTCATCTGGCATTCTCCCATCCCCCTCCCAGTACCTGTACCTCACCACTCTATCTTCTGGTGTTGCATCACCAGGTAAAACAGTTCCTTAACTCACTAGCTGAATCACAGATAATGATATACTCCTCTTTACTACCCATCTTGTTCACACCATACCTACTTACCTTGTATGAAAATCAGTTTCTCACGGGATTTCAGGTCCCAAAAGGCCATACTATCACCCCAGCTGTAAATCCTTCCATCTTCAACCATACGTACAGTAAGAGATTCTATCCAACATCTTGTTCAGTCTATCAACATCTCAACCCCAGGCACATTAGCTCTAGATCCAAATACTACCACAAACTAATAAACAAATTCCTGAAGTTCATCACCAAGTATAGACTCAACCTAATACTTGGTGGTGATATTCACCCCAACCCTGGCCCACTCACTTCAGATACACATACCCCCTCTACTTGCAATCTAAGCTACAAACCTATAATTAATAGGCCAACTAACTCTCTCCTAGTCTGTCATCTCAATATTAGAAGCATTAATAACAAGGTGCATGAACTGCATGCACTTCTGGATGTCCACTTCCCTGAGATTCTCTGTTTATCTGAAACCTGGTTAAAACCTAACACTAAAGACAATGAAGTGTTACCACCTGGGTACAACATACACAGGCTGGATCCTGCTTCGAGGAAGGGGGGTGGGGTAGCTGTACTCTATAAATCTGAGTTGAATATCACCATAGATGTAATGCAACCACCTCAGATTAATAACTCGGAGATTCTTGCCACCAAATTGCAACTTAATAAAAATAAATGCATTAATATCATCTGTATGTACATTCCCCCAGGTAACAATATATCTACATTTGAAGATATCATGCACTGGCTATCATGTCACTACCCCCAAGAAACCCTACTTCTTGGAGACTTTATCATAGACTGGGGCACCTGTTCATCAGAATCCCCAACCACCCATATTAACCTGCACGCATTTACACAAATTATATCCACCCCTACAAGGATAGGTAAACCCAACCAAAAATAAAGTATACTTGACTAGGTACTCATAAATAGTCACCCCCAACTGTACACCTCTGGAACCCTCCTTAATGGCCTATGCAATCACCTTCTCACATATGTAATTAAGCACAAAACCATTAATTCCCAACAACACTTACTCAGAAAGGTTAGAAACAATAAAAACTTTGACCCTGCCAAATTCCAACAAGAACTAAACTCATGTAATTGGTCTATTCTAAAACACCTCCCCTTAGAGGAAGCAGTAGCATACTTTAACAACAAATTCCTTGAGATCCTTGATTTGCATGCACCTGTTCATTCAAAGAGAACCAAGGCAAAAACTGCGCCATGGCTTTCTATAGAGTCTAAACTCAAAATTACCCTTAGAAATAAAGCATGGGCTTTATGGCATTCTTCTAAAGACCCTCAAGATCACATTAAATACAGGCAATCCAGGAACGAAACCAAAAAATCAATTTTACAAGACAAAAAACAATACTACTGTAATTTACAGACAGTAAATCAAAATAACCCTCAGAAGTTTTGGGCAGGTTTAAATAATCTATTACATCCTGGACAAACGTCAACCCCAATCCCTGCTGCTACTATTGATAAAACCCCTGAAGATGTTTCTGATAGTTTTAACCAATTCTTTACTGAGACAATTCAAGCCCTAGCTAGCCAGCTACCTCCTAGTTCCCCTGGTCCTGAAAGTAGCACCTCTAGAAACCTACTCGCGTTCAGCTTCCAACCAGTCACCACTTCACTTATCCGTACCTTGATCAAAACATTAAAACCCACTACACTTTCTGCTGATCAACTCCCTGCTGAGTACCTACAAAAATCAGCTGATGCTATTGCTTACCCCGTCTCAATACTAATCAATCGAACCATAGTAGAAGCTAAAATTCCCATCATCTGGAAAATATCCTATGTAATCCCACTTCACAAAGGAGGCAGCTCTACTGAATTCTCCAATTATAGGCCAATAGCTATACTCTCTCCACTTGCAAAGATTATGGAAAAATGTATTCATAGACAACTCATGCACCACCTAATCCAGAATCACCTTATGGCAGACACTCAGCATGGCTTCTGTCCTCATCACAGCACTACTTCAGCCCTCCTAGCCTTTACCAACACCATAAACCATAATCGCAACAATAATTATATATCCTCAGCCCTCTTTTTGGATCTTTCCAAGGCATTCAATATGGTTGATCACCAACTTTTAATCCACACCCTGCAAATATTCTGTCTAGATACTGGAGCCCTTCAATGGTTTCAGTCCTACCTGAATGGTCGACAGCAGGATGTCCTCTGGCAGAACAAACTCTCTAACCTTCTACCTAACACCCTTGGAGTACCATAAGGCTCTATACTAGGGCCCTTGCTGTTCTCCATTTTCATTAATGACCTTTATACTGTCATCCCAAAAGTCAGCTGTATCCAATATGCTGATGACTCTACTCTGATTTGCTCAGCCACATCTCCAGTAGAGTTATGGTCAGCTACCCAGACCACCTTTAATACAATAGAAAACTGGCTTTCTGAACATCGTCTGATCCTAAATCCCAAAAAAACTAAAATGATGTTATTTTCACCAACACGTAGGTCTACCGCTTTCACCTTTACCATAAAATCAAATGATGGCACAATAATCTCCTCTGACCCATCTACAAAACTATTAGGTGTCATCATAGACAATAATCTAAAATTTGACCTACATGTTAACCAAACTATCAAAACCATCAATAAAAAACTAGGGTCACTTTACAGAATAAAAGCCTTCCTAACCCCTCCAGCTAAAATTGCCATAGCTCGCTCTCACCTTCTTTCAACCCTTCTGTATGCATCCCCTCTACTCTCGAATTTAAACAAGACTGTCATCAACAAACTCTCAATTTGCTACAACCACATTGCCAGGTTTGCCACTGGGCTGTCTTTTAGGACACATCATTGCATCAATCTAAATTGGCTTGGGTGGCTTGAACTACCCAGCCTAATCCAATATAACCAACTGATTATGGCCTATAAAATCCTCTATAATCCAGACAATACTCCTGCACTTAAAAATATTATCACCCCCTATAACAATCCTAGACCGATTCGATCCTCTAACAAACTACTAATTCAGACTAGCAAAATTAATATCACAGCCGGTGATTCTCTCTTTGCAAACTCTGTAAGTAGATCCTGGAACTCTCTTCCAGCTGATATTACCTTACTTTCCACCTTAGGTCAATTTAAAACTAGACTCAAACAACATTTGTCACTTAACTATGTCAATGTATCAAGCCTGGCTAACTCTCTCTAGAATGTGTAAAAATCTGTTAACCAGTTTACTGTGTAATTTAATTTAATCCTGACTTGCACTCAGGATTAACTGTAACCTGTGGAACTTGTTTAACTTGCTTACTTATGTAATCTCTGTAAATAGTCTGTTTGTAATATGTAATGCTGGTATTATGTAATGCTGTATCTGCTTACCCTTGAGCTTTTCTCCCTGGGCCTCCGCTGAAAATGGACATGCATCCAGTCGGACTATCCCGGTCAACAAATGTAAAATAAATAAAATAAAAATAAAATATTTACCTTTTACTTACTCAGTATGACACTATAATTGAAAAAAACACATAAAACCCAGTACAACTCTCTTACTCTCTTCACAATTCACTGCCTAATGTATTTGCCTTCAACCGGTTGTATTTTAAAAGTCATTTTATATTCCTTGCCTCATTTAATCCAGGAGACTTAGCTGGTCTTACCTTTAACTGCCAAAGTGTATCAGTTTGTTGAACTACACTTCTGTGACTACCCCCTCTTGAAACCTTAGGTCCCTCTTCCAGAGTGGTATTTAAAACATACATAATTACATGCACATAGGGCATTATTCTGGTCCTTAACCATACTAGACTATAGTTGTTCCTAAAAAAAAACAAGTTTCATATTTTCCAGGGGAAGGACAATGGCCTTGGGCAATACCTGACAGATCTGTGAAAAGTTGAGGGTGGGGTAATGTCAGTACCACTACATGTTGCAGCACAACAAGGTAATACAGCTAGATATCTCACATTTACAGTAGCTACTCTGTTACTTGTTGGATTGGTCCCAGTCTACGTATGAGTGTATACCTGAGGTTGCACCACCCCAAAGAACAAAAATCTGACCCCCACATAAATGTATCTACAGCCTTCCACACTGACTGCTACAGTATTACAATGCTGATTACAGTATGCTTACCTGCACACTCCTCTGCTGTGGAAACTGTGGCACCCCCACCATGATGTATGGTGTGATGGATGCCTGGGAGCTGTCAGGTGTGCCTAGGTATGTCAGGAATTACTCACTGGCTGAGAATTGGTGCTCTGCTGCAGGCTCTCCAGCAGTGACAGCATGATCCCTGGCTATATCTGCTGGCCATCGACATGCAGAATTAATCATATTGCTTGCCAGGTGTCAAAACTGCTCATATGTCCTGCCCTGCTGGCCCTTGGACAAGGTCTGACCACAATGCATCCCGCTGTTCCCTATTATGTCTCCCCCTGGATAACAGGATGTCATGATGATGCCTTAGTCCTTGCAAGATTATCTCATTTTCTGCATCCAAGAAGGGTGGGTGTCATCTGTGGTACATTATTCCTGAAAGATAACACAAGGGCAAGACATTACAGGAGGAGATACATGGACTCCCACTATGTGCAGATACAGCAAGAGCAAAATGGCCAGCACTATCCACTGCTTGCTCACACATGGCATAACCCACAGTGTGACAACATACTGCTTGTGTGGATACAACTGAAATAGTACCATTACTGAGGTATTCCCTGTGTGCCATGACAGCTTCTGCTGTATGATCATACACTCAACACTCCAGTTCACTGTGGTGTGTCTCCTAAGGCCAAACTCACAATAATATGTCATAGAAGTGCCAGACAAACAGCAGTGTGCTATAACAACCATTATATAGGGGCAGTCTGACAACACCAATGTGCCACACTGACAAAAGACAATGCCACCCTGATGTATTGTACGTTCCCTGTAGGTGGAAGTCAGCAGGGTATCACTGAAATATCATTACCACAGGTCTATGACTGGCTTATTTCAGTAATCTCTATTCCCCCTACCTCCATCCTCTCATCTGGATCCTGTCATACAAAAAAAAAAACAATTACATGCCTGCTAGAGTGCAGTACTCTTCTGTTTAACTGTGTGTCTGGCAAAGTTTCACAAAGGCGTGCTCAGTATGAGTAAGGTCTCATACAGAATGATTTCCCTTAGCCAGCTGCCCACCTTTTAGACATGCTCTCCATCAGCAGGTGATTATCTCTAAACCAATCTGTGGTTCTGACATGCTAATTGCAGCCAAAACTGCTGAATTGCACTATCATTAGCCAGTGACATGCAAGCACTGTGCAATATATAAGGCCTTCATGTAGACCTGGACCCCTTTCTTAGCTGTTGAGATGGACACTACTGGGGTGAGGAGACTACATTATCACAGAGGGTAGGTCTGTAGCAGAAACCTTTACAAAGAGCTGTGTGTACCACAGGCTGCAGCTGCTACTGCAGGTAGTAGACATAGGCAGAGAGCGTGGACACTTTGGAGAACAACAAGCTGTAGGTGTATCTGTGTCAGCTGTGTTAGCCCTGTTGTAGAGGCAATGCCAGGGTGAGGGTACCCTTTAAACCCCAATTAAGGCATGTGTTTAAGGTACAGATGTTAGGCAACTGTGTCAATAGCAGAGTACTAACAACATATCGTACTGCTATATGGATATGTGAAGTGTATCCCTACCTACAAGCCTTTGACATGCATTGAAAAGCTGATATATAATTTGCAATGCTTTGTGTGGATTAGTGATCCCTTAAGTTTTTCTTCACAATAATGTAATTGAAATGTAGCACACCACTGGATTTGAACCCATGACTGTCTGTGGCAAAATGTACTGTATGCAAGTCATTTAACGGACTGAGCTCCTGAGTCACTGCTACATCAGGTGTACTTGCAGGATATATGTGCACACATACAGGCTGTGACAAACATTGTCTACATCCATCAGTATGTGCATGGCTTTATATAGATATATTTCTGCACTAGAGTTTCAGTTGCATGTGTATTTTGCCACGAATGCCTTAGCAGGTGACCGTCTACATGTTGCTGATAAATGGGCATAGGCTTCAGTTACATCCATTATCATGTGTTTGGCTGTCTGGTAGTGTACTATTGCACCAGCATCCAAGGTACACTCCCATTTTTCCATTACTGTTTATTCCAGTTTGCGCGGTGCAGCACGGCAAGCAGCTCCGCTGAAACACACCTAATGACTGTAAGTGGAAATGACTATGTTTTGTTTAAACCACCTATTTTAATTAGGAGCTGTATGGTGTGGCAGGTTAATGCAGTATGCTGCAGGTGTGATGGGCTTGGGTTTGAAACATGGTAGAAGTGTTTATTTTGTACATGTGACTTACAATGTTAAACACACATATACTCATTATAGCTCAATTTAGCTGAGCTAAGGGAAGCTGTGTGATGTGATGTGGCTCATTGTGCATCTCCATGCTAAAAGAATATAAAGAAAAGAAAAAAGGGAAGATGGGAAAGTGGTGAAATGGGGGCAAGCAGGGGGTAAAACATATTGAAAGGCAGGGAGGAATGTGCAGAAAGGGTGTAGGAAAGAACCATTCCTATCCATTTCTTGTACAGCAACAACTGTGCATGTTGACATATTTGTACATGAATTTGGATTCTCAACCCCCAGAGAGAGGGGTGAGGAAAACATAATTGCTTTGTCAAGCCAATTGGACTGAATTATGTGTGTCCAGTGAACATGCATGCAAAATGGAGCTCTATGTATGAGACAATATTTTTTGGGACAGGTGTCCGTTTTTTTTAAGATGAGAGTGGAATGTTTGGGGAAGGGATATAGGTACTTGTGGGTGAGGTAATTTGGGTAGGTAAGGATGCATTTGCTAACAGGCAAGACAGATAAGACTGCAGACAGGGGTGGTGTGTGACACATGATGGGGTGACCACATTTGACAGGGAGGGTATTGTGGAATCCGAGTCCCATGTACCTCCAGATGGCAGCAGCATGGCTCATGTCCCCACCATGGAAACATCAGCACAAGTCCATCACTGTTTTTTCACAAGTAGCCCAACCATGACCCTGGACTTCTTAATGCCCCACTGCTGCACCCAAAAGCACACACCTCCTCTAACACCACCATCCATATCAATAGATGATTAAACTCCAATGGATTCTGCAGAATTTCTGCCTAGTCCACTTTATATAGGCTGTTTTCCCACTCTTACATGTCATTGAGCAACATTCAAAAAAGCACCACATTGCTTAGCAGTGCACAAACCAGCCAAGCAGAGCTGAGCAGTGTGCAAATGCACAATCATGGTTTTAGTGTAGATGAGCAACGTACAAGCATTGGCAGCCATTACCATGTTTATGCGGTGCTTACCATGTTTGAGCACACTTTTGCAGAGCGTAGTGGAGACATATTTTAAAATCTTGTCCATAACTTGTGCAACAAAAATACAGACAACTTATGACTTTCATGTATTAGAACCCTGGACCTACTACACACTGAGCTGTAACTCTACCCATTAAAATACTTGGATCTTAAGAAAACTGATATACCATCACATCTACCACTGAGCTACCTTAAGCAATGCTGAGCACCTCGCCATACCATGCAAACACTCTTAAACACACCAATAAATAAATAATTAATTACATCCAGTTTCTATTTTGAGCTTCGATTGGCTTAGCTGTGCTCGTTAACTTGTCATGCAAACACCAAATTAAAAAAAAATAAATAAAATGTCATTATGCTGATTAATTACATCTGGTTTATATATTTAGATGTCTGGCAGTGTCAGCTGTCTACATTTATTTATTTATTTTATTTTTATTTTACATTTGTTAACCGGGATAGTCCACTGGACACAGGTCCTTTTGCAGTGGAGGCCCTGGGAGAAAAGCTCCTGACACAACAACAAAATGAGCATGAAATACAAATTAATACAAAGTTTGCAAAGAAAATTAACATTCAAAAATGCTTTGAGTTCTAAATCAGGTACTATGTATGGATATAACAGGCACAGTTAGTAAAAACAGAGTAATAATACTATAATAATAGCTTCATTAGTCTAAAAAGATAAACATCATTGCTGGACAGACGCATGTAAAACATCAGCTTCATAGATAATATTAGTGTCTAGATCAGAAACATAAATACATTTTATTATGTTGTATGTTTATAATTAATTTTATAACCTAGACCTAACCATAGGGTGAGAATAGTATGGTGGAGATATAACACAGCAGAGGGTCTAACCTTGTGAGGTGCATGACCATAGCCAGTTATTGATGAGATGCATTTTTAATGATTTTTTAAACTAGGTGAAGGAAGCAATAGTACGTATGTGACTGGGTAGAGTGTTCCAGATTTTGGATACATAACAAGAGAGTCCCCTGCTGTATTGCTAGACTTAGTTACTGTGAGAGTAACCTTGTTGCTGGAGCGAAGAGCCCTGTTGGTATAGAGGTGAAGTAGGTTTCAGAGTTTTTTTCTGGTTCATACAGAATTTTATGGTCCAGAAAGAGTTGCTCATAATGCAGGAGATGAAGAAGTTTCAGCCAGTTGAGCTGCTTCAAGGATGACCAGTGGTGAGATTTAAATGGGGAGTCTGAGGTGAATCTAGCGATTTTGTTGTAGCAGGAGTCAAGCTTAGCTAAGTTTGTTTTTCTCAGGTTGGTAAAAATGGGTGAGGCATAGAGGAGGGTAGAAATAAGGTGTGTTTGGGCTATTGTAGCTTTTGTTTGTTGCATAAGGAATTGTCTATTTCTATAGAGGGTACCTATTTTTTTTGTGGACTTTCTTGATGGTCTGGGAAATGTGAATATCAAATTTTAGATTGTTATCAATCTCTACACCCAGGTGTTTGGTGTGCTGTGTGGGAGAGATAGTAGTTTTTTTACTGGACATGATATTGAAGGAGGTTCCTAGTCGGGAATCGCCAAATATAGTCAATCAGTCAGTATGAAAAGTTTGAATATAATAACTAAAAAAGTGGATTTTAGAGAGTAATTTACAAGAGAAAAATGTGCAATAGTTAAGAGGCAGGCTACAATAAATAAAGCAGAAAGTTAGCTATTAGCCTACCTTTTACAAGTGAGCCATAACTGCCTTAACATACAAGAGAAAAAGGGACAGGGTGTTAGAAAGCAAATCACAGGAGCTATGGCAAAGGGGTGAAAAGAGAAATATAACAGGGAAAAGAGTATGGAGTGGTAAGGAAAATGGAGTTGCAGAAGTGGTGTGGGACTAAGAGGAAAAGAATTTGGGCTGCTGGGTTCCTCTACCATTGTAATAACAATTACCTAGTGAGTTTAATCTTTAAAAAATGTAAGAGTTGTCATCTGGGTTAATTGTAGTTAAATAGCGAGCCATATGACACGGTAAATGCTGGGACACACTTCTTTTGCAGGTCCAAGCAATGTTCAAAATAGTGGCCAGTGAAAAACCGCAAGGAAAGTGTAGGGGCTATAAAGATAAAAAGGAGGTTCAGTAGGTGAAGCAGGAAGAGTGAGACAGACAGTTTTATGTAAACACAGCTTGGTATTGCTGCGCTCCGTACTGAGCTGCACAAACATTCATTTAAAAAAAAAGACTGCACTGATTCAATATCTGTGCTCCTCAACTCTCCCTTTGCAACGCACCATCATTAATATGCATAGTGTGCTGCCAACAGGGGACCGTGGCTGTGTACATGTATACATTCTGTGTAGGCTCTACACGGTGCCTACACAGAGTTTATTAAATGCTGGGGTATGAATGCGCCTGTCTGGTGCCAGGTTGTATTTTTTTGTATTCATTTTTGAAAAAGACGTGTACATACTTCCTTGCTATTATTTCACTATTGTTTGGCAGTGGGGAAATTCAAACCCTGTTGGCGCCAGCAATGTTGATGTCAATGGGTGGCATCCTGCTAACAGGGCATTTTATTTAGGGACAGGGTTACAGACCACCTACACATTTAGTGGCAGCAGTACTAGTCCAGAGTCACAGAGACCATGGTAGTTTTGGTATTAGAGGGAAATAATACTGACACAGTGGCTTATGATGGCTTACTTGATGACATTTTGAAAGATTTGGGTGTTTTTCCTGAGTTGCAGCTGACAGATGACAGGTCTTCTGCTATGATGGAGTGCACCATTGTTGAATTTTTTTTTTGGAAATGACTAAATCTTCATGGGACATTAAATCAGACGATATCTTTAAGGGACATCAAAACAGATATGGGAGAAACATGTGAAGATTTGGACATTGTATATAGACATACAATGATGCTGTGCTATAAATACAGTTTAGGAAATGAAATAAGTCTGCATGTAAGAGAGCATTTATTACAGCCAGATAATATGACATATGCTAGGGCCAAGAGAGAGAGAAATAATCAACTATGGTGGCCAGACTATAGTGTTACAACTGTTGAGATCTGGAATATTTGAAAGCATCTTACAGAATGTTAAAATTTACTTTTTATAATGAATAAGAACATTTAATAAATAGTTGTAGTAGAATGCACACTGCCTGTAAATCAAGAGAAAATTATTGTCCATAGTGTCCAGGAAGGAAAATGAAGGAAGTAAATAAGGTATTGTCAATTCAAGAGCAAGAGTCAATATTTCAAGATAATGAAGAGAATGCACTAGAGCTAATACACAGGGCAGTTGTAGGGTGCATTGATTTTATTAGTAACCACTTGAAATGTAGAAAACTAAAAGCAAAATAGTTTTTTTTTTATTTTAATCTTTATTATTATTTTAATCTTGACTTGGCTGGCACTTTTTTTGGATTGCTGTCCAGTGTCCCTCCCAGTCGGTATTTTTGGTGGTGTGCTCTGTTTACATTGATGTTATTAGCAAAGTTCTGGAAGGCTCTACTGAATCACCAGCAGAGCAAGAAGTGAAGGAAAGAGGTTATAGTACACAGGTCATTGAAATGTTGGATTTCAAACAGTTATTCCAGGTTTAAATGATTTTTTTCTTATCTATTTATCCAGTGTTAAAACTAAATGCTTTAAAATTATAATATTTAGCGTTTTAGTAGATACATTTAGGTTAATAATAATGTATGTAATGTATGATATAAATAGTCTTTTAGTTAAGTATACACACTTTTAGCAAATGAGGTGGAGATCTTTACGTTTTTATTAGTAATTAATGTACTACTGATGTAGGTGGTTCTTCCCTACATTGGGTTTATAGAAATGTGAAGTTAGAATGATATTTTTCTGTTCTGATGTCCTAGTAGTAGGATGAAAGCACCTAATTGAACAGACTTGTTCAATTAAAAATTAAACAGACTTGCTCAGTTACTTGTCTGGTGACAACTTTATTCTAACGTTATCTTTTATGTTGGTTAGCAGTTTCATTTTGGTAATGTTTTTTACCACTGTCTTATAAACTGCAGGACTTGACATATTATATCACAGACAGAGGTAGAAAGTGAGTCAAAAGAATGTAATCTTGAAGATGACAATTCTACAGGACAGTGATTAGTGAAATGAAATGAAAGAGGAAAATGGAAGGATACGGATACAGCCTCCATAACTTGTCATGCATTTGGAAGGGTTGTTGTTATTTTCTCTGAATGCTAACATTATGATGAGTGAGAATGGGAGGCTGAATATTAAGTAATCGCTGAGATAGGGTGAGGTGGGCATCTTCTTCATTCTATAGCATGTGCAATTCATATCAGCTAGGGAGATGTGGTACTTGAAATCCATAGGGGGAGGTACTTGCATCTGATACAGTAGGGTGGATGTATGTAGAAGAGTTAATGACTTTTATAAAGAATGATGACTACCTTAGACTTATGGGGCTTGATCCTATCATCCCAGGGAGATGGATGTGTATGGATGTGTGTAAAGAACAATGCATATAAGGATTTAGTTACTAGATAATGCTTGTTAATTTGGGAAATGAACTAATCCAGAAGGTCACCCTTTAGTCACTTCCAAATAAGACAACAAAATACAAAGAACAATAGCATATACAGCAACAAATACAACAAAGTACAAACAGAGCAAACAGTATACAGCTTGTGCCATTACACAAAATTCAAGGAGTATACGCATTATACAACACTAAACACAGCAATGATAGCATAACTGGGAATTTGTACAATAGTAAGTGAAATAGTTATTACAAATTCATATCTAGTCTGAGGCGGTAAGCAAAGTTAAAGCAACTTATAAAACATATATTTGTAAGTTTTTGTACGTTACTTTACTTACAGGGTGAGAATTAAGTTGGTCTCAAGTTCTTTAACATTTTCATAATTTCTAATTTTCATAGGCTCATAGATGCACATTAGGCAAATGACCACTAGGGTCCTTATAATCCTAGCAGTGCAACTCAAATGTCACCCTCAAATTTGATTTATATAAGGGATGATTTACTGACAGCCTCTGTCCATTAGATACATAGGTGCCAGACCACAGGTGAATTTCAGATAACCCATCTATTGGTTCAAGTTGCTCTTAAATATGGATAGGGAGGAACTCTGCTTTACATGGATAGGGAGCATGTTTCAGAGAATGTGAATTCTCTGAGAAACATTTGTGTCTTTCCAATATGTCCTATTTATGCCACAAGCAAAATGTTGGTCTTTTAATCTAGCAGTTTTCATGCTGTCCATTTTGCGGATGTGAAAAAGGTTAATTAAACAGGGGCCAGGGATGCACTGTATGCCAGGCACAGATCACCACTCAGAAGTCTGTGTGATACTGAATAAAAAGACAGGGCATTGAGGCCATCAACACAGGACACACTATGTTTATTCCCTGTATTCTTTTTGTAAGTAACCTTTGTGGACATTCCAGTTGCTGCATTTGTCAGTCAGGTACATACCAAAGGGGCATTATATACTCTATGATGGGTCTGATGATTGCTGAGTACAGTGGCATGATGACCTCTCTGGACCTAGATGCCATGCTCTTGCTTATATGTTGAGCAACATAACAGGACTAACTTATTATCTTGGACATGTTGGTTGAAGGGTAGGTTACTCTACATGAGTTCCTAGATCCCTGGCTAGTGAATCAACTTTTAGGGATGTTTTATTGATGATGTAGTTACCTGGGGTGGCTGGCTTCCCAAAAGGTACTATAATGCAGTTCCTAATATTGAGTTTAAGTCATGGCTTTGGCACCAAACATGCATCGGTGTTAGACCTTCCTGAAGGATGTTCTCATCTTGGACAGATTCAGTGACTGCTCCCAGTTTGTAATCATCTGCAAACTTGGTTAGCCACAGGCCTTTGACATTGGCTTTGACATCTGAGAAGTAGATGCCAAAGAGAAGAGGGCCAAGCACAGGGCCCTAGGGGACTCCACTAGTGACCAGCCTCTTTGTGGAGGTGACCTCACAGATTCTAACCTCCTAGGTCTTATCAATGAGCCAGCTAGGTCTCCAACATGTTATAAAGGAGTTTATAACTAGTTCTTTAAGTTTGTTGACAATGCCCAAGTGGGGTACTGTATCAAATGCTTTAGCCAGATCTAGGTAGGCAATATGCACTGTTTTCCCCTCACCAACTTCCTTAGTGACCTTTTCAAAAAAGTCCACCAGATTCAGTAAGCATGACCTTCATTTGACTAAGACAAACTATGATGTATCCAGTATCTGGAGGTCTCCTATGTCCTTCTTGATAATTTCCATGATAATTCTTTCCATAGTTTTGAAAATAAGACTAGTCAGACTAATGCGGCTGTAGTTTCCATGATCTGTTGAAGGTCCTGTCTTGTGAAGGGGGATGACTGTTATGGTCATCCATTCATGTGGCACAAAGCCTATTTTAAAACTATGGTTAAATAATGATTCCAGGGGTCCTAATATGTCATATATTAGACTATTCAAGAGGCATCCTGGATGTTAACGTGGCCCATTGAGGCTGTGTTCTTGGTTTTAATAAGGACTGCTCCCTAGGTATAGTTGGAGGGGTTATGTTTGAGGGTATTTTTGGAGGGGTATTTGTCCAATAACAGGTTCACTATATAGCTAGGATCAGGGAATGTGGCACCATTAACCATCAGTTCAGCATATTGCTGCGTGTTGCTCTTGAGATTTCTGACATAGATGAAAGTGGCCTTATGGTATCTTTCACCTGGGAGACTATCTTAACTTCAAAGTTGGCTTTACTTGACCTAATTAGCCCTCTTATTTGCACATTTAGTTTGATGAGAGAGTTTTTATCTTTCTAGGAATTGCCCTTCCTGATTTTTGCCATATTTTTTTTCCTTTTGTTGTATATCTTGTTTAATTTGGGATGCCATCAGGGTGGTTCATTTCTGGAGCTAGTCTTGGGCTGGTAGGTACAGCAGCCTCTATGCAGCAAATGACATGGCTGTATGGAGCTTCTGAAAGCAATTAAGCATTGACCCCTGCATTCTCTGGGTTTGGTGGGACATTGAATTTTGACAAATCATCACTTAATAAATGGTAAATTGCTTTGGAATAGTTCCTAACTGCTACTGATTTTAACAGGATTACAGAGTTGATTTTGATTTCAAATGAGACAGCTTTATGGTTGAGGTGCATCATTCTCTCATTTTTGTGATCACGAGGTCCAGTATGTTGGAAACTTTAGTGGGCATATTCAGTATCTGATCAAGGGTGCTTGTATTTATGGAGGATTCTTAGTCTACAGAGGAGTAATTAAAGTCTCCCTTGAGTAGGGTGGTAGGTTGACTACCCTAGAGGTATACTTGTTATTGATGTATACTGATGCACCTCCACTTTTAGCCCTTGTCTGTGCAGCTACTGGTCTAAACATGTGGAATACACCGAAACCCTGCACTGACAAGATACTCTCTGTGCCTTTAAATCATGTCTCAATAACTGCACACATATATATATATATATATATATATATTCTTGAGAGTGCGGAAGGCTTGAAGGGTGTGTAGCTTTTTATTTAGGATCCTGGCACAGAGCAGTAACACTTTGAGGTTCAGTTGAGATGATTTTCTGAGCTTGGTAGGTTTATCAATTTGGCATTGCCTAAAAAAGGCACTGTGGGGGGTAGATAAAGTTTTTGCCAGTATTCAAAAGCCTAGAAGAGAAAGGTGCAGACTATCCTTGTTAAAGCAGCATGGTCTTTTAACCATATCCTTCCAAGATGACAAATATTGGATCTCCTTAGAATGACACCAGAAGCACAGCCAGATGTTGAAATCAATCATTTTTCACACTTATTGTAGCATGATCCTTGGTGATGCTGCTCAATGCAAAGCTCATTCCAGCCTGAGACACATAGTCTGAAAGCTATATAATGCCTCTCTTCGTATAGTCCAGGAAGGTACATCTAATGCAATCTACACCTTCATGGACTATGATGAAATCATAGGGGTACCTGTTGAGTAATGACTTTAGTGTGTGCATTATTTGGTAGATCCTGGCTTCAGATAAACAACTAGCAGCTATCTTCTCCTTGTTCAGCCTGGTTAGAGGGCCATCACTATATTTTACAGTGGATTCCCCTATGATGAGAGTCCTGGAAAGCATTTTTGCTTGCGTGCTTGGCGCTCCACTGAGAGTGACAGTATGTTTGGTGTTTGCTGTTGTTTTTTTTTTGTCTGAGTGCCTTTGGGCTTGCTGAGGCATAGCTTTGACAACGCATTTTGGATTGGGCCATGTAAACACATGACCTCTCTTAAAATCGTTGATGTCTCATCTAAGCTTTCTCCTTTTTAGTTCAATAAGCTTCTGTTCAAAAAATGTAATTCTGTCTAGGGCTTCAGTAAACAGTTCAGAATGGCCATTGTTCTCTATAGAATTAACAAGAACTAGTCTAGTCCAGATACAGATTTGCTGTATCCAGGACTGTTTGTAATCTTCTGAGCCCCCCAAGTCCTTCTGTGTTGGAGGGAAGCCTTCTAGCTTATTAGTGGGAGTGGTAAGCACTAGGTAGCCTATCTACCACAAGAGGAGTGGTTTCTGGCCCAGAAATTGTAGTTTATTGGCCGTTAGGGCAGTTTTTCCATATCTTTCAACTTTCAGGTTTAAAAGCCCATGTTTGTGCTTGTTTCCCACCCTTCCTATAACTAATCTAGTCCAGATACAGATTTTCTGTATCGAGGACTGTTTGTAAGCTTCTGAGCCCCCCAGGCCTTCCTGTGTTGGAGGGAAGCCTTCTAGCTTATCAGTGGGAGTGGTAAGCACTAGGTAGCCTATCTACCACAAGAGGAGTGGTTTCTGGCCCAGAAATTGTAGTTTATTGGCCGTTTAGGCAGTTTTTTTCCATCTCTTCAACTTTCTGGGTTAAAAGCCAGCACTTGCGCTTTTCCCACTTTTCCTGTAACTAGTCCAGTCCAGATACAGATTTGCTGTATCCAGGACTGTTTGTAAGCTTCTGAGTGGTGCCAAAGTCTGCTCTTCAATTTTCCCTTAGATCTGCTAGTTCTCTCCTCTCCTGCACTTTTACTTGCTTATTTGTCTAGCACTTTACTAGACTTCTTCTACCAATTAGTCTAGCACACAAAAGTGCTACCAGCACTAAAAGTTCTGTAAGGAAACAGCTTCAGTACTTATTATTAATGCCCAGCCCTCCAGACATGTCTAAAGGACAGTTCCCTGTGCTTTCTGCTATTAATCTGATGAACTTGGGCATCCTGAGGCAATGTAACAACTGCCTCATGTACATTGACAACCCTCTCCTCTTACCTCCCAACACTCAGACTTGCGAGAGATGCACTTATATCTCCAAATTGGAAGCCACACACTCTCCAGCCAAGACCAGAATAGCTGGTCAAGAGGAGAAGGTCAACACTTACACCACATCACAGAGCACACACCAGCACTGCCTTCACATAAAAACACAAACTACACACCCACCTTGGCCGAGGCTCTCAATAAAAATCTACCCAAACAGCAGAGACCTCCAAGGTAAAAACACACTTGACCACCACAACACAACACTAATCATGAGGCACATAACCCTCCTAATCATTGTGCCACTCAACCAAATCCCTTAAGGCAAAACAGCATGCCCAACACAATAGTCATAGGTGACTCAATAATTAAGCACACTGATGTCCCATTCACTAGGTTGAATAAGGAGAAAGTAACAGTCAGCTGCCTGTTAGATGCCAGGATCAGCCACATAATGCATGCACTCAGGTCTCACAACAACAGGTACAAATATGACTCTGTCATTGAACATATGGGTGTTAATGACCTGAGACGTACCTCCCTGGACTATATGAAAAGAGACATGGAGGAGCTCTCGGATGATGTAGCCCAGGTGGGTATGGTCCTGCGCAGCATCCTACCATCACCCAGAATGATACCACAGTACAAGCAGAAAATTATTGATTTCAACAATTGGCCAAGTTTCTGGTGTCATTCTAAGGGGATCCCGTATCTGTCTGCCTGGGATGACATGACTGATAGACCTCAATGCTTTGCCAGAGATGGCCTGCTTCTGTCACCCTTGGGCTTTGGGATACTGACCAAGGCTCTTGACATCCATATAGTGCCTTTTTTAGGCGGCGTTATAAAGACCAAATTACCACCATAACAACTACAAACAAATGCAATCTGAGGGTCATGCTGCTCAATGCTAGAAGTCTAAATCTCAAAATTTACTCACTTGAAGCAGTCCTTAAAATAGAGAACATCAACATTTGTGCCATAACAGAGACCTGGTTCAAGGCAGCAGAAAACACCCCTGCACTACCAGGCTATAACTCATTCCACACCTTTCAGCTTCAGAACTTGGACCGAAGCTCCAAAGGTGGTGGTTTTTCCATATTTATAAGGGATTCACACACCTCCAGACTGGTAGCCCAACATAACACATCTGTGATACTTCAGGTGCAGCTAACATTGGATAAGACAGCGATTTAGGTCGTACCCTGCTATAGTTTCCCAACCATGTCCCAAGACTCACACTCCACATTCCTAAGCACCCTGGAGAATATTATGGCCAACCTAACAATCTTATACTGGGCGACTTCAACTACCCCTCCATTAACTGGGAAAACTACTCTTGTACCAATACCTTTGCCCAACATTTCCAGTAATTCATTAATTCCAATGCCCTGGACCAGCTCGTTCTTTCCCCCACTAGAGGTAGCAACTTTCTTGACCTAGTCATTACTAACATGGGCAACCATTGCTCTACCCCAATAGTCAACTCCTCCCTGGTTAGATCCGACCACAAACGAATCACCTTGGAAATCCACATGCCTCCCATCCTACCCCCCCCCCCCACAAAGGTAACCACCATGAAAAACTTCTCCAAAGCTAACTTTGGGCTCCTAAAAACAGAGGTGGCTAACTTTACGGCCCCTATGGAAAAGGAGAATAGTTGCATGACTGCCAAATAATACACCAGTGCACTGTATGAACACTTATACAAATGCATGGATCTCACCATACCCAATAGAACCAAGACGCTCTCCTACAAAAAATGGAAGCCAATCTGGTGGTCTCCTGCCATAAACAAACTCTACATCAGAAGGAGGAAACTGGTGCAGTATAAGGTGAAGTCCCAAGACTGGACAAACTCCCTTATCAGCCTCAACAAAAAGTTGAGTCCCCTCATCAAATCCTCTAAAGCTAGCTATGAAAACAGAATTGCAGCAGAGAGTAAAGACAACCACAAGGCCATTTATAGTTATGTAAAGAATCTCCACAGCAATACCCAGATTTGCTCTGAGCTACTGCACAATGGCACCTCCTATACAGAGCCAACAGATATTGCCAATATACTGGCCGACAGATTAAGTGCCAACTTTACCCCTCTCCCCCAAAGGACCAGTCACAATGCCAGTAGATTACCAGGCACCCAGTATTACTGCTGCACAGGTTAAAACAGCACTGTCCAAGGTCAAGAATATAGCTTCTATGGGACGTGACAATATCCCTAGCTGTGTTGTACATGAACTACAGAGTGAACTGGCACCTCACCTGTGTGCCCTGTTCAATCACAGCCTTACCTTAGGCTTTGCCCCTACTGAATGGCACACTGCTACAGTCATCCCTCTCCACAAAGGAGGAGCGACTACAGACCCTGGGAACTATCAACCTATTAGCCTGATGAGTATGATATGCAATGCTATGGAATGCATCATCATGGACATAATAAACAAGGATATAGGGAATCTCCAAACTCTGGATCCCACACAGTTTGATTTTGTGAAGGGTAGATCATGACTGCTCAACTTGGTCTACTTCTTTGAGTCAGTCACCATAGCTGTGGATGAAGGCAAGGTGGTTCATACAGCCTACCTTGATCTGGCTAAGGCCTTTGATACCATTCCCCACTCAGGAATCATAGAAAAACTAACTAAGCTAGGCATCAACCCCTATATCACTGGGTGGGTTGCAAACTGGTTCACAGGTAGAACCTGCAGTGTGAAAGTAGCTGACTCCAAGTCAGACTGCTGACCAGTCATGAGTGGAGTACCACAGGGTTCGGTCATGGGTCCTCTCCTGTTTGGTATCTACTGCTCTGAAGTACAGGCCAACACGAAGGGACTCTGGCTGACAAAGTTCACAGATGATTGCAAGTTGGGAGCTCTTATTAACTCCCCAAGTGATGTTGACATCCTACAGAAAGGCCGCACTGAAACCAACAACTGATGTTAGAACCATGACCTTAAGCTCAATGCCAAAAAAATGTGTCATTATCCCCTTTGGTAAAAACCCACTTCTCATGAATTACCACATCGATGGAGGTCCACTGAACACAGAAAGTGTTATAAGAAATCTTGGAACACAGATTGACAGCAACCTCTCTTTTGACCACCACATTGCCACTGTGGTCAGAAAGTCCTTCTATGTGGCACATCTCATTACTAAGGGATTTGCATCCAGGAAGAAAGAGGTCATTGTCTCCCTCTAATCTTCCCTCATTAGGCCAATCATTGAGTACAATGCCCCATTTGGCATGTACCTCACTAAACACCCACAACAACTGGAGAGGCCACAAAAGTACCTCACAAAGAGGATCCTAGGCCTTAAACATTTGTCCTATATGGACAGACTCAAAAAGCTCCAACTATTCTCTGTCTCATATCGCCTACTTAGAGACGATCTCTGCTTGACTTATAAAGTCATGTATGATCCAGCTCTGTTAGAAATGTTACATCAAAAGAAATCCCAATCCCTCTGCACCACATGCTCCAGAGACCTCAACCTTATTACCACAATCAACAGAACATGCTGGAGGGGCAGGTTCATAACCCAGAGACTACCCATGCTATGGAATAGACTTCCCATACATGTCAAGCAGAGCAACTCACTGGCCCTCTTCAAGAGAAATCTTGATGAGTGGATGGAAAATAGAAAATTCACCCCAGGAATCACTCTAGTGGCTTTACTCGACAGAGGCATTGGGAACTAAGGTCAAGTGGCACAATGCCAGGGTAAGCCTGTGGGCTAGGCTTGTAAAGGCTCCAGGATCATTAGCCTAGTACACACCTATTAACCTTTGAACCTAAGATTGTTATAGAGGTATGTCCCTTCAGTCTTTAAAGTAGCCTCATAAGGTTCAAAAGGACCTTAGAGACGCTGATGTCTATGTGTCTAATCTTATTTTTAAGTTTATTAATTTTCACTTTGTTGTGTCCCATTATTATTTCCCATATTTTAAACAAGTTTACTAACTTATTATATACTTTGCCTTAGAAACAAAACCAACTGCTGTAAGTAACCCACACAAAACGTCTCCAACAAACCAAATAACAAAAAATATTAAATAAAATGAGACGCAGAAGGCTGTAAACTCCAGAATAAGGCCTTTACTCAGTGCAAAAACACAAGCGCTTTCACGGTTAAGCTTCTTCAGGTGTAAATAAGCACTAATAAAACACACCTTTATATCCAAGAAGTATATCACATGATACAAAGTCATATGACAATAGGCCTATATAACTCAATTATATCATGAACAGCTTATCTAAAACTTTATTAATACAAAAATATATAAAAAATATATAAAACATGTATAAAAAACTATCATATAAACATATATATGCATAGCTTATATAAAAAAGCATATATTTAAACTAAATGCTCAACGTTTCAAGGGCCTACTCTTTAGTCTTGGTCTCAAAGGAATACATTCATTGAGACCATGACCATCAGTACTCCTAAGTCTGGTAATCCAGACAGCTTCCAAGCTCTCAGTTCTATTACTGATGTCACCCGGTCTCAAGCTGTCATAAGTCAGACCTATCACTCTTAAATTAAAAACATGGGAACTGTCTGTATTGAGAACATGTCTAGCAAGTGCATTGGTCTTATTTCCCTTCTTAATATTATAACAATGTTCCCTAATACGTTCCTTAAGACATCTGTCTGTCTTGCCAACATAGAATTTGGCACAGACCATACAACAAGCAAGATAAACAACATGTTTACTGTTACATGTAGCTGAAATCCTAAAAATATATTCTCTACCTTGATCAGGGTGAAGAAATGTCATACTACTATCTATATAACGACGCCAATTGCAGTGTCCACATGGATTGGTGCCACTATTACCACTGTCATGTCTATTCTCTTTAGGATAACACAATCTCCTCTTGAGGGACCTCTCATTTCTAAAACTAATCCTAGGGACATAATCAACAATACTGGCAATCTCATCATCTGTCATTAAAACCTGCCAGTGTTTCTTAATAATATCAACATATTTATTCACATCTGCAGTATACTTCAAAGAAATTCTTAAGCTACTCTGAGTGGAAACTCTAATAACATCTCCAGGAGAATCCTTCCTCAAAGAGAAAAATGGTCTAGCTTATTGACCTTGCTTGTCTATTGCTCCTGGTATCTGTTTTGTTAAAAACGTATCATTATATCCTCTATCTTTCAAATGCCTCATTACCCTACCTACTTCACAATTGAAATCCTCATCTCTAACATTGAGCCTAGAAGCCCTCATTACTTGGTTAGTGACTATGTTCTTAAATATATGAGGTGGATGTGCACTGCTGCATGTAGAAGATGGTTAACATGACACTCCTTCCTATGCTGCTTAGTGTACACTTCCCCACTCGAATCTCTCAACACAGCTACATCTAAAAAATCCATCTTATCATATGACATCCTGTGTGTGAAACGCAAATATTCAGTCGTATTATTGACATACACCATAAATTCAGAGAACTGTTCATACCCACCGTCCCACAAAATAAAAACATCATCAACAAATCTACGATAGAACAAAATGTGTTCCCTGAATGGACCTTTAAAAATATAATTCTCTTCCCACACAACCATTACTGCATTGGCGTAGCTATTGGCACATGAAGTGCCCATAGCTACGCCATTGCATTGTCTAAACACATAACTACCAAATAAAAATAAATTGTGTTCCAACACTCTCTCTAATAGTTGCAACAATAAAGTAACAACTTTGGCAGAGTACTTCGTATGGCATTCCAAAAACTGTTGTGTAGCTGTAATCCCAGTTGCACTGGGTATCATAGTAAATAAAGAAACTACATCCAAGGTGACAAATTTAGCATCACAACCAGTATATGTCAAAAAGAACCCATACAGATCTCTTAAAAAATGCTCAGTATCTCTAAGTACATATTGTATGTCATTTAGAGCAGGTCTAAGATGTTTCTCTACAAAAATGGAGATAGGTTCTGTGCACCAGCCCCTACTAGAAACTATCGGTCTCATAGGGGGATCTTGGACTGACTTATGAACCTTAGGTAGGCCATGTAATATCGGTATAATCGGCTTCGCAACCACAAAATAATCAAACAGTTTCTTATCAATTAACTGTTGATTAAATAAATTTTTCACATTAGTATAAACATTAGATATATACACTGAAACCTGCATTATAGTTAATGCCTCATAAAAAGAGTTATCCCCCAAGCTTTCAAACATCTTGGTCTCATACCAGCTTTTATCAAGTACCACAATGAGACCACCCTTATCTGCTGGTCTGAAAACAAGGCGACTATCAGTCTCAAGTTCCCTCAAGGCAAGAGCTTCCTGCCTAGATAAATTAAAACATTTGTTGCCCATAGAATCTAAATTAGAAGTTACACATGTATCATAAATGTCACGTATACAAAGCTTCTCAAAGGCATTTATCAATGAATTGCTGTTAGGAATAAATGAACTTGGTTTCACAAAAACATTATGAACATTTTCTACATTACCATCAGTCTCTCTATACATCAATTTTAGAGTCAAATTCCTGGTGAAAGTCTTGATGTCCAAAATGACATCCGCATAACAAGAGCGACTAGTAGGGATAAACGAAAGGCCCTTACTTAACACTGATAAATGATGTTTATTCAGTGTAATACTAGATAAATTCAGAATTAATCCCTCTTGGCATTGGAAAATGCCCTTTTTATACTTATCTGATTGCCTGTGGAATTGTCCCATTTCCTCTTGCCTCGTACACGACTCCTTCCTCTCGACTGGTCTCTGTTCAACCTGAATTAATTCTCTTTCATCGGTAAAGGGAATTCGATGTTGTAACGCTGTAAAAAATCATTGGAACTAGTAGTTGATTCTAAAGAATCAAGTCTCCCTCAATGCACTTGTGCTACAGTGGTGATAATCATCCTCTTGGCTCCTAAATCCATAGGACACGCCGTCAGAGCTGTAGTATCATGTATTACTTCCACCTCTCTCAACTGTTCTACACATGAAGCCCTAGATGCTTCTGCTCTCTCAGTCGCATTCACAGCAACTTCCGTCGTGGATGTAGCGCTCAACAAATTCGTTCCCTCTCGATCACGCTCCTCTCTCGGCCAAGTAAAGATGTTCCCAGTTCTAAAATCCATCCTATCTCTGACAATTTTACCAACCTTAATTTTCTGTAGCTTACTCTCATATAAAGCAAGAGAGTTCAAGATATCTTCTATATATGAGTGTAGTATATCCGTAGAATAGTCTTTAAGTAAGTCAGTGTACATTTTGTTAATAGAAGTAACCAGGGCACCCATCTCCCTCTCTGCTGCTGAAATTAAGAGACGCAAGTAACAAAAACTAGTCTGTAGATTTGTCTTCTGCCATTCCATTAACAAAATATTGTCCCCATTATGAAAAGAGGGCATTTTCAATACACGTAGCCGATGAGGTATTATCTGTTCAGCAAGACATACCTCAAGATGAAATTTCTGGAACTGACTTCTCTTTAACTTTGAGACCAAGACTAAAGAGTAGGCCCTTGAAACGTTGAGCATTTAGTTTTAATATATGCTTTTTTATATAAGCTATGCATATATATGTTTATATGATAGTTTTTTTTATACATGTTTTATATATTTTTTTATATATTTTTGTATTAATAAAGTTTTAGATAAGCTGTTCATGATATAATTGAGTTATATAGGCCTATTGTCATATGACTTTGTATCATGTGATATACTTCTTGGATATAAAGGTGTGTTTTATTAGTGCTTATTTACACCTGAAGAAGCTTAACTGTGAAAGCGCTTGTGTTTTTGCACTGAGTAAAGGCCTTATTCTGGAGTTTACAGCCTTCTGCATCTCATTTTATTTAATATTTTTTGTTATTTGGTTTGTTGGAGACATTTTGTGTGGGTTACTTACAGCAGTTGGTTTTATTTCTACGTTTTTTATTCTTATTTCTGCTTGTAACCCCACTCAGATGGCTGAGGAAATTACTGAACTAGATTCATCTGTTCCTGCTTCTATATCTAACTCTCGTAATATTAAGCTACAACATTATTTATCCAGTATTAAGGAGATCAACAATCCATTAGTTGATTGTAAAGAAACAGCTGTGGAGAAGAGAAGTGAGAATTTTGATGTTATAGCCCTTAAAACTCAACTTTTCAGTCTGGAGAAGGAACTTTACAAGTTAAAGAGAAGTCAGTTCCAGAAATTTCATCTTGAGGTATGTCTTGCTGAACAGATAATACCTCATGGGCTACGTGTATTGAAAATGCCCTCTTTTCATAATGGGGACAATATTTTGTTAATGGAATTGCAGAAGACAAATCTACAGACTAGTTTTTGTTACTTGCATCTCTTAATTTCAGCAGCAGAGAGGGAGATGGGTGCCCTGGTTACTTCTATTAACAAAATGTACACTGATTTACTTAAAGACTATTCTACGGATATACTACACTCATATATAGAAGATATCTTGAACTCTCTCGCTTTATATGAGAGTAAGCTACAGAAAATTAAGGTTCGTAAAATTGTCAGAGATAGGATGGATTTTAGAACTGGGAGCATCTTTACTTGGCCGAGAGAGGAGCGTGATCGAGAGGGAACAAATTCGTTGAGCGCTACATCCACGACGGAAGTTGCTGTGAATGCGTCTGAGAGAGCAGAAGCGTCTAGGACTTCATGTGTAGAACAGTTGAGAGAGGTGGAAGTAATACATGATACTACAGCTCCAACGGCATGTCCTATGGATTTAGGAGCCAAGAGGAAGATTATCACCACTGGAGCGCAAGTGCATCGAGGGAGACTTGATCCTTTAGAAACAACTACTAGTTCCAATGATTTTTTACAGCGTTACAACATCGAATTCCCTTTACCGATGAAAGAGAATTAATTCAGGTTGAACAGAGACCAGTCGAGAGGAAGGAGTCATGTACGAGGCAAGAGGAAATGGGACAATTCCACAGGAATCAGATAAGTATAAAAAGGGCATTTTCCAATGCCAAGAGGGATTAATTCTGAATTTATCTAGTGTTACACTGAATAAACATCATTTATCAGTGTTAAGTAAGGGCCTTTCGTTTATCCCTACTAGTCGCTCTTGTTATGCGGATGTCATTTTGGACATCAAGACTTTCACCAGGAATTTGACTCTAAAACTGATGTATAGAGACACTGATGGTAATGTAGAAAATGTTCATAATGTTTTTGTGAAACCAAGTTCATTTATTCCTAACAGCAATTCATTGATAAATGCCTTTGAGAAGCTTTGTATACGTGACATTTATGATACATGTGTAACTTCTAATTTAGATTCTATGGGCAACAAATGTTTTAATTTATCTAGGCAGGAAGCTCTTGCCTTGAGGGAACTTGAGACTGATAGTCGCCTTGTTTTCAGACCAGCAGATAAGGGTGGTCTCATTGTGGTACTTGATAAGAGCTGGTATGAGACCAAGATGTTTGAAAGCTTGGGGGATAACTCTTTTTATGAGGCATTAACTATAATGCAGGTTTCAGTGTATATATCTAATGTTTATACTAATGTGAAAAATGTATTTGATCAACAGTTAATTGATAAGAAACTGTTTGATTATTTTGTGGTTGTGAAGCCGATTATACCGATATTACAGGGCCTACCTAAGGTTCATAAGTCAGTCCAAGATCCCCCTATGAGACCGATATTTTCTAGTAAGGGCTGGTGCACAGAACCTATCTCCATTTTTGTAGAGAAACATCTTAGACCTGCTCTAAATGACATACAACATGTACTTAGAGATACTGAGCATTGTTTAAGAGATCTGTATTGGTTCTTTTTGACATATACTGGTTGTGATGCTAAATTTGTCACCTTGAATGTAGTTTCTTTATTTACTATGATACCCAATGCAACTGGGATTACAGCTACACAACAGTTTTTGGAATGCCATACGAAGTACTCTGCCAAAGTTGTTACTTTATTGTTGCAACTATTAGAGATAGTGTTGGAACACAATTTATTTTTATTTGTTAGTTATGTGTTTAGACAATGCAATGGCGTAGCTATGGGCACTTCATGTGCCAATAGCTATGCCAATGCAGTAATGGTTGTGTGGGAAGAGAATTATATTTTTAAAGGTCCATTCAGGGAACACATTTTGCTCTATCGTAGATTTGTTGATGATGTTTTTATTTTGTGGGACGGTGGGTATGAACAGTTCTCTGAATTTATGGTGTATGTCAATAATACGACTGAATATTTGCGTTTCACACACAGGATGTCATATGATAAGATGGATTTTTTAGATGTAGCTGTGTTGAGAGATTCGAGTGGGGAAGTGTACACTAAGCAGCATAGGAAGGAGTGTCATGTTAACCATCTTCTACATCGCAGCAGTGCACATCCACCTCATATAGTTAAGAACATAGTCACTAACCAAGTAATGAGGGCTTCTAGGCTCAATGTTAGAGACGAGGATTTCAATTGTGAAGTAGGTAGGTTAATGAGGCATTTGAAAGATAGAGGAGAAGGATTCTCCTGGAGATGTTATTAGAGTTTCCACTCAGAGTAGCTTAAGAATTTCTTTGAAGTATACTGCAGATGTGAATAAATATGTTGATATTATTAAGAAACACTGGCAGGTTTTAATGACAGATGATGAGATTGCCAGTATTGTTGATTATGTCCCTAGGATTAGTTTTAGAAATGAGAGGTCCCTCAAGAGGAGACTGTGTTATCCTACAGAGAATAGACATGACAGTGGTAATAGTGGCACCAATCCATGTGGACACTGCAATTTGTGTTGTTATATAGATAGTAGTATGACATTTCTTCACCCTGATCAAGGTAGAGAATATATTTTTAGGATTTCAGCTACATGTAACAGTAAACATGTTGTTTATCTTGCTTGTTGTTTGGTCTGTGCCAAATTCTATGTTGGCAAGACAGACAGATGTCTTAAGGAACGTATTAGGGAACATTGTTATAATATTAAGAAGGGAAATAAGACCAATGCACTTGCTAGACATGTTCTCAATACAGACAGTTCCCATGTTTTTAATTTTAGAGTGATAGGTCTGACTTATGAGAGCTTGAGACAGGGTGACATCAGTAATAGAACTGAGAGCTTGGAAGCTGTCTGGATTACTAGACTTAGGAGTACTGATGGTCATGGTCTCAATGAATGTATTCCTTTGAGACCAAGACTAAAGAGTAGGCCCTTGAAACGTTGAGCATTTAGTTTAAATATATGCTTTTTATATAAGCTATGCATATATATGTTTATATGATAGTTTTTTATACATATTTTATATATTTTTTATATATTTTTGTATTAATAAAGTTTTAGATAAGCTGTTCATGATATAATTGAGTTATATAGGCCTATTGTCATATGACTTTGTATCATGTGATATACTTCTTGGATATAAAGGTGTGTTTTATTAGTGCTTATTTACACCTGAAGAAGCTTAACCGTGAAAGCGCTTGTGTTTTTGCACTGAGTAAAGGCCTTATTCTGGAGTTTACAGCCTTCTGCGTCTCATTTTATTTAATATACTTTGCCTTGGTTATTTATTCCATTTGAAAACTTAAAAAGTCTTAAACCCAATGGGACTTGTTTACTTTTAAAGCAATGTTGTAAATAAAAGTTGTCATAGTCTAATGATTTCAACTTGAACGATTTACTTTCCATTTCAAAAATGTTCTTTTTACATACCGATATTGAACCGTCTCTGCTGATATCTTTGGAAGGCATTATTCCCAAAGTTTTGTAACAGTTAAATGGATTAAACTCTTTTTTAATCAAATCCTCAATATTACTGTTTCTAACCAGTCCTGAATCTGGCATCAATGTAAGATCATTGAAAGTACAAGGTGAACTACTTCTCTGAGTTTAAACAGTATCTTTGTGATATTCAGTCCCAGAAACAATGGACAAACAGAAATCAGTATCTATAGTAATCCTTTTTTAGAGACTAGACTGTAAACATTTATATAGTAAAATTTCTGCCAAATTGCAAAGACACATTGTTACTATTATAAACTAAAAACAAAAGAAGTTAGATAGATATTATATTGCATATAACAATAATTTAGTCTATCCATTAAGTGGTGATAATAAAACTAAAACAACACACTTAATAATAACAGTCAACAGATAACATTGTGTTTACTAATAATGGAGATAATTATATCAGTGAAACTTTATAGGCAGATTTTCCACCACTTCCACACAGTTCCCTATTACTAATTGGTCATTCTGTCACTAACAATGTAGAAGTAGGAACTGGTGATATTACTGACTACAACCAGGATGCTATTGTAATAAAATACTCACATTTTTTTTTCGGGAAAAACTAGAGAAGAAATGTTTTGTATGAGAGGAAGGAGCAGAGGACAAGGATGGTTGAAGCACAACTGAATACTTTTATATACAAGTTAAGTGACTTTGTACTTTTTGAAGTTCAGATAGCAGTACTTAAAATGTTTTTTGTTAATTTATTCCAGCCAGAAGGACAAATTTAGTTAATACTTTAGTTGATTTGAGAGTATATGTGACAAAGTTAAATCTACATTATTTATTAAAAGACATAGATGGCTGAACTAATAATGTAGAGAATGGCAGGGATTTAAGGGGGGGGGGAAGTACTTTTATCCCTAATTTAAACAGTACTTTAATAAAAGTGTTTTTAAATTCCTGTGAGTTAGAGCTTAGAAAGTTGTTTTCTAAACAGCCACTGTTCAAATCATACAATTTATCCAATAAAGAAAGAGACACATTATGAGAACTACAAGAAAATGATAATTTAAGATTCATGAAAGCAGACAAAGGATGTGGTTTAGTAATAATACATTTAGAAAAATATAATAAAAAAGTGTTAGTATTATTAGCAGATGGTTCTTGTTATAGAAAAGTCAGCAAGTCTGATGTAATAACTAGTTTAATAAAATGATTATTCTTGAATTGAATTTTTAAAGGTAGAACACCCAGAATTAGGAAGAATTTTTTGAATTCCCAAAATACATAAAAACACAATAGGTCCACCCTTTAGACACATTGTCACAGCTGACTTTTCTGAGACTGAACCACTTTCAATTCATCTCGATGAATTATTAAATCCAGTTATGCAAAATAGCAAGTTTTATTTAAACAATTCTTGAGTGTATTTAGATGCATTAAAAAACTACAAGTTAGTGGTCAAAAAACCTGTTTGGTTACATTGGATATAGAGTCATTGTATACATTACATCTATTTCACAGGACATATTTATTAGTTATGTGAAAAATTATTTATGTTTACCTACAGACTTATTTAATGTTTTGATTAATAATATGTGTAGTTTACTTGAATTGGTTATTAGTAAGAATTTTGTTCAATATGGTGATAGTATTTATCAACAAATTAAAGGTTTAGCTATAGGGCCCAAATGGCACCTTTTTTTTTTTTTTTTTTTTTTGCAAATTTACTCCTAAGTTGATTTAGTAAAAATGGATGGTTTAACCCTGTCTCTTTTTACAAGTGATCCATAGATGATGTAATACTGATATGGAATCATACTTTGTAGAATCTTAACATTTTTTTAAATAAATTAATTCTAGTGCCTGTTTTTAAAGTTCACTATGAAAAAAAAAAGGTAGCAAAGTTATTTTTTTTAATTTAAATATTTATTTTTAACATATTCAATCAAAAATTTATCAGTAATATTTATGGCAAAAACTTTCATTAATATGTATTTACATAGTATGAGTTAACATCCATATTTTATGAATATAACATTTTACAGGTCAGTTTATTAGATTAAATTGTTTAATTAGTCATGATGTTATATTTGAACAAGGATGCACTATTATACAAAATTTGGTTCTCGAAGAAGGTTATAGTGTAATAAAAGTAGAATCAGTTTATAATAAAATCAAAGAGAAGAGAGGTCAGATTTTTTTAGCTATTTTATTTAGTAGATTTACACCAATAAAAGACAGAATAGGAGATGAAATTATTCATCTTTCCCAATCCTTATCAGTAGGAATATGGGTTCTATTAAAAATATTATTGTTGATAACTGGAAAATAGTTCTGAGTAATAGGGACTTATCAGAAACATTAGACAAAGTGTTGACTTTTGTTTACAAAAAAGTCATTTAACATCAAGCATCTATTAGAAAAAAGAAATAGCACTAATGTAATAAGATTAGACACACCAAACCTGTTGGAACTCATGTATCTTATACTTACAAATGTTGTCATTTTATAAACATAGATTCCAGTGTAATTATTAAAACTTGTAATAAATCATTAGTTCACATAGATCCACTTGTAGTTCTTCAGGTTATTTTTGTCTTGCTATGTGTGATGCTTATGAGTCTTTTTATGTAGGTAAAACTACAAGAAAACTATCACAAACAAATTTATGAGCATCAGTTAGCTATCAGACATAAAGACATTAAAATACTTTAGCTAAGCACACCATTATTTGTAAAGAGTATGGAAAGTTTTACTCTTTTGTGTTATAAGAAGTTGTGGATGATGTTTTGAATGGTAACTGTAATAACAAATTGGAAGTCAGGGAAGTCAAATTGCAGCTGTATTTTGCAGGTGTCAAAGGCCCAAGTTTGAATGAAAGCATCAATATTAAGTATTTATTAAAAACAAGAAGACTGAGATGAAAGTAGCAAGTATATGTTTTAATGCATGATGTAATATTTATTGTAATTTTTTTTGTGTTATATTAATTTCTCTGTTTAATAGTGATATTGTGTAATTTATGAATGGATCAGCTGTTTAGACATTGTGATTGGTGGTTTACTATTTAAAAGAGTTGGGTGATATTTTATTTCAGTTCTCCGGAAGTTCTGGAAAATAAAGAACAAAAGTGTTTAATTATTACACTGTGTCCCCCTATCTTCGTGAGTGTTTTATAGTCATATGTACATATGTACTGGCCTCAGCTGGCACCAACCACACAGGAGGACTGAGCATTGTCACTTGGCATAGGGAACAACTGTAAGGATTTGTCTACTTCCCCTTGAAATGAGTTACAATCCCATCTATTCCTATGGATGATAGGTTAGTCCCCAAAAGGTGGTGGCCTGATGGGCCATTGTTGGGTCTCTCATTCTGCAAGTATGTAACCACCAACTGCTTTGTGTATTCCCTGACACTACCTGCCTTGTTGCTCTGGCAGCTGAACCTGTAAAGGAAGTTATTTGCACACTGTAAGTAGCAATGAATGTGGGTTCAATTCTCCTCAGGGCTGTATGCATTTTGACTTTTTTTCATTTCATTCTGCAAGTGTGGCACAATCATCTACTGTGTGTTTCCCAGACACTGTTTGCCAGACAGCTTCTATAGCTCAACCTATAAATGAAGTGCTTTACACTCTATGAGAGGAAAGGGTTGTGGACCAACATCCCATAGGAGTTGCATATAGGCACATCATTGTGACAGTAGGATCATTGTTTCCTGACATTTATATTAAAGTACATGTACAGTGGTCAGACTCTGCTGATGTTGTACTACGTTTGGTCACCATATTGGATCTTTTCCCTACCCACACATTATGTTTTGTTTTATAGTTTTATCTTTTGCGAGTTGACATTTATAAATATCTGTGTGCTTCATGCCCCTTTATCCACACCCCTGAATGTGTTAACACCCTCCTTCGCAGTTTTGTTTAAGTTACCCATTTGATTGTGTGGCCCTACTAGCTATTCTGCTCTCCTATTCTCATTTTAATTCCCTTCCTGCCATCCACAAGTTATATTTCCTATATATATATATATATATATATATATATATATATATATATATATGGGTCTATATCAAAATAGCGAAGAGGCGTTTAATCGAATGCCTCTTCACCGACACATAAACAGCAAATGCACTAAAGTGCAAATGCTTTCCCTGGGAAAGAAATTGGTAGCACTAACAAACAAACACACATACTTTCAAACATTACAGTATGGGGGCTTCACCCCCCACACCCCCCAATGTGGGGACCTGTGCCCCCCAACTTAATATAACAACTCCAAGATCGCACTACAGTGGGAAAAGAGGCAAACACATTGTGAAGGCCAAGCGATTTCTTTCCCAGGGAAAGAAAATGCTGTTCTGAACGTTCATGCTTTAGTGCGTTCGCTCTTTATGTGTCAAATAAGAGGCATTTGATTAAACGCCTCTTCACTATTCTGATATAGACCCTATATAGTTTTATATATATATATATATATATATATATATATATATATATATATATATATGGGTCCATGTCAGAAGGACGAAAGCGCAGGTAAACAAAGACCACATCACCGAGACGACTTCCATCATTGCAAATAGAATTCAACACTTTTTGCTACATCTTATTAATAATGATCAGTCTGGATTTACAAGAAACAGGAATACTTTTGATAACATTAAAAGAATCTTATCCATCATTGACTACACTAATAATATAAAGGAACAGTTGATGTTAGTAAGTTAAGATATTTACTGTGCAATTGATACAGTTAGTTTGGACTATCTTCTTCTTCTGGTCTTAAAAGAATGTAATTTTCCTACAGATTTTCAACAACTGATTAAAAATCTATATGAAAGTCACTATTTATTTATTAATTTATTTATTTATTTATTTATTTATTCCATTTGTTTACTGGGAAAGTCCCCTGGGCCTAGGAGAGCCTATTTTCAGTGGAGGCCCAGGGAGAAAAGCTCCACATACAAATTATACAGTAGATACACTTTCAATTACATAAATAGCTAGTAGGCAGTACAGTAACAATAATATGCATGGATTTTAACATAAAACAGTATAATGTACATGTCACTGTATTAACAATAAGAAGCTTGCATTTGAATTTAAGAGGAACAATAGCAGAGCAAAAGATGGGGGGGGAGTTCAAGAGTGGTAGTAAGGTAGGTATAGAGAGACAGGATGGATAATCAAGGTTAGGTAAGGTAACAGTGTTAGGACAGATATGATAGAATGCTGGATGGCTGGAAAAAGAGGATGGGAAAAGAAGCGGGAGAAAAGCAGAGGGGTAGAGTAAGGCTAGCTGTGTCTAGTGAGAGTTATTTTTGGCATGGACATAGCCAGCAAGAGGAAAGATGGTGTCTAAGAGACCTTTTAAAGAGTGCAGGGATGCTGATGGAAGCTATACTGGATGGGAGAGAGTTCCAGAGTTTGGAAACAGTAAAGGAATAGAGCATTTGACTGGTTGGGAGTTGGGGTTTGTCTACTTTGAGCATATTTTTTTTTTCTGATCTAAGGGGTCTATTTGGTTGGTACAATGACAGCAAGGAGAAGAGAGAGGGGCATGGTGTGGGATTGTATATTATTTTATGTGCAGTAGTTAAGTGTAGATAGTTGACATAGAGTGGTAGTTCAAGCCAGTTTAGTTGCTGTAAAGAGGAGCAGTGGTCTGCTGAGGATGTATCATTTGCTGCAAATCTAGCTACCTTATTTTAATATGAGTCTAGCTTGGTTTTGAGGGTTGAGTGGATATTTGTAAGGATGGGTCCACCATATAGCAGGAATGGAAGTAGAAAGGCTGAGGCTAGAGTCTTTTTTTGGACTTTTTTGCACTAGCTTACATAAAAATTGGTTCATATCTGTCACAATCAATATCCATAAATAAAGGTACAAAACAAGGATATCCCTATCACTGTTATCGTTCAGTTTAGTAATGGAACCTTTTGCGAACTACATAAGAGAAAATCTTAATATTAAGGGAGCAAATTTTGAACATAATTTGTCTTCCAAATTACTTTTATTTGTGGATGATATCTTAATAACATTAATTGACGTTACAAATTCCCTTCCTAATCATTTTAAAAGTATACAGAAATTTCAGTTTATAGCCGGCCTTAAATTCAATGAAAATAAGACAAAAATGTATGTATTAATTTTTGCAAAGACAATATCTCAGAAAACTACTCAAAATATCTAGTTAAAGATGATAAAATAAAATGTTTAGGAATAACTGTATCCAAGAACATTAAAGACATACTCTATACAAATTATGCTGAAAACTTAGAAAAGATCACGGTCCTAATGTCTAAATGGAATAAATTTTATTTTACAATGGATGAGAGATTACTAATTATAAAAATGACTATATTACCCAAAATATATATAATTCAGTACTTAGCTTCTCCTATTCCTAAACAGTATATAAAAGATTTCAATACTCAAATACTTAAATTTCTTTGGCACCCCAATAAATCTAGGCTGGCACTCAAACATCATCTTTGTTCATGGTCTATTGGAGGAATAAATCTACCTGATATAAAATTATACTCTAGTTCGATTATGATTAAAACAATAACTTTATGGATAAATAAAAATTATTCAGCTAAATGGAAAGATATTCAGGAGTTTATACTCATAAAAAACAATTTATTAAATTTTAATTGCTATAATAAAATCTATGATAATAGTTTCCTTTGGTTGTTAAAAGATCATATAATTAATCAACAAAAATTATCAACAAACTCAACCTATATATCTATGACATTAGTTAATTTTAAAAATATAGTATATAAGACACCAGAATATTCAGCTTGGCTGTTTCTCATCTTTCCAGTAGCATATACTCAAAATAATATTATTACTTTTAATACATTTGTGATGAATAATTTTAAAGGCAATCAATTAATATTTTGGTCCCAATTAATGAACAAAGAAAAAAAATGTACTCACTAGATTATATTCTGGGTAAATTTTACTTAAACTCAGATCAATGGCTTGATATACAAAACTGCAGATTTGCCTTAGAAAAAAGATTATCTCTAATGCAACCTTCAGTTAAAAAGGAGATTCCTAAACTAATTGAATATCTGATAACATCAATTTATCACAATAAACAAGAGGAAGGTAGCCTTTGTAAAATTTATAGAAATGAAATAAATAAGACGCATTTTTACAATAATAAATATTGGGAATAATTTGTAACTATGAATGACTATTATCCAAGTGATAGTAAGAAGAAAATGATTCTGACATCATCAATTCAAACCTCAACCTCTTTAAGATGAAACTTATACTCCTGGAAGTTTCTACAGAGAGCATTTTTCGCGCCTCACAAGATACAGAAGATTTAAAAAAAATACTTGTTGGAGATGTGGATTGAATATTATTGCTGATTGGCAACACATGTTTTATGAGTGTAACATAATTAAATTCTTTTGGAGCAATGTTAATTTTATTTACAGGCTCTGTTTAGTGATGGATTTAACTTAAATAAGTCATTAATTCTTTCTAACATACCAGTGCCACTTGTGTTAAAAAAGTTGATCACCCTCTTCTTTGGACTATTCTTGCAATGGCAAGAAAAGTGATAACAAAACATTGGAAGACATCTAACACACCAGCTATGAAAGAATTATTTAACATTGCAACTGAAACTTGTCATATGGAAATTTTAACCATCAAACAAAAAACACTAGGATTACTTCTTTTAAACTAGTGGAAGATACTAAAGAGACTGTTGAATAAATGGACACTATTTCAGTTTTGACATATATATCTACTAAATATGCTTTGTTTCCTTAATGTTTAGTGGATACCTTGTATATGGTTATTTCTTTATTTGTTTATTCTTTATGGTTATCTGTTGATAATTTGTTTATTTGAGTGTAAATGCAATTTCTATATAATCATTTATATAACAATGTTGTCACTAAATTAAAATTAATAAAAACAATTATTAAAAAAAGAAATCCACACACCATGGCTGACAGTTAATACAACTGTGCCCTGTCACACATTGTCATCCTTCAGGATACAGTTTGGCTGCTAAATACATACTTTCATTACTTGGATGCATCTGGTGGTGTCTTGCAGTATGATCCTGGCATGTATATGAAGATATTCTTTATATGTGCAATGTTGCACAACATAATATTGAGGAATCAGATGTGCTAAGGAGGCATATGCAAAAGAAACATCTCCCAAGACCCCTGACAGTGAGGTGTTTGCTAGATGATTAATCATTGGAGGACCCACCAGCAGGGGGTGACTGTGATGAATAAAGGTGGACACAGTACTCCCATGGCAATAGTCAAGATATAGAGGCTGACTTATAGCTTAAGGCAAAATTAAAACGCATTCACCATAGTAAAAGTGACTCATGCTAAGCACCGATCAGACTATGCTTACACAGACATAGACAGTCCACATCCATTTGATCGTGTGGCCCTACTAGTTATTCTGCAACAGACATAGGCAACACAAATACCATAGTAGAAACAGGAGGGAACAGTTAACATTGTTTCAAAGGTGGAGTTAGGAATACAAGTGTAAAGTGGCTTCCCAGACAAATGTGTGTGCTGTTCAAACTGTAATAAATTTTGTTTAGTGAATGCATGAGTGTGATGAGTTGGGGACTTAAGGTGAAATGCTCTGGGAGGGGCCACTGTCAGTGTGTGCATGTGTGTGTGTGTGTGTGTGTGTGTGTGTGTGTGTGTGTGTGTGTGTGTGTGTGCGTGTGTGCGTGTGTGTGTCCGCGCGCACACGCGTGTGCATGCGTGTGTGTGTGTGTGTGTGTGTGTGCGTGTGTGTGTCTGCTAGGACACAACCTCATCATAAAGTGCAGGTCCAAGTCACTCACAGAAGAAGTGAGGACATTCTGTCCATGTCCTTATCCATGGGAGCTGCTTCTTCCTAGAGTATCTAAGGTGGTGCTAGTTGTGTGCTTGCTGCATGAATGCAAGTGGTGGGTAATGACAGATGTATCACTGGTATAAGCATCACATCCCTGTGAATATCCTTGAGTGCCGACATGGACCTCCACACTGGGTGGAAGTGGTGGCACTGCATGTGCTTGACCATGGCCTTCCAATTCTACAGCTGCCATCAGCACTAGAGCCAGATGTTGAGTAGCTGCATGACATGTAGCAATATGACTTAGCTGCACCAGCAGGTGACAGACCATGTCCTAGATGTCACACATATGGGACACATACATGCATGTCCTGTATGAGTTCAGTATCTCACAAATATAAAACACAACAGATATGAAGCTAGTCTTGAGGTGGACTTTAGGTTGTAGCCTTGTGTAACCTCAGTATCAGCCAGTCTTCCTTATTCTCTAGACGTCAAGGCATGTAAACCACATGTAGAATGAAGCTCAAAAAGGAGCGCCTAAATATAATGATGATGCAAGTTAGAGCAATGTTTAGCAAAGAATAAGCTGAACTCTCAGTCAAAGTTAAAAATCCTTTATTGTGGAGATGGATGGATAATTCATTACATTCAGATAAAACATGCAAGAATTCAGCTTATATAGACTTATTAACAATTGGCTTCGGGGAGTGTCAATAATTGTTGCCTGTCATTGGCCAGAAGTTCACTTATTTTGGCTTGATCAGGATGTCTATCCATTTCTTTGCATATCAGGATGTTCGACAAATAAGGAGTGAGCTTAACTAGTGTACCAGATGTGGTGAAAAAGCCCTCTAAACTTTTGCAAGTGGCATAAAATTAACATCAATATTGACATCTGAAATTGTAAGTTTACCAATCTGTCCTATTAGCTAAAAAATCTGTTTGGTCCCAGTACTTTCAAATAATCTTTTTTAGATCCATCCCAAAAAAATTGGAAGTCTAAAGAACCATTATGGAAATATAGTACTTAAAAAACACTGGAGAAAAAACTAGAAAAAAAAAATAGGAGCAATTCACGCAGTCCCTATCTTTTATACCATAAAATCCAACTGTATGAAAACAGAAAAACTAAACAAAGATGCATGGGAGATAATCATTCAGTTGAAGCCATCAAAGAAAATAAAAATAAAAAGAACTTTTCATTAAAACGACAGGGTAATGGTGTCTATGAAGATGAAAAAAGAAAAAAAATTGACTGATTCTTCAGCTAAAGGGTCCAGGACTTTAATAATACCTTTTATAGTTACGTTTTTTTCAAGACCAAGACACAGTGGATCGAACAACCAGAGTTGAGAGCCCTGTTGGCATTGAATACAAGCTGACAAAATACTTTTTTTCTCTTGAGCATAGTGTGTTTTTTTTTCCTCTGAGGTCATCAAAATTGATGGTGCCCGATATAAGAAAACAGAAGTCGACATGGAGAGGGAACTTCTGTTCATGTTTAGTAAGCAGGTTGGTCGTGGTGGTGAAGTGGTTAACATTGTCACCTCACAGCAAGAGGTTCTCTGGTTTGATTCTCAGCTGGGGTTACTTCTGTGCGGAGTCTGAATGTCCTCCTTATGGCCATCTGGGTTTCCTCTGGGTGCTCCAGTTTCCTCTCACATTCCAAAGATATGCAGCAGTTGGATTAGACTCTCTAAATTGGCCATAGGTGAGAGTGTGTGTGTGAGTGAGTGGTGTGAATGAACTACACTGGCAGGGCTAGCCACCTGGTGGTGTAAACACTGGCTTGAGATAAATGTCACTGTAGAAGCTACACCGTGATCCCATATGCAAAATAGGAAAAGGGGTTGAGGATAGATGGATGGTTTAGCAAGCAGGTTCCTTGTGATTCTTGATCTTAGGTTGCGCTTATCTTCCTTTTCAGTTTATTGATCATTTTGCCTATGTAAAAATATTGGCAGCTTCTGCATTGTGCTCTGTATACTACAGCTTCACTTTCACAATTCCCTGTTATCTTACATGAATTTTATTGAAGAGATCTGGAAAGTCTAATATGTTGTTGAAGAGAGTAGCGTTGCATTCTCTTAGGATTAATTTTTTTTTTTTTGCAAGGTACATTCTTGGCAGTTTGAATCATCTTGCTGATAGTTTGCCTAATTTTAAGTTTTGAAGGTTTCAGTCAATGGCACCAGACATATAAGAGTAAATGTACAATGATGGTTGATTTAGCAGTTTTGGACTAAGTCTACTAAAAAAAACATGTAGTTCAGCCTTGTGGTCATTAGGTTCATAGGTTCATAGGTTACAAGCCTAGCCATAACAATTCTCTGGCTATTTCTTCCCACAATATTTACTTCCCTGGACCCCTGTCTAGCAGGATAACTGACATGATCCCCGGGGTAAATTTCCTATCTCCCATCCAGTCATCAAGGTTCCTTTTGAAGAGGGCCAAGGAGGCACTCTGCTTGACATGCATGGGCAGTCTATTTCAGAGTATGGGGAGTCTCTGGAACAGAAACCTATCCCTCCAGCATGTTTTGTTCATTGTGATGACACGGTTTAGGTCCCTGGTGTGTGTGGTTCTGATGGATTGGGATTTCTTTAAGTGTAGCATGTCCAACAGCTCTGGGTTTGACATGGCCTTGTATGTTAAGCAGAGATCATCTCTGAGTAGACGATATGCGACAGAGTATAGCTGGAGTTTTTTTAGTTGGCCAGCATAGGGCATCTGCTTTAGACCTGTGATTCTTTTAGTGAGGTGTTTCTGCAGCCTTTCCAGTTGTTGCAGATGTCTTGTGAGGTGCATTCCAAATGAGGTGTTGTACTCTATGATGGGTCTAATGAGGGATGAGTACAGTGGGACAATGGCTTCCTTTTTTCTGGATGAAAATCCCTTAGTGATGAGGTGTACCACATAAAAGGATTTCCTGACTGTTGTGGTGATGTGGTTATCGAAGGTGAGACCACTGTCCACTACGTCTCTTATCACACGTTCAGTGTTTAGTGTACTGCCACCTATGTGGTAATTCATGGGTACATGTTTTTTTCCCAAAGGGGATAACTATACACTTCTTGAGCACATGGCTCTGGCACCAAGCATCTGTTTCTGTAAGGCCCTTTTGTAGAATATCCACATCATTTGGGGATTCAGTAATGGCTCCCAGTTTGCAGTCATCTGCGAACTTTGTTAGCCAGAGTCCCTTAGTGTTGGCCTGTACTTCAGAGAAGTAGATGCCAAACAATAGCAGTCCCAGGACTCAACCCAGAAGTACTCCACTTGTCACTTGTCTGGAGCTGGATTTGGAGTCGGCTACTTTAACAGTCTGGGTTCTGTCAGTAAGCTAGTTGGCAACCCATCAAGTGATGTAGGGATTTATGCCCAGCTCATTAAGTTTATCTATGATTCCAGAGGTACTTTGGTAGATGAGTTGCCAGCTGACAAAAGAGTTTGGTCAAAGAGACTGGTGGCATACTATGTGGCGAGCAGGGGCTATTGGGGTAATTTCATACTTTTAAGTCAGGTTCATTTAGCAGCACTGAGTGTGGCTGGTAAGCTGTTGAGATGGATGACATTACAAAACACTGGTTGATTATCAGAATATTGACATGCTGAGAGAGAGTGATAGGTGTGTGGATGATAATAAATTATCAATTGGTAGGCCATTATTAAGGGTAGTGTTACATAGGCAGTCAGCTTCCTTTGAACTGTCTGCATTGTGGACTACAGCGTTTGCATTTTTGTATGATGAAGGTTTTAGAATTGATGAGATGTTGGAGTCTTTTATGTGGGATGATTTGTATATCGTTGAAGATGCATCATCCAGCAATAACTTGATTAAGTAAGTATGAGACTGATCAGGATGGGTACAGGCAGCAGGTCATGTTAGAGAGGCATAGAGTGGTTCTGCTGTACTCAGTAAGGTGGGTTTGGACATGGAAGAGGTTGTTTAGGTGCAGAGGGTGGTTTAGTTATTTGTTTTTTGCATGGAATACTGGTTTAGTATGGTCAATTTCATGTGATTTTGAAAAACCCATTAAAGGGTCAAGGGGTTGTGAGATGTACATAGGTACTTATTCATTATAGACTGACCGGGTTACAGATTTAGCTGCTGAGGATAAATCTATTAATGACATCAAAAGAAATGATAGATAGGTGGCTTATGCTTTTTGTAGTTATACTCAGTAGTTATTGTCATATTGGTTGTTTGTTACTGGCACATTATTGGGTAAGAGTTTAGTTATTTTAGCTGTGTGATATGTATTATTGTCTGTTTGTTTTCAGAGCTCAAGAGAAGCCTGATAATTTGTCACTCTTATGTATTCATGGCAGCCAAGAGAGTGGTTGTAAGGCCAGTTGGAAGTTGTCTGGTCATTGATGCTAATAGATGAGAGGTTGTTTGTAAAAGGCATCAAGATACAGTAAGATAAGCCTTGGCTTTAATCCATGATGGAGCAGTTTCAGATGGTGGTTTAATCTGTTTAGGTGATTAATGTACACTTGGGTGGTAATGATTTAGGAAATGTGCCAAAACAGCTACTTTTGACTTATATTATTAGTGATCTGTTAAATTTGAAGTAAATGTTTCTAGAGAGTGTTATACTGTATGGTCAGCTATTATACCCAGGCTTGTTTTCAACAGGGCATTGAAGGAAAAGCCACTGAAGCTGCAACAAGATTCCTTAATCAATGTGTGGCTAGGGCAGTGCTTTCACTAGGTATTTTAATGACTGAGAGTTCTGATTTTGCAGACATAGACCAGGTCTGGTACAGAGGTGATGGAATACATTTGAGTGATTTGGGTTTGGATCTCTTTAATGTTTATATGGCATTGCTTCTGAATGATTTATTGGGGGAGTTTGTCACTGTGCAGGTGGTTTGTGATAAGTCATTAGTGTAAAAGGGGGTGGGGGGATGGCAGGTTAATAGCAAGCAGCCAGGAGGCAGTTTTGGTCAGGTGACTCCCCCCCTTCTTTTTCAGTAACATTTGGCACATTTCCGAGGCAGAAGTGGGCAGTGGTATATGCTGCTCCTTAGGTTGTATGATGGCAGCATTAGTGATGGCCATGTGGTATGATAATCCTGCCATTCCTCCTTTTATAATGTAAATAGATATCTTATCATTATTATTCTAAGTTAAATTGTTAGTCACCTGAGTATTATGAATGAATTCAGATGCTTTTTTTGGTTGTGACTATTAGTAAACTTGTCAAATTGCAAATTTTTGGTGGTGTTATCATGTTCAGGAGGAGTGTCTCAGGCAGACATTGTTGTCCATGAATGTCTGCCTGATTGTATTATTCAAGGCACTCTTTAAGTGATAAGGAGAAAATGATGTAAGGAGGGATCAATACACTGATGGCATATAAGTAAATGCTTGCATTTTTCTCCACAGTTCAGGAGGTTATCAAGGAGATTAATTTCTCATTCTGGGGGAGGAGGGAGAAATTTGCCAAGTGCAGGAGCAATTTTCCACGTGCAGGAATGTGTATGTCCTTCACTTTATTTACTGAATATAGTGGGAGGTGTTGTTCTATAATGTCTAGGCACTGGTATTGACATGTATATGTTTCCCTGAGCCTTGCTCATAAGTCAGGTAGAGTGTTTTGCCCATTTCAGTAGCAAGCTTATACACAGATACCAGTGGTACAGTACAATACACAAATGTAGTTGCTCAAAACGACAAAAAATGATGTTCCAGCACTTTGAGCACTGCAGGCAATACTCCCTGAAGAGGTTTTCCTTACAAGCATTTTACCAGAAGGCACATCATCACATAGAAGCTTTTAGATGACAGACAGCTGCGCTGCTCCTGCCTGAATATATGATGTTTACGTATGTTGGAGGAGGAAATGAGTTATATAGGGAAAGGAAATGGGTTTTATTAAGTCTGAGTTCATTAATTTGTTTTAGTATCTTTTTCGGAGCAGGTTTGTTCACACTGCCAGTTCAGTGCTTGTGAGTAGTAGGTATTCTGTATCTATATATATTTAGGTGTGAATGAGGGCATGAAGCTTGTTTTGTTTTGAGTAAGTCTTGTATTAGTATGATTTTGGTTGGTGTCATTCATCACCCTCATCAGTTGCCTTTTTCCCATTTTTCTACATGGGGTTGGAGTGTCATATCAACTGTCGTCATCTCTCTCAATTTAATGCCACACTCCTGCCTTCTTTGACACTCATTCTTGACTGTCACAGATCTTCTCTCACACAATCCATCCAGCTCTTTGCTGCATGCCCTCGCTAGGTCTTACCTTCTTCCTGCCATCCCCAATCTTCTTCACCAGATTGTCTTCGGCTTTTTTACATGTGTCCAAACCACAGTAATCTGTTGTCTTTGGTCTTTTCTGCAATTGGAGCTACTTTGGCTTCTGCTCTTATGTCCGCATTTCTTCATCTGTCCCACAGTGTGCATCCTACCACCCTTCTCAGGCACTTCATTTCCATTACCTCTAGCTTTCTCATATGTTCTGCCTCTACTGCCCAGGATTCTATACCATACAGTAGTACTGGTCATGCTACTATTTTGTACACATTACTTTTCAGCTTCTTTGGCATTCTTCTGTCATACACTACACCTGACACTCTATGCCAGTTGATTGCAGCCCCTCTGATTCTAGCTTTGACCTCTTTATTCATACTTCCCTTCTCGTCAGTCACCCCTCCCAGATACTTGAAAGTATTTACCTGTTCCCCTATCTTCTCTTCTACCTCAGTTCTCAGCTTCTTCTGATTTTCCAAATTTGCTCCCATTACCATTGTTTTATCTGTACTTAGGTCCATCCCATGTGCCTTTAGTTTTGCATTCCATTCCCCTATCCTTTGCTGAAGTTCATGCTCAGGGTCTGCCTGTAATGCCACATCATCTGCATACAGCAACTTTATTGATCTGTCCCCTCCATCCTGTGTGCTTCCATTACCAGTATGAACAGTAATGGGCTCAGAACTGAACCCTGGTGCACACCCACTCCTACTGGGAACCCCTCTGTGAGACAAAACATGGTCATTGGGTCCTTGTGCATAGACTGCACTAACTCTACCAATGTTTCTGGGACTTTGCACCACAGCAGTATTGCCAAAATCAGCTTTCTTGCAGCCTTGTCATATACTTTCTCCAACTCTATGAATGCCCCGTTGGACTCTTCCCTCATCTCTAGCTTCTTCTCAGCTATCTGTCTCACTGCAAACATCAGATCAGTTGTGCTGCATCCTAATCTGAATCTGAACTGCTCATTTCCCATTTTACTTTCTACTACTCTGCGTATCCGTTTATCAATCACCCTCTCCGGAACTTTCATACAATGTGACAGACATTTGATACCTCTGTACTGCCTACAGTTTTGGATATCCCCTTTGTTCTTATACACTGGAATGAGTATGCTTATTCTCCAGTCATCTGGGATATGCCTTTCTCTCCACACTGCTATGAGTGCCCTCAGAAGATATTTCTCCCATATCTCATCCAGCACCTTTATCATATTAGTTCTGATGTCATCTGAGCCTACTGATTTCCCTGACTTCATTTTCCTAATTGCTATTCTTACTTCTTCTAGGGTGGGCTCCCCGTAGGTTGTGTCTGGTGCAGTACAGCATCTGAGGGGTTTTCTCCATTCAGAAGTTGCTGGAAGTACTTCCTCTATTTGCCTTTGATATCCTGTGGTTCTAGTGAGCAGGTTGTTGCTGGCATCCCTTATGAATGGCATCTGACTGTCTTCTTTATCTTTCTTTCTTTGCCTTATAAACTGATATAGTTTCTTTGTGCCACCCACTGAGTCACTTTTCAGAACCTGGCAGAGTGCCTTTGATGCCCTGTTCTTTGCTATTGCAACTCCTTTCTTAGTTTCTTTGTTAGCAAATCAGTATTCCTTCCTAGCCTGGTCCATGTTTTGTATCTCCCATTTTTTCCTGCACTCTTTTATTTCTTTTGATGATTTCCTGGACTTCTACATTCCACCACCAGTTTCCTTTATGTACCTTATTTCCATACCTGGCTCAGCCACATATTTTTTCTGTAGTCCTAACACATGCTGTTTTTAGACGCTGCCACTCTTCTTCAACTCCACCTATTTCTTCCTCTTCTTGGGGTCCTAGAACCCCAAGTAATTCATTGAACTGTTGTACTTTCTCTCCAGTCAACTTCCAGGTCTTTAGCCTGGTCTCTGTTGACCTTAGTGCCCTCTCTAACCATTGCTTGCAGCTAATTTTGGCAATCAGTGATTTATGCTGTATTACGACTGTTTCACTGGGGATAACTTTGCAATCACTGATTCTGTGCCAGTGCCCTTTGCTTACTAGGAGGAAGTCCACCTGAGTTGCATGTTGGCCACTCTTGTATGTGATCGTGTGACTGTCTTTCTTTCTGAACCATGTGTTGGCTGCTATCAAGCCATTTGCCAGACATGTCTAAAATGGCCTCTCCTTCTTTATTCCTGTTGCCCTACCCATGTGAACCCAAGCAACCCTCATATCCTGTTCTGTCTGTCCCAATATGTGCATTCAAGTCACACATTAACAACACCAATACATGCTGTCCTTCTTTATCCTGTGGGTCTTGCAACTGCTGTATGAATGCACTCTTTTCCTTACTATCACAACTCTGCTGTGAGACAGACTGAGATTATGAATACTACTCTATCATTACACTGGATTCTGACTGGCATGAGGCTGTCATTAATTCTGATGACATCTATCACTGCCTTCTGAAGCCTGTCTCTCACCACAATTCTGGCACCATTTCTAGCCTATCATCCTTCTGAGTAGTAGACTCTAGATCACAAGCCAAGTGTCTTTCCATCTTGTCTTGTGGATACATAGAATGTCCAGCCTACTCCTTACTATCATGTCATCCACTTTCTAGCTCTGTCCTCTAATTCTTAGTTCGTGTTTAACAGGTTGATTGGTTTTACATCCAGCTTTCACTCAACAGAGCTATCCCAGGAAACTCAGGCTGGGCAACTAGACACTGACCAGCCAGTATCTTATTGACCCAGAGCTGCTGGGCTTTATGGCAGGCAAACACTGGCCAATAGGGGCAAATACACTACTCCCACTGTTAGCATGGGTACCTGGTGTAGGTCAGTGTAAGCTGGATCCTCACTTAACACCTGCAAATACGGATGCCCATTTGGCAACATTAGTCAACGTGACCGAATCACATACAGCCATATTTTGTCACTGTCATTGTTTTTTGAAAGGTTGACTGGTGTGTTTATGTCTGCATATTTTATAAATAGGTAGTGTTTATAATTTGTTAGTGGTCTGTATTATATATTTGAAAACCACACTCTCCAAAGCCAAGAACACAGCATCCATGGGACCTGACAACATCCCAGGCTGCGTTCTACACGAACTACAGAACGAACTGGCACTCCACCTAAGTACCATGTTCAATCATAGCCTCACCTCAGGCTATGCACCCACTGAATGGCGCACAGCAACAGTCATTCCACTCCACAAAGGGGGAGCCACCACGGACCCCGGGAACTACTGCCCCATTAGCCTGACAAGCCTGGTTTGCAAGACTATGGAACGTATCATCATGGAACTTATAAACAATGACATTGGTAATCTCCAAACTCTGGACCCCACCCAGTTCAGGTTTGTAAAAGGCAGATCATGTCTCCTAAACCTGATAGACTCCTTTGAAGTGGTCATCAAAGCCATAAATGAGGGTAAGGTGGTTCACACAGCCTATCTAGATCGGCCAAGCCAAGGCTTTCAACACCATCCCCCACTCTGGAATTATAGATAAACTAACTAAACTAGGTATAAATCCCTATGTCACAATATGGGTTGCCAACTAGCTCACTGACAGAACCCACACTGTGAAAGTAGCAGACTCCAAATCCAACTTCAGACCAGTGACAAGTGGAGTACCACAGGGTTCAGTCCTGGGTCCTCTCCTGTTTGGTATCTACATCTCTGAAGTACAGGCTAACACAGGCCTTTGGCTAACGAAGTTTTCAGATGACTACAAACTAGGAGCCATAAATGAAACTCCTGATGATGTGGACATCCTAAAAAAGGGCCTCACTGAGACAGATGCCTGGTGTCAAATCCATGGTCTCAAGCTCAATGGCAAAAAGTGCATTGTCATCCCTTTTGGTAAAAACTCTGTACCCATGAACTACCACATAGGCGGTAGTCTACTTAACACTGAAAGTTTGTTAGGAGACCTTGGGACACAAGTGGACAGTAGTCTCTCCTTTGATAATCACATTGCCACAGTAGTCAAGAAATCCTTCTACATGGCACACCTCATCACAAAAGGTTTCTCATCCAGGAAAAAAGAGGTCATTGTTCCTCTCTACTCATCACTCATTAGACCCATTATAGAATACAGTGCCCCTTTTGGTATGTACATCACAAGACATCTACAACAAATGAAAAGGCCACAGAAATACCTCACAAAGAGGATCACTGGCCTCAAACAGATGCCCTATGCAGACCATCTCAAAAAACTCCAGCTTTACTCTGTCGCATATCGCATACTCAGAGGTGATCTCTGCCTAACATACAAAGCTATGTCAAACCCAGAGCTGTTGGACATGCTCCACTTAAAGAAATCCTAATCCCTCTGAGCTACATGCTCTAGGGACCTAAAACTTGTCACAACAATAAACAAAATATGCTGGAGGGATAGATTCCTGTCCCAGAGACATCCCATACTCTGGAACAAACTACCTATCTACATCAAACAAAGCTCCTCATTAGCACTCTTCAAGAAAAATCTGTGGCACTGCTCGACAGGAGCACAGGAAAATAATTTTCTTCGGTGGCAAAAGCCAGAGTACCTTTTTGGCTAGGCTTATATCGGCCCTAGGGCCAATAGTCTAGTACCTACCTATGAACATATGAACCTACTTGCAATGGCACATTCTGTACTTGTTCAGATTATTTATAGTGAAGGTGAAAGATTTAGTCCTTTTCTACACAGTATATCTCAAAATTAGCATTTATAAAACAGCAGGAGTGTGTTTGGTACAGGTGACTTAATCCTTGTAAAAACACTGTTTAGTCAGTTTAGTTAGACTTACATGGGTTTGATGGGTTTGACAGAACCCATTTAATTTGATAGTTTAGTATCCTGACATTGACGATTTGATATAGTTCCCATTGAAAAAGGTTATGACATTTGTAGGAGTTTGTGGCATATTTAAGGATGTGAAACGTTTAGGTGAAAGTAGGGGTTAATAATTCACAATGTGCAAGCATATAATACAGCAGTTTTGGAACAAGTGAATATGGTGTACAGCAAAGATGTAAGAGTTAGGTTTTGAATATATGTGGAAAGTTAAAAATTTATGCTGTAGTTAATGTGTATACAGGTGGTTCTGTACAAGCAACACTGCAGAAAAATCTATAATATACATTAGATTTGATATTTGCTTTTTATATAGATTTTATAGTTCAAAATTTCGCATAGTAGTTTGTACAAGTTTTTGTTACTTTGCATATTTTTATGTATTCTTGTATTATGACATATGCTAAGGATTTGGTGTCACTGGCTTAGGGCAAATAGTGGATCAGAAAAGCTATTTAAGTTTTGAGGGAAGCAGCAAGTAAGGTTCTGAATTTATATGGAGTAGCATGGATTCTGTCATAGTAGGATGTTAGGCTATATTTTGGTTTGCAGAATTTTGAAACTTTAGGGAATCATGCCTGAACATAGAATGAGAAAGGCGAACTGGGTGACAGCAATTAAAGTTTTTGAGGAAACAATATATTCAGGTGTACATATAAGGTGATTTACAATAGCAGGATTAAGTTAATTGTGATTCATTTATTTGGGATGGTTAGTTATTTTGTAGTAATCCATATGTTTCCTAAAAAGCTGGAAACAGAATCTATGTCAGTATGCATTTCTGGGATATGGAAAACAAGGCAGAATCACATTAGGAGATGAAAATTGTATGCAACGATTTCAGAAGGTAGATTACAAATAGTGCAGCTAGTTATGTTCTTTTTAAATTTATATTTATTTGTATTTTATTGGCTTAATTTGAAGTCCTCTCAAGAATGTGTGTTAGATAGACTGCTGAACAGGAAATATTTAGAACAAGTAGAAAGTTTGAGGAATGTGAATATGGGAAGGCAGAATGTTTGATCTGGAGATATGGTAGAACTGTATAAGAAGTTACAAAACTGGAATATTTATGAATTCTTACAGTGCATACTTGATAAGTGGTTTAGTAGTCTAAATAGGAAAGGACAGATGTAAAATGTCAGTTTTATGGTATTTGTGATGACCCACCACTCCCAACTAGTAATCGAGGAGCCTCAATCCTCACCACTGGTACCTGTGGGGGGATGTTCACTGGGAGGATAACAAGTACATACACAGTATTTCCAGATGCAGCTCTCTGCAGCAAGTGCAATGTCCCTTAAGAGCACACAGAGACCACAGTCAATCTGGCTGTGTTCTCCCTCTTTCTCCAGATCCTCAATAAGACTATCCACTGGCACAGCTATAGAGTTGAGATCTCAGCTGAGTGACCAAACCAAGACCTCCAGCACCCTCTCTGTCCAATCAGTGCTTCATGTCCCTGCCCAAGCAGCTGACACACATACTCATTGAAGTTTGATTTACACACACACACACACACACACACACACACACACACACACACACACACACACACACACACACACACACACACACACACCTTGGAAGGGCTGGCACAGGTTTCCTAGCTATGCCCCCTCTGCCCAGACTATAAGATAGTTACCACTGCCACCAGTCACATCATATCACCTACTTTACAGCCCTTAACAGAGGGTATCCAATCTTAATGTGTAATATTAATACTAATACAAATGGTAGTTTGACCAAGAGCAAGGCTATTAGGAGTGGCCCACACAGGTTTACCAAATAAATATGCAAGTACTCTCAAAACTTAAATATCTCTACACAGATCAGCCAAAATGAAAGGTTTAAATATAGTTAATAATAATAAATAATAACAGAACAAGACAATACTAAATATATATTCACAGTGGCATCAGAGTTCAAAACAACATGAAATATTTAAATTAACATTGTAGAAAAGGATCACACAGATAAAGAAAAACAAAATCTAAACTAAGCTTTGCTATATTACTGACTGTATCTAAGACAGTTACTATACCCTAGCAACTTACTTAATTAGAGCAAGGCAGATGTGGTGACTGGTTCATCTTGTTGTTGTTAGGCCCAAGACAGAATGCAGAATGCTCTGCCTCACTAAGAGAATTCTCAAAATAATATCTAAAATATTACTGCTGAGATGGCTTGCAGAATGACAACATTTCTGGTCATCTGACTTCCAGTTCTCATGTAAACCCCCATTGCTGGCAGCTGGCAGCATTTAGCATCTACCTGTAAAAATACCCAGACAAGGGCTTTTTTCCTCAGATCTTTGGCAAGTGCTGGAAGTCATAAAACAATTGCATTCACCCATGCTTCTAAAGTAGCACTTAGTTCACCCCAAAGACAATACTGAAAGCTTCCTAGTAAAGACTGTGTGCCTCTAGCTCAGGGTTGCCAGACGTCCCTATTTGGGCGGGACTGTCCCGAGATCAGTAGCCTGATCCCGAGTCCCGCCCTGCCGGTTTAAATCCCGGCCAGCCTCCACTTTGTTTTTTTTTTTTTTTTTGATTGACCCGTATACCTGGCATACGGGCCAATCAAAAATTGCTAAACACGGAGCTTCTTGTGTTCCGCATTAAAACGAGAAGCTCCGTGTTTACGATTTTGATTGGCCCATATGCCGATATCTGAGCCAATCAAAAGCGCTAAACACGGAGCTTCTCGTGTTTAATGCGGAACTGCAATGCATTAAACACGAGAAGCTCAGTGTTTATTGCAGGCAGAGTGAGCTTAGTTGCTCAGTTCTTTAATGCGGAACTATGTTCCGCATTAAAGACCTTTTTTTTGGTCTTCAGTTGGCGAACTTGGCGCCGAAGACCTTTATGTCCGTGCTTCTTCAGTTTGCTCTCAGAGACTGTGTGTTGGCTTCTGACTTCTGCATGAAGGTGAGTCCATGTAGCAAGACCTAATTTTGTATGTGCCATTTCTGTGATGGACATTTTGAAATGTGGCCTGATTAGAGTAATTGCTTCATCGTGATTGTCTCTTAGGGAGTCATTTTGATCTCTTACAAGTAGTCTTGTTTTAGACATTAGCCCTGATTGATTATTTTAAATGGTAGAAAGCTAAGTAGAAGTGTTACTCTGCTATTTAGCTGAAGCAGTTTGATTCCTTTTAATAGGTCACAGTGATGTTTATGGGTATTTGCAAGTGTGACAAATCTTTATACTTTGTTTTTGATCATTTATATTTTATGGATGTTTGAGCTTGAATAGAGAGTTAGCAGTAGTAGGCCGTATTCAGGTTTGGGCTTAAGAGCATGTCTTATGATGTTAGAGCATGCTGAATTATAAAGGAGGTGAGAGAGCTTATGGCACAGTTTAATTTTGTCAGGGTTCTAGTGAATGCTTAGTGGGCTGGTGGAAAGTTAAGGAGTGGTCCAAAGTGGTACCTAGATAAGTTTCCTCTGTAATCTGTGGAATTATATTACTTGTATTGCTTTTTAAGACTGGTGGAGAAAGGTTTTGAAGTTTTTGAGTATGATTTAACACCATTACATTATTAAGTTTTTAGGTTTATTACCAGTTTATTATTGTGTGTCCAGATACAGCTTTTAGAGAATGAAGTTTGGTTTGGAGATTGCTAGCAGTGGTATTGGAGTCTAATAGTAGCAAATCATCAGTACACATTATGAAACAGGCAGATCATTTAGGTCATTAATAAAGAATGCAAAGAGTAGAGGTTGTGTGATGGTTCCTTCTAAAGACCTTTTTTTTTTTTTTTTTTTTTTTTGGTCTTCACTTCGTGAGAGACCTTCTTTTTTTCTTTTTGTCCCTACCTGGGTTGCTGGAAATCTGGCAACCCTGCTCTAGCTGCATTGAAACCTGTAAGGTAGCCTCTTTATGGCCTAGCCAATAAAATAATTTAATTTCAAATATTTTTCTAAAGTTTGGTGGACTGAGGTTAACCCTTCAGTTTCCTCTGTTAACATATGCATTTAAACAGTTACAATAGTGCATGTACATTTCTGTTCTCTTCCAGTAGGGCACACTGTGGATATGTTTTAAGCACAAGTACTTTACAAATACTTTTTCAACACAAACATTTGTACAGAGCAGTTTGATATACACATGACATACAGTCTAATGCATGTGTAACACAAGCATCTTGTATAAATTAGTTTGATACTCACAAATGACATATAATTATTTACAAAATTCCAGCTAGCTGTGCTGGCAGTATCTCCTTTTTTGACACTTCTTCACCTTCAAAGACTCAATCTTGTTTTTCAAGTGACCCTTGAGAAACATTGCTTGAGAGGGATGAGCCTGTCCACAATATATTACCCCATTCCCTGTCTTGAGATCCCAGCTGTATCGGCATTTCTGACCCCAGTACAGTGCTGCAGTGTCACATCATATGCCTGAAACTCTAGGCTCCACCATAGTAATTTGGATTTTGCTGGCTCGCTCCCTGTAGCCACAGATCCCCTTCAGACTCCTTCTGCCTCCTACTGCAACATGTTAACATGGTACAGTTTGTGCCCCTGCCTCCTACCTAGCAGTTCTACCAGGTAGTTAACATCACTGACCTTCCTTACCACTTTGAAAGGTCCCTCCCAAGCTGCCTTCAGCTTGTTGTGTCTGACAGAAATGAGAACCATAACCTGTTGCCCCTCAGCATACTCTGGCTTGAGCATTCATGTCATACCAGACCTTTTTCTGCTGTTGGGCTCCTGCCATACTCTCCTAGGCCAAGCCCATGAGTTCCCTGAGCCTGGTCCTGAAGTTTAGGACATATGCCACAACAGACTCCTTGTGGGATTCACAGTCACCCTCCCACTCATCGTGAATCAAATCTAGAGTACTGCTCACCCTAATGCCCATACAGCAATCCAAAAGGTGAAAAACCTGTGGATTCCTGGGGTACCTCTCTGTAAGCAAACAACAGATGGGGCAAATATCTGTCCCACTCCCTCTTAAACTGGTCTGCAAATGATCATAGCATGGTCTTTAGTGTAGTTTAACCATTCCACCAGGCCATTAGTCTGTGGATGGTAGGGGGTGGTCTTTAGATGCTTCACCCCCACAATGCTTCCACAGGCAAGCCAGCAGGTCTGACATGAAATTGGCACTTCTGTCAGTCAGTATTTCTTTTGGGAAACCTACCATGCTGAAAATATCTAACAAAGCATTTGCCACCTTTTCTGTCTTGAAGGGGACAGAGCCACCACCTCAGGATATCTGATAGCATAATCTATTACCACTAGGATATACTTCTTTCCTGTGGAACTTGGGGTACTCAGAGGCCCCACAATATCCATAGCTACCCTTTGAAATACCTCCTCAATCACAGGCAAAGGCATCAAAGGAGCTCTCACCTTGTCTCCTGCCTTGCCTACTTGTCGGCACTGCTCTCAGGTCCTGCAGCACCATGTTACATCCCTGGAAATCCCAGGCCAATAAAAGTTCTACATAATATGTTTCTTGATATGCTTTATGCCCATATGACCTGCAAAGGGAATGTCATGGGCTATGGCTAGAAGTGCCACATGGTAGGCTCTGGGCACTTCCAGCTGCTGTATTCTCTCACCCTCTAGCCCTCCCTTGAGGGTACATTCATTATACAGTAACCCTTTATCCCAGTATACAGATTCCCTTTTTCATTGAGAATCAGGCATCTCCCTAACTACCTCCCTCAAACCTTGAAATGTAGGGTCTGAGACCTGAGTCTGTCTCAGCTCTTTCTTTGTAACCCTTCCTAGCTCCCCTTTTACAGGAAGCCTGGTATCCTCTGACAGCAGTGCTCCACTGTCAGCCTGGGTACTAATAATCACCTCTGTCTTTGAAGTCACTGTATCCAAGGTAACATCAGTACCCACAAGTAGCTGTGGCTCACCTTCAGTCTAACTACTACAGGGTAGTTCCCTCCCTAAGCAGACACAGTCCTGGCTTGAAGTGTGCAGTCTGACTGGGTCCCCTCCAGGCTATCAGACCTACATGCCTGTCTCCAAGCCTGGCTATAACTGCATGCACACAAGGGGATACATTATCAAAATCATTACTATCAAGACATCTGCAGGGATATCTTCAAACAACCCTACTTGCTTGCTTCCTTTTCCACCCTCCCAGTCAAGGTGAACCCTAGCCAAAGGTATTTGGAATGCGGTCCCTCCTAAAGCTTGCAGGCTTCACAATGGTTAGGTCAGAGGCTGTGTCTCTCTTAGCAGTGGCCTGTTTCCCACTTACTAAGATAGGATATAACCTCTTGTGGTAGTTTGGTACCCTTGTTGTCTCCAGACAACTTACCACTGGCAGTCTATTATTCCCACCTGCTGGCTCCCCTATATTTTGTTTCCCACCTTGCCTCCATGGACATCTATATATGACATGACCCCATTGGTTACATTTAAAACATTTAACCATTGATCCTGGTGGTGTACCTGAACTAGTGGACTCTGTTGGGGTGGTTTAGGCTGGGACTCTGTTGGGGTGGTTTGGGCTGCCCACCATGGGATCTTTTGAACCCAATTGCAGTACTGGGTATCCCTTTCCTGTGCAGGGGTGCCCTGCTTGCCAGGTATAGGTCTCCTTTTTTCACCAACGCATCTGGAGTGTTGCATTCTCTATTTGCCAACCAGATTCTCATGTTCTCAAAAAAAGTGCTAAGGGCTTGTAACCTCACTAAAAGGTCTTCCAGCCCTTCAAAAGTGGTGACCTGACACCCACTCACGCACCTATGAAAATAAGTGCTTAACTCAGAAACCTGTCAGATAGCCTTTTTATGGCCTAGCCTATAAAGTAATTTAATTTCAAATATTTTTCTAAAGGTTTCTGGACTGAGATTAAACCTTCGGTTTCCTTTGTTAACATATCATTTAAACAGTTACAATAGTGCATGTACATTTCTGTTCTCTTCTAGTAGGGCATACTGTGGATACATTTTAAGCACAAACACTTTACAAATACCTTTTCAACACAAACATCTGTACAGACCAGTTTGATATACACATGACATACAGTTCTAATACATTTGTAACACAAGCATCTTGTATAAATTAGTTTGATATTCACAAATGTCATATAATTATTTACAAAATTCCAGCTAGCTGTGCTGGTAGTACCTCCTTTTGTCACAGTATTGTTCATGTCAACTCATGCATTTTAAAAGTACCATGAAGTCTATAACGAAGTTCCTGATTTAGAAAGGGAGACTTTGTAATGAAGTATAATGTCATGGCACGTAAGAAATGTTGATGATGCTACATATTTTCTAGGACATAAACAGTTTAGGATGTAGGTACTGGATTAGGAAGGGCTCTGAAAGGTAACAGTGGATATTACTATGTATCAGTTGTATGATGGCAAGAACAGATTGCAAGAACATCATGATTTTATTATTATAATTGTATTTATTTATTCCAGAAAATTTGTTGTGAGAGTTGTGTTACAGTCTTATATAATAATGCATGGGATAATTAAATCCTTATATTTTGAAAGTTTGAAATTCATGCAGGGGATGTTTGGTGATAATATATTATCATGTATTTATTTATTTATTTTTGAGATACAGACTGTTTCTGTATTACTGTTTTGTAATTATTTAAATGTCTCATATATTTCTGTATTATTGTTTTCCAGTTATTATAATACCTCCATACTCTTCTCAGCAAGCGGTTTGAGATCTTTAATTTCTGGTTAAGCTATCATCAACACAGTCAGATGGCAGTTTGGTTTAAGATTTCCACTGAAGTTCAGCCCCTTGGGATGGCAGCACCCCCCCAAATGCTACACAGCAGTGTTGGCACTGTAACATGAATACATGCAGCTGGGGTGGGGGCAGAACACTTAACCTTCTGATCTTCCATTCATCAATAGCCTGTGTGCAACTTGATGAGTTACTGATGTTTTAAATTATTAATGTACTTAAATTCAACTCTCTTTAACATAGCTAACCTTATATTCCAATTCAAATAGATATTTCTAGAGAGCTCTTGAAGCTTTTGAAGCAGGCCAGAATCACAGATTCCCAAAGCCACCATGGTAGTAGATTCCAAAGGTGATGAACTTGATAAGCAAAGTAACAACCATAAGATGTTTTCAAACAACACCTGAGAAATGACCGACAGACCATCAGTGGCACAGTGCAATACCTGAGACAGGTTATATGGAAAAATATACTCAAAACAATAGAAATCTTTTGTATATTATTTCATATCAGATATGGAACAAGTGCAATGTCCAACAGCATAGGAGTTATATTGTTATATAACTATATAGCTGAGTTTTGCACTAGCTGTAACCAATCAGTTCCACAGAATGTAAGTCCATGTTAAAGGGCACTGCAGTGGCTGAAGTGAGAGGAGTCCATGTTATGAATGACAACAGAGAAATTTTGATGATGTCTGATCCTCAGCCATCTCCATTGGCGTAGAAGGATAAAGCCCTGACTACAAGTGATCCAAGTTAGGTTAATGGCTCTGGCATTTACTGGAACTGATGATGATAGAAGGGGAATGACAAGGCCTCATCTGCTTGTCTGTTGGTGGGGGGAGGTATGGGGCCATGCATGTAAGATACTGTAGATATTCCTCAGATAAATGTAAGATGACTTTAAGACCATTTATACATGGTCCTTAAGTGCCACCCAAACATCTGAAATGACACCAAGATCCCATAATTCTGATATTAACTCAAAAGTGTCACCACATTACAGAATAAGAGTGATGCAGCAATGCTAAAAACTCTCGAAAGTTGAGACCACTGCCAATATCATAGACTTAGACATGATGACTTTCAAATGTTATTTAGTAAATGAGAGATTAACAGCCTCTAAATTGCTGCTAATTCTTTTGTGACAGACGATATATATGGCACCTTCCATTGAAATGCCATCCTTGAGGCAGAAGACTAGGTTTGCTGCTCACAGACCAAAACAGCAGAGAAATCAACTCTAACCTGGTGATGCAAAAGCAGTTAGAATCACTCAAAACATCCCTTCACCTACTTAGGAGTTCCCACTAGCACTGAGAGAAGATGACTACTTATTAACTCTCATCATTGATTTCTATTCAAAACAGATAAGAAACTGGCTCTCTTAAGGTACACGAAAAGCATACACATTCTGTGAAGTATTTTCTGATACAGAATCCACTGATGATAGTATGAGTTAAGTTAAATGAGTCCATTGTTGAACTGGTAAAACCTGATATATGATCACTTTCAAGACCCTTTTCCATATATCAGAGCTAGATGCTCACAGCCTAAGTGCAAAGATGGCAAAATGTACATTTCTTTATTTATCTCTGTCCTTCTATCTACTTTGCCATGCTGTCTGTCAAAATCTTTATTTATCCAGAAGAAAATCTGAGGGACTTGAAAACACAAGGATCTAACACAACTTTTAATGCTGACCATATTTCTTGTGCCGTATCTCTTGGGTCCTCCATCTCAAGAGTGATATATGTAATGATATGGGCTAGTGCCAGCATAGCCATTTGGAATTCTGTAAAGAATAATATGTCCTTTGAATATCAAACTGATTTATACAAGATGCTTCTGTTACAAATGTATTAGAAGTACATAGCATTTGAATATCAAACTTTTTTGCACAAAATGCTTATGTTACAAATCTATTAGAACTGTATGGCTTTTGAATATCAAACTGATTTGTACAGATGCTTATGTTACAAATGTATTAGAACTGTATGGCATTTGCATATCAAAATGTATTTGTAAAGTTGCTAGTGTTGGAAAATGTATCAACAGTGGGTCCTGCTAGACAGAAAGGAAATATACATGCAGGTAGTAACTGATTAAATGTATTTACTGTACCAAGAACACTGTAAGAGCAGAGGTTAACCAGCTAGCTTACTTTAAATAAAGGAAATATAAATAAGCTGTTAAACCATTAAAATGGCATCCCACATTGATAAAAAGGACTAGAGGCGGTAGGTCTGAAAGAAGGTTTTGTTCATTAGCTCAGTAAAAAAGAGGGAAAGCACTGTAATTGTTTCATGGCTCCAGGGCACTGCCATAAACATTTAGATGTGTATTGTAGCCGTTTATGCTAAATTCCTCTCTCAAATTCAAAGGGGGATACTATGAGAACCCAGAGTCAGGTGACCAGATGAGGTCATTGTGCCAGTTCTGGAAATTTTAGATATTACAAAGAGAAATCTCTCAGCATTTGAGTATTCTGTCTTGGGCCTGACAACAAGAAGGACCATTCACCACATCATCTACCTTGCTCTGTTAATTAAGTAGGGAATAATAATTTTCTTAGATTCAGTCAGGATTCAGTCAGGAATGTAGTGGAGCTTAGTTTACATATTATTTTTCTTTATTTGTCTGAATCTGCCTATCAATGTTATTTTCAATATTTCCTGTGAATTGAACTCTGTGGTTTACTGTAAATATATATTCAGTATTTTCATGTCCCTTTATTATTAAATACATTTAAAACTTTTATTGGGGTTGGTTCTTGTAGAACATACTTAACCTTTGAGAGTGCTTATATTTTTTGGTGGCACTGTGTGGGCCACTCCTGAAGGCCTAGCTGTCTTGGTCAACTGCTACCATTTGTATTAGTATTAATATTACACAGTATAATTGGACACCCTTTGTTAAGGGCCTTAGATTAGCTGATTGTGGAGTGTCTGGTGGTAGTGATAACTACCTTATACTCTGGGCAGAAGGGGGCACAGAAGGTAAATCTGTGCCAGCCTTTCCCAGGTGCATGTGTGTGTGTGAAAAATCAAATCTCACAGTGTGTGCATGTGTCAGCTACTTGGAGCAGGGACACAAAACACTGGTCACAGAGGGTGCAGGAGGATTTGTCTTGGACACAGCTGAGGAACTAACCCCACAGCTGTACCAGTGGGGAGTCCTGTTGGGGCCCTGGAGGGAGACAGATATAAAGAAATACAGACCCTGGGCTGACTGAGTTCCTTGTGTGCTCTTAAGGGAGATTGCACTTGATTCAGAGAGCTGCATCTGGAAATACTGTATGTATCTATTTCTCTGAAAGTGAATGTCTCCCACCTACCAGTGTCAATGGTGAGGACTGAGGCTCCCTGATCACTGTTTTTGTTCATTAGCTCAGTAAAAAAGAGGGAAAGCACTGTAATTGTTTCATGGCTCCAGGGCACTGCCATAAACATTTAGATGTGCATTGTAGCCGTTTATGCTAAATTCCTCTCTCAAATTCAAAGGGGGATACTATGAGAACCCAGAGTCAGGTGACCAGATGAGGTCATTGTGCCAGTTCTGGAAATTTTAGATATTACAAAGAGAAATCTCTCAGCATTTGAGTATTCTGTCTTGGGCCTGACAACAAGAAGGACCATTCACCACATCATCTACCTTGCTCTGTTAATTAAGTAGGGAATAATAATTTTCTTAGATTCAGTCGGGATTCAGTCAGGAATGTAGTGGAGCTTAGTTTACATATTATTTTTCTTTATTTGTCTGAATCTGCCTATCAATGTTATTTTCAATATTTCCTGTGAATTGAACTCTGTGGTTTACTGTAAATATATATTCAGTATTTTCATGTCCCTTTATTATTAAATACATTTAAAACTTTTATTGGGGTTGGTTCTTGTAGAACATACTTAACCTTTGAGAGTGCTTATATTTTTTGGTGGCACTGTGTGGGCCACTCCTGAAGGCCTAGCTGTCTTGGTCAACTGCTACCATTTGTATTAGTATTAATATTACACAGTATAATTGGACACCCTTTGTTAAGGGCCTTAGATTAGCTGATTGTGGAGTGTCTGGTGGTAGTGATAACTACCTTATACTCTGGGCAGAAGGGGGCACAGAAGGTAAATCTGTGCCAGCCTTTCCCAGGTGCATGTGTGTGTGTGAAAAATCAAATCTCACAGTGTGTGCATGTGTCAGCTACTTGGAGCAGGGACACAAAGCACTGGTCACAGAGGGTGCAGGAGGATTTGTCTTGGACACAGCTGAGGAACTAACCCCACAGCTGTACCAGTGGGGAGTCCTGTTGGGGCCCTGGAGGGAGACAGATATAAAGAAATACAGACCCTGGGCTGACTGAGTTCCTTGTGTGCTCTTAAGGGAGATTGCACTTGATTCAGAGAGCTGCATCTGGAAATACTGTATGTATCTATTTCTCTGAAAGTGAATGTCTCCCACCTACCAGTGTCAGTGGTGAGGACTGAGGCTCCCTGATCACTGTCCCAGAGAGGGGCTGTCACGATATATTCATTATGTGCAATGGGAGGGCTTTGCGCTCAGGAAAGAAATTTTACAATCATGGTGCTGAGAAAGGATAATAATCACAACAGTAATCTGCAAGAGGACAACACCAGCATGCATCTTCCATCCTATTTATGCATTATACTTTCATTGTCAACAACAGCATTCTAATAAGTAGTATAATGCAGCTATGCTTGCATTTTAGAAGGCTACTAGGACAAAGAGCTCCACAGAAAGGTGGAACACTATTCATGCAGCAAGAAAGTTAGTGTGTCTTCCATGTCCTTTTATAATTTTGTTACGCAAAGTACAGGATGGCCCTAATGGATATATTTATTAAGGAAAGGTCCATGATAGATGAAAACTCTCACTGATTATATTTGCTGCTAATAATCCTGTGAAAAGCTCAGCTATGCAGTGGTCTCCAAAGCTTGCAAGGGTAAAATGAGGAAGTATGACATATTGTTAGTCAAACAAACAGGAAAACACTAGAATTGTAGACCTGTGAAAGGTCATCATTGGCACTCTACAACATTTAGAAGTACCCAAAACTCCAACAAAAGCTATAAATGGATAACCTTTGGACATAAGTCACTGGGTACACTATATATGCAGGCAATGTATCCAGCTCAGCCACCCCCCAAAAAATGCAAAATAACAGTATATCAGCACGTTCAGAGTATAAACTCTTATTATTTGTGAAAGAAGAAGTACATGGTGGGAAACAAAGACATGAGATTCAGCTCCACAATTTATTTGCTAGGGATTTGTTTTCATAATGGAAATAGGTTTCCAGATAAAAAAGTAAATGAGGCAACATGAGACTTTTCCTAGCTTATTCTAGAACCTCTAAGAATGAGCTTGGGTTGCTGTCTACATCAGGCTGTGATTTGCAGTAATAGTTCCCCACTGGGCATGGTAAAAGGAGATGGGTCAAAGAATTACTAATATATTCCCTTTTTTAATTTCTCCAAATATTTTGGGTTTCTACTAGCATGACAGGAATGGACCCCATTCCTAAGTCAAAGTACAATTAAAGTTCATGAAATTAGTATTGTTTCAATCTTTGATGTCAGCCAGAAGTGCTCTTCTCAGCACCAGCAATGTGCCCAATAATGACTCCTTCTGCAATTTGTATGGTGCTACATGTATTGGTAACATGTCTAAATACGACTGTAGATTCTTTTTTATAAGACCCGTTGCTCCTACTACTATTGGAACTGTCTGGGTGTCTTTCTTCCACATTGCTGTCATTTCTGCCTACAAATCCTGATATTTTATGACTTTGTGTTTCCCTGTACACAAGACACTGCAGTCACTGGATGTGGCAATTTCAATGATCAATGCTACTTTTGCCTTCTCTTCATGGACCACTTTATCTGGTTTTCTAGTATCTATTGCTTGAACTGTTAGTAATGGGTGATCCCATGTGATGTAGACTTCATAATTTTCGATGATGCTTTGTGGCTCATGTTTCTAGTGTTTTTCAGCCACTTCAGTACCATGTTTGCACAATTCCCACTACAAGAGTCTTGCTACATTATTATGCCTTTCAGTATACAGTCCTTCCATCATTAGTATGTCACAACCAGCAAAGAGGTATGCAACTGTTTCCAATTTGGTTTTACAAAACCTACATTTGTCTGTTTCTCCCACATGTTCAATGGACTTTGTAAACCAACGGGTACGTAGCCTACTGTCTGGGGCCACTAATATTAACCTTTCATCTCTTGGTTTGAATTTGCCTCTCCTTAACTATTCCTGCATTCATTCCTGATCAACATGAGGTTCTTCCAGAAGTTTTCTATACTTGCAACTATATTTATACATTTTCCACATTTCTTGCCTTGTCATCTGGTCCTTCACCTTGTACTCTTTCTTTTGCTTTTTTGGCACATTCAATTGCTGCTTGATTGTTATCTACCTCTGGTTTGATTTCTCTTCCAGCTTGATGCCAATATGCTTCTGCTAGATTAAGCAGAGAAGTCATCTTAGATTTATTCTCCTCATGTTTGAAAACTTTCACTACATTTGGGTCTTGTGAGGTCAACAGATATGTGTGGAGTCCCATCATTGCAGATCTATACATGTAATCAGTTTCAAGGAGGTCCATCCCTCCTTCGGAATGGGGAATATATAATCTTGGTATGCACTAATTTTTATAAATAATTTGGTAAGCATTAAGCATCCTTCTTGTTTTCTTATCTAATCTATCCAATGCGTTTTGAGGCCAGTCAATCACTCCAAAACTGTAAGTTAGGACAGGAAGAGCAAATTGGTTTATAGCTTGGATTTTGTTCCTAGATGTCAATGCTGTTTTCAGGATTAATTTTAAGTCTTCTAAAGTATTCTTTACTAAGTTTTGTTTGCATTTGTTCAAGTTTTATTGCTGATCCTTCATCAGTTCCCAACTATACAATCCCTCTTGCTCAAGTTCTTTTATATCACATTCTTGTCCTAAACTGATATTTTCCTGGTGCTGCAGTTTTCCTGCTTTAAATGTTGCTTTTCCACATTTATCAAGACCAAATGACATTCTTATATCATCTGAAAAATGTTGACAACTTGCAGTTGTGCTTTCAGTTCCTCGTCTGATGAGCTGTACAGTTTTAAATCATCAACAAAGAGAAGTCTTTACACTTTGTTGTTTTTGGAGCCAAATTATAGCCATGGCCTAAGCTATTAAGTAGACAGCTTAATGGGTTGAGGGCAAGGCAGAATAGCAGCAGTGATAAAGTCACCATGGAATATCCCCCTTTGTATTTTTATCCCTGGTTAAATATTTTGTCCTTTATCATGCCTTAATTGCAAAGTGGTCTGCCACTGTTTCATGGTCACTTTAATGTAGTTGATCAGTGTAGGGTGTATCTTATACATTTTTATGCACTCTTTTATCCATAAATGTAGGATACTATCAAATACTTTTTTGTAGTCAGTCCATGCCATACTTAGATTTTTTCCCTTTCTACAGTTCTCCACTATGACTTTATTTAACAACAAATGATCCTTTGTGCCATATGACTTTCTTTTATTGCCCTTTTGTTCTACTGCCATAATTGAGTTTTCTTCTAAATGACTATAAACTCTGTCAGCATCAATTCCAGTGTATAGTTTATACTTTGTTGGAAGGCAAGTTACTGGTCTATAGTTTTTAGGGTAGCTTGCAGGTTCATTCTTAAGTAGGAGCATTGTTTTTCCTTTTGTTAGCCAGGTTGGTGTATGCTCAGGGGGCACATCTAAATAATTCTTACTCATGGCTAAATCTTTGTGCAAAGATGTTAATACTTTTAACCAAAAATTAGGTATTGGATCTGGGTCTGGGGTTTTCCAATTAGAGGCTTTTCTTAACTTTGTTTCAATCTCTCTGGCTGTTACTTCATCACATTTCATATCCTGTACCTTTAAACTTGTTGTTCTTTCTTTTACTTCTATCCATTTAGCATTTGTGTTATGTTCCACAGGATCTTCATAGATACTTCTCCAAAATGTATCAGTTTCTTCTTTTTTGGTAGTCTTTCAATTCCTTTTACCTTGTTTCCCAATTCTCTATAACTTTTTTGGGTCATCAATAAATCGTTTATTTTGTACTTTTCCTTTATATTTATCTGCGTATCTTCTAAGTTTTTCTTCCTGTGCTGAGATTTTTAATTTGTTATTTGTGACAGTGCATTATAGATTCAGGTCTATTCTAATACTGTATATTGCTTTTATAACATCTATCTTTCTTAATATTTTTGTTTATCTGTTCCCTCTTCTATATTCTTCTAACAGTGACACTTCTTGTCGTAAATGCTTTATAGTTTTCTCAATTTGATACTTCGATGATGGTATTCAATTTCTCCCCTTCCTTTCCTTCACTACCCTGTGTTCTTGTGGTAGAACTTTATCAGTTATTAATTTAGCTGCACAGTAATATATCCCATTTACTTCTGTTATATTGCATGGATCTCTATGGACAGTCTCAATTACTGTGTTCATTTGTTTTATAAAACTTCTGACTTTTAGGGTTTTACTGACCTGCTGCAGTATATTTATTTCATTGATCTTAATATGTCTATGTCTATTAAATCAAGCAACTATTCTCTTAGCTCTTTATCTTCAAAACCGAGGGGACATTTTTTGTTTTCCATTTCCTATGAGCATTCTATAGAAATACTATAGCATCTATTCTATCTATTCAAATTCTATAGCATCTTCCTGTAGCATGTTCTCTTCAATTTCATCCTGTGCCATCTGTTGCTCTGTCATATGGGAACTCACTGGCCTATCAATCCTCAACACTGACTGCGTCAAACAGTTTCCTGTTCCTTCCCTTGCTGTCCAGCTTCAAGTGAACATTTATACTGGTTTCATGTGAAAGGCTCCAAAATATTTTCATATTGCACCTGACCAATTGCTTCTTGTTCTACTGGCTTCCCCTTAATTTGGATATCCATTGCTCTAACCTGTTATGGTGCTTTCTGAATTAGACTTTCTACGCTGAATCCTTCACTTCACAGCTACTCCATAACCTCAGTTTCTCTTTCTTTGATTTCTCCATTACTAATCCCCTTTTCTACCTTTCCTCTTCTTCTTGTCTTCTTATTTTTTTTTTTTGTATTCTAAAATGTTCCATATCCAGATTCATTTGCCTGTATTTCTCTTCAAATATCTTTGGTGCTGCTCTTTTTATATTAATTAGTTTTGCTTTCTCCTTCGCATAAATATTGCACCATATTAAATCTTTTTTTCTTTCCCAAGAATATGTCCATATTTCTTCTTCAGATGTCTCCTGATCTTCCTGCTTCTCCTTACTTTGGAAACTCACTCCATCATGCTGTGATGTAACCTGTGTTAGACCTTCTACACCAAATCCTTCAATTTATAGGCACTCCATATCTTCAACTTCTATTTTTTTAACTTCTACTTTACTAATCATCTTTTCTACATTTCCTTTTTGTGATATTTTTTTTATTGTAAATATTTCCATATTTGGATGCCTTTGCCTGTATTTCTCTTTGAATACCTTTGGAGCTGCCTTCTTTATAGTGATTAATTTGGATTTTTCCTTTGTATAAATATTGCACCATATCACATTTCTCTTTCTTTCCCATGTCCATATTTCTTTTTTATACTTTTCAAAAATCTCTACATTTTCTTGTTTATATTTTTGCACTTTCTTGGATGCTTCTTTTTCCAAACAGATCAAAGTTTCTTGATCTATATACTATTTTTCAGAAAGATGTATTAATGAATACAATTTTTTTATTTGAAGCTTTTGACAGTTTTTCTTGTGGAAGTATTTTTCTTTCCTCTAATTTCTCTCTTAATCATTTTTATATTTTGTGTCTGGAAATTCTGGGCTTTTTGCATAATAGTAACAATACATAATTTCTTTCTTATCCTCAGTTGTCCACTTTATCATCTTTATGGCTCTTCTTTGGCCTATCACTTTTTGTGATTATTGTGGACTACTACTTCCTTCTGCAACAGGGAGATCATCCTTCCCCTAGGCCTGGCCTGGCCCCATTGTACGAATGTTTCCATATTTTGAGGATTCTACACTGTCATCTTTTCCATTTCTGGCAACTGTGCACCTACCAAGATTGGCCACTTTTTTATCCTGGGTCTTCTGCACCCAGCTATCTCTTTTAATTTTTAATGTACTTCTGTCCATGATATACGCTATATAAATACAGTCAGTTGAACATTTGTACTCTGATGGGTGTTATTAGTGAAATTGTTCTCTGATGGGTTATATGCTGATGTGCAGTGAAAGTTTTTTCAGTGGAAATATCAGAGAAGGTAGTGGATTATATGCAATAACTGATAGGTTCATAGGTAAGTACTAGACCAGCTGATATTGCGGGTTATTTTAAGCTTAACAGTCATATACAACCTCCTGCATGGGGAACGTTGCACGGCACCAAAATACTCCAATAATCCCAAAAAAACAAAACGGAACCAGCAACTATAAAGGAATCCAATGTGTAGATAAAAATCCAACCTCTTTATTGGAAAGAAATTATTATAATATTCATCAGACTGGTTTCGGCTGGCAACAAAGCACAGCCTGCTTCAGTGAAAAAACATGAAATGCATAATATTGCAGTTTAAATACTAAATGTGCTTACATCTCATTGGTCCATTCAAAAATTCTCATTTAATCCAGGTGAAAACAAAGCACCTAATTTAGTGATCCATTTCTTTTCTTTGGCATCTAAAATAGAGTGCCAACCAGTCTTATTCAATTTGTTGCCCTTGATCACATCTATAATAATAAAAGAAAATTTGGAAGTATTGTGTTTCAGAGTGTGTTTACATAAAGCACTGTTGATTTTCCTAGTTTTAATATTGCTTATGTGTTCTGATATATGCAATCTCAAAGGCCTCAATGTCTGGCCAACATAAAAAGACCCACAACTACATGTGGCCAGATAAATAAGCCACTCACTGCTACAATTTGCAAAAAAAAATGAATATCATAAACTTTAGAGCAATTCCTACTTGTAAATTGGTTAGATTTCATAATTTTGTCACAATTGACACAATGCCCACAAGGGAAACATCCAACAAGACGTTCACCAGTTAAGGTAGTTTGTGTTGATTGTATAATACCAGAAGAGTGTGTATGTTTATAATGACTAAAACATGAAGCTAAATTCTTTCCTTTTCGAAAAGAAAATAAACATTTTTCAGGTATTATGTCAGATAAATCTGGGTGGCTTAATAAAATATTCCAATTTCTCGTAATACTATTTATAAGTACTTCTGAATTTCTAGAATATGTTGTGACTAGCCTAATTGGCTGTGTTGTTCCCTGTTCCCTACATTTATAGGTAAGCAAATCCTGCCTTGATGATTTGTTGGCCCAAGTGCTGGCCTGCAGAACATGTCCTATAGGGTAACCTCTCTCACGGAATCTGTTTGTAGGACCCCGTCTATGTTCCTGAAAAGTAACATCCTTTGAACATATACGCCACATGCGTATAAATTGAGATTTCGGTATATTTTTGACAATGTGTGGTGGATGAAAGCTGAATGCATGGAGGACCATGTTGTATTCAGGATATTTCCTGAAGACCTGTGTGCTTAAAGTATCATCATCTTATCTTGTTATTAATACATCAAGAAAGGTAATGGTATATAAATCATAATTGATGGTAAACTGTAAGCCCCACTTGTTGTCATTCAAATATGAAACAAATTCATTAAGGTACTCAACATCGGCCCTCCAAACCATCCAGCAGTCATCCAAATAATGTCTCCAAATATCAATTTCGGCAAGATATATATTATGGCTACTATTGTAAATAATTTGATCCTCAATATAGGCCATAAAAAGGTCAGCATAAATGGGAGCAAAAGATGCTCCCATTGCTGTACCCTTGGTCTGCCAAAAACGCAGATCTTGGTAAAAGAAGACGTTAATAGTAAGGACATGCTCTGCAAGGCCAATTAAAAAAATGTTAAAGTCTGAATCATATAGATGTGCCATACTGAGCCAATGTGTCAACGCTTCTAAGCTAACCTCATATGGGATATTCATGTAAAGTGAACTAACATCTAATGTACACATCAGCCAACCAGGTTACAATTGTGTATCTGCAACAATCTGTAGAAATTCTGTAGTGTCTTGCAGCCGTGACCGGACAAGAGATAATAAAGGCTTGAGGTGCTTAGTCAAAAAAATAGACAACGGTTCTGTTAGATAACCATGACCAGAAACAATTGGCCTGCCTGGTGGATTCACAGGGTCTTTGTGTATTTTTGGAAGGAAATAAATATATTGATTTGTTGGATCCTGAATAGTTAATTGTTGAAAAACAGAGGTAGTAATGATACCCGTATTTCTAGCATTGATCAGGAAATCATCAATCTGAGACTTAAATCTATGTGTTGGATTTAATCCCATTTCGGCATAGTATTGTCTGTCTGATAATTGTCTTCTAGCCTCCTTGTCATAGTCTGACCAATTCAACACAACAACAGCACCCCCTTTATCTGCCGAAATAATAACTATGTCCTTATTATGTTGTAATTCTAAAATAGCTTGTTTCTCAGAAAAGGACAAATTATTAGGTTTAAATCTAAATTCAGAGCTTGTAAAATGTAGATCTTTGAGCACTTTGCTTTGAAATTGATGTACAATGGGGTGCATAGGAGGAAGATATTTAGATTTGTGATAGACAAATTTATCTTGATTCTGTGATGTTGCATCAACTCCAAATTGTAATTTCAAATTCAAAGTTCTACAGAATGACAAAACATCTTGAGCCAACAGATCCTCCGATGTAACAAAACCAGGAATAAAAGTTAGACCTTTATTTAGAATGGATAAATGATCTGGTGACAATACAAAACTTGACAAATTTAAAACATTAGACTGAACAACATGATCTATTTCTGTGTCACAAGCTTTAACAGACTCTGGATATTCTCGATTCCTTTTGTGTTTCCTCCCCCCACGTTTATATTTCCCCCTAAAGGGGTGGAACCCTGGGCCCTTTTGGGGTTGGGTGAATCCGATGCTGGTGGTGGATCACTATCCATAAAAGAAGAAGCATCATCAGTGGATGAGCCAATACTTACAGATTTGTTTCACAGAATAGACCTAGGTCTCTTCCTTTTTGATGTTTTAGATGATTGCGGAACAAATCATACATCTTTAAAAGAATGGCTAAATGGATTAATTCCCTGGTAGTCTACCTTGTCACGCTTAAATTTCTTTATTTTCCTGAGTTTTAACTGCTCCTCCAGACTGGTGAGATCATTGGCCATTTGTTAAGATACCTTTTGAAAAATACTTCACCTTCAAATTTTTGAACATCATTACATAATTCAGTGACAATACTGATTTCAGAGTCAATGATTCTGTCATAAAATTTTGACAAAGCTTCAACAAATGACATTGTTGCCTGCTGTTGAATTTGGTTACATTGTTTATTAAGTTCGTCATCCGGCTGCCCCACATGGGGTTGGATTCTAACTCTAAGACCCCTGGGAGAAATGCCTTTTGCCAAATAGGCTTTAAATAGTTTGGAATGCCAAACATTTGAACGTAATGTTTTAAGATGTTTAAAAAGATTGTCAAAGGCTAAACTACAAGAGGATTCTAATCCCAGGGGTTCATTAGAGGAATTACTAGTGCAGCCAAATCCAAGGCCAAAAACAGTTAAATCCTCCCTATCAGCCGAGAGGCCCGAGACCAGATTAAAAAGATCCATATTTCTAACACAGATGCTAAACAAAATGATAGGATTGGCAATAATGGTAACACCACAAGGGAACCCCGTCAATCCAAATATAAGGAACAATAATAGCTCAAAAAAAACAGGTCAGAAAGCAACCTGTTAGAATTGCTACGTTCCAATAATCAATGGGACCCTAACATAACCTAAAAAAGTGAAAAAATAGCAAGCATAGAAGAAATTATTAAAAAATTTTTGACTGCTGAAAATCAAGATATATCCAGATATGTAATGATGTAAAAATTAATTCCAAACTACAATAAGGATAGAAAACTGAAAATGACCAATAATCACACACTGACTATACAGGTAAATATTATTTAAGCATACTAGCCAGAGGAAAGACTCAGGTAAACCGAAACAATCACATGTTTAGAGGAACCACCAGACCTAGCTAGTGACAATAATAACACCCCGATAAATAATAATAATAATGGCCAAATATAGAAAAACCTATACAACCATTAGAAATAGATGAAAATGGAATGACATCTAAGTTCAAACAATGAAATATTTGCACTAAACAATCTAGATTAATTTGAACTATGCCTATTAATAACAGATCTATAAAAAAGAAGAGAAAACCAGTAGCCAACTTCCCATTGGAATGCCCAACGCTTATATCAAAAAAGTTGGAAAAAGTTGGAAAAAACAGGAGGTAATGTCCATATAGTATTGGTCAAATACTGAAAAGAACACAGAAAAACACCCCCATTCCTGATCAGAGGATAACACTATTCATTGTTCCACTGTACACAAGAATTAAAGACCAAATAGAAAACTGTTGTTAATCTACACTCATAATCTAATATCGAAACAAAAATATATATATGCCCACATGTTAGCCTATTAAACCTATTACATGTATATTCTTAGTGCCAAGAATGGTCACACCTATGCATAGAAAGGAGACAGATAATTGAAAACAATTTGCTGTTCACCACTTAAAATTAGTAACAAAAATTTTTAACAGCCAATATCAATAATTAGAAAAAAACTATAACCAAACATATACACAATAAATAAATGCCAAGAACAATATTCATAAATGTCCATAGAACAATGTCATCAATTCAAAAAATATCGCCAGTTCAAAGAAATCAGTAATTCGTCACAATGATGCCCGTATTATAATCCTTCCTGTGAATAAAAATACACGCTAGAACAAGGACGGTACAAGGCCACTATAAATCCACTGTAAAAAGCGCATATAATGAGCGCCCAAAAGAAATATATTTGAAAAGAGTTCTAGTTTGGACAATAGCGGCTATTGGAGCAAGCAGATCCGATAGATCCAAAAAATGTGGCCGATGATGTTATTCACATCCACCCCGCAGATAAATGTTCCAAACAGAAATACAAAGCCACTCAAAAGAATGTATACACAGTACCTGACTGGAAAAGCTGAAAATTACACACTGGCGACTCGCAATAGATGTAGATCACGCATCAGATATCCCATGATAATATCCACCTTAAGTTGTTTCTTGTAAATACGATAAATGTAAAAAGTTGTTCAGAAGGCCAAAATATAGAGTAAACACACAGTACCTGACTGAAAAAAGCTGGAAGTTACACAATGGCTTAATAGATGTAAATCACGTAACCAATGTTACATAATAATGTCCACCTTACGTTGCTTGTAGGAAGTACAATAAATGTAGAAAATTCCTCTGAAACATAAAAATCAAATATTCAAAACCCAACCATCGAAAAGCAAATGATGTAGCTAGTCACAACATATGCTAGAAATTCAGAAGTACTTATAAATAGTATTAAGAGAAATTGGAATATTTTATTAAGCCACCCAGATTTATCTGACATAATACCTGAAAAATGTTTATTTTCTTTTCGAAAAGGAAAGAATTTAGCTTCATGTTTTAGTCATTATAAACATACACACTCTTCTGGTATTATACAATCAACACAAACTACCTTAACTGGTGAACATCTTGTTGGATGTTTCCCTTGTGGGCATTGTGTCAATTGTGACAAAATTATGAAATCTAACCAATTTACAAGTAGGAATTGCTCTAAAGTTTATGATATTCAGTTTTTTGCAAATTGTATCCGTGAGTGGCTTATTTATCTGGCCACATGTAGTTGTGGGTCTTTTTATGTTGGCCAGACATCGAGGCCTTTGAGTTTGAGTATATCAGAACACATAAGCAATATTAAAACTAGGAAAATCAACAGTGCTTTATATAAACAATTTTCTTTTATTATTATAGATTTGATCAAGGGCAACAAATTGAATAAGACTGGTTGGCACTCTATTTTAGATACCAAAGAAAAGAAATGGATCACTAAATTAGGTGCTTTGTTTTCACCTGGATTAAATGAAAATTTTTTAATGGATCAATGAGATGTAAGCACATTTAGTATTTAAACTGCAATATTATGCATTTCATGTTTTTTCACTGAAGCAGGCTGTGCTTTGTTGCCAGCCAAAACCGGTCTGATCAATGTTATAATAATTTCTTTCCAATAAAGAGTTTGGATTTTTATCTACACATTGGATTCCTTTATAGTTGCTGGTTCCATTTTTTTTTTTGTGATTATTTTAAGCTTAGCCAATTTCCCCTTGGTGAGAATCAAACCCTCTACTTTTTGTTTGAGACGTAAGCACATTAACCATTATACCAACCCGAACCCCCAAAGAAGGTTTGGTAAAGCTGGGAACTGGTAGCAAATCTGCTTAACAGAGGATATCACTTTCTGGCACTTATGGTGACCCACATGGATATTCAGAATTTCAAGTCAAAAATGATTTATCCTAGAAGGGCAGATTCAGAAAATGTCACTTAGCTTACTCCAAAAATAATTGATTTTTTAACCATGATTGAGAAGGAGTATAAACATTTGTTTCAACTGTCCTGCTCTAATGCTATTACTAATTTATCTTTTGGCATTATTCAACAACTGATTCCATCCTCTAACAAGCCAGGTGGGCAAAGTTATTCACAGTCCTCAATGCCAGAAATACAGTGCAATATTTTAATTTAGTAAACAGATCTTATTAAGATGATGCAGTCTGCAAGACTTTTGCTAGCCCATTGAGGTCATAAAATAAATCATATTAAGTTTTGATTGCCCACTCCTGTAAAAGTTTCTTTACTATATCTGTCATCTTGCGAAAAATAAGAATAACTTAATGGCAAGCTTCCTCTGTGTTAACTTGAAAGGATTCCTTTAGGTTAATTTACTGATGTCGAAAACACTCAGATCAAAGGTTGATCAAACAATATATAGGTCAAGCCATAATCTTAATACACTTACTAGATAAAGTCTTCTAAAATAAAGAGTCTTCCAGAGGATATATCAGAAAATGTTATTTAAAAAAAATTAATCAAACAACCTTGAAAGCAGTGATGTGTTCTCTTTCTTAGTAGAAAAACAAAGGAGGGAATGCTTACTCTTCTCCAAAGAATGATATTAAATCAATTGCATTAAAGATATACTCTCTGCTGAAGTAACTACCTATGGAAAGTAGGCAGGTTCCAAAATTTAAATTGAGTCAGCTATGGCTGGGCAGCATATTATGAAAGTCATCAAGTCTGTGATTTTGTTTTGTCTACTTCTGTGTCTTCTGTTGTGACACTTAGTATTATGTCAGTCAATGCTGAGTCAGCATCTGACTCATTACAAAATGGAAAGGCTTGAATCTGATGCTCATTGCCATGGACACTGATTTACTGTGTGCATACATATGCAAAAGTAAACCAGATTCTAAGTACAGAACGTTCAATAAAGCAAATTGATTGAATTACAGTTTGTGTTTTTCTAGTACTCAGTTTAAGTTCTTTAATTCTTTAATATTCTGATATTTTCTAAGAAAAAGAGAAAATCTGCATCATTGTCTGTGAAAAAAGACCAAGAGATGAAAATGTGCTAAGGTGAACCAAAATTCTTTGCTATCATCTCTATGCCAGCTGCTTGCTTGCTGTCCTGCCTGTGATCCCTGCTCTCTGAGCCAATCTGAAGGCACAAGGTATGCTGCCAACAAAGTATACAGGGAAAAATTGCTGAGTCAGGCCTTGAGAAGGTATTTGAAGCCTACTTTATTTTGCCTCTCTATGTGGGAACAGAAGCAGGCTGGTACCAACAATAGACTCCTTGGAGGTGAGGAACCATCTTAGATGAAACTGTTATGCTTCCTGCATGTCTGGAAAATGGCATTTTTTTAAATAAATATTTTTATTGAAGTATCATTTATGACATAGACAATCATGCATTTATGTAAAGGAAAACAAACTATTAACATATTTTCATTTGCAAACATTATACATCACTTAAAATCTTCGATACAGTCATTGTCAGTCAAACATTACACAGTTCATTCAATTCTTGCCTTTCTTTAAACATCATTTTTTTCTATTCAATTTGCTAGCTTTTTTCAATTCCTGCCTTCCATTAAACCTCATTTTCTACGTAATTTTCTCCTTCCCTTTTCCAAAGATCCCACTTCCAGGTCTTTTATCTCTGTTACTATATTCATTAATTCTAGTATGATAGGTTTAGACTTTGATTTCTATTTTCTAGTAATTGCTTTTTTGACAGCCACCAGAATTAAAGTCATCAAGGCCTTACTTTGTCTAGACAATTCTGATTCTGTATCAAAGCTCAAAAATATAATTTCCTTAGTTACACCAGTTTGCTCACCCAGTATTTCTGACAGAGTAGTCTGCAGGGAATTTTTAAAGTCTGCCAACTCATTACACTCCCCAAAAATATTTTCTTCTTTCTTCTCCATCACAAAAACTCATTACACTCCCAGAAAATAGTTTCCACTTTCTTCCTCATTACACCTCCAACATTTGCAATCTACCTGAGAAAAAATTCTTTGGAGTCTGCTTGGGATGTAAAAATACCTATGCAAACACTTTCAAGCAAAGATCCCAAATATTCTAGACTTTGTTGCATATTTGGGAGCTGTAGATATAGCCTATCATTTCTGTGGGAATTGCATTTCCAATCTCTCTTCCCAATCTTGTCTAACCTCCTCTGATTGATGCCTATAATTATCATGCAATATTTTATATGCCCTACTAATTATCACTTAGGATATCCCTATTCCTTTCTCTTAACCTGTACTTAGATATCAGTTCTTGATAGGAAAGGCAATCTCAAATCTGCAGTCCAAATGTATTCTTGGCCTCTTCTCATTCTGTTACCGTTCCCCTCTAATTATTTGCTCCCAAAATCTTGGTTCCTTTGCCAGTTTTCTCCATTAAATTCCAGACCATTCTTGCCTATCCTCTCTACCACTAATTGCAGTCACCCCTACCAGCAGAATCTCCTTTCTCCATTCTTGCACCAGCCCAGCTCTTAAAATGCTTTTTACAACTTTATGAATATAATATTCTGTATGGTTTATGTTATCCTTCTTAAGAATATACATTTATAATCCCAGTCTCTCCTTATTTCTTCAGCACACCCCCAATCCCATTTCATCATCATCCCTTTCTACTTTGAATTCTAGCTTCCTTCTTGTGCTGTGTATAGGAGCCTTAACTGTATAGCTCTTCAAATCAGGTAATCCCAAACCACCTTGTTTTATTGGAAGGATCAGTTTATCCCACTTAACTCTTGCCCTCTTCCACTCACAGATAAAATCCTTCAACTCTTTATTAATTGCTTCCACAACGTCTCTTCTGGTTGATAAACATGCCTGGCCTGCGTATATAAAAGGGAATAAAAACATTTCCCCACTTGTGTCTTACTATATATATATATATATTCATAAAACAGAGCTTCCAATTGCTCAGTTTTTGTATTAGCTTTTGTTTAGTTTCATCCCACATATCCTTAGCTGCCATTACAGACTCCTTTTTAATCCGTAATCCTAAGTACTTCATTTTATCAAATCCCAATAAATATGGGTATTGCTGATCCAACTTATGCATTGGTACATAGTTTACAGCTATTGTTTTTGTTTTATTTTTATTAATTGTGTATCCTGAAAAGACTTGAAACTGTCTCAGAATGTTCCAGAGCACTGAATTGTCATTTTCTGGTTTTATCAGGTACAGAATGTCATCTGCAAATAAAGACATTTTTTCTTGATTATCATACCGATTATATCCTTGAATTTCTGAGTTCCCCATTTTTTGCTGATGGTTCTAAATATAATGCACGCAACAAAGGAGTTCCTCTGCTCAAACAGAGCTTCAGTCTTACAGCCACCATACCTTTCTTCCAGGATGTTGATGCTTCTCACCCTTTCCAAATACAGTTAAACAAAACCTTCCAGATCTTTATCACCTTTTTCCTCTCTTAGCTTCCAAACTTCCACAGGAATACCATCTATTCCTGGAGACTTGCCTGTAGATTGGTTATACATCACCATTTTATCTCATTTTCTCTTATCCTAACTGTGAGCCTCTCTCCCCCCCCTCTCTCTCTAACCTTGGGATATTAAATTCTTCCATAAATGTTTCCATTTGTACTGTTTCTTGATTTCCGCATTTCTCTACTTTATACAGATTTTCATAACATTTCCAAAATATTTCTAATACCTGTACAGGATCTCTGGTTATTTCCCTTGCTCCAGGCTCCCTGAGCTTGGCAACAATCATCTCTACTTCATGTTGCCTGAGCTGTTAAGGCTAAAAGCTTTTGTGCTGTAGAGTTGGTACTGAAAACAGTTACTTAACAGCAATTTTTTAAAACTCACCCGTATTATCGAGATAGTCCCTTATTTTCTCTTTAGCACTCTGCAGTTGCTCCTCATCTTGTTCTGTGAATTGTCCCCTTATTCCCCCTTATTCTGTAATACTTTAACATTTGTCAGTCCCTCTAAATACTCCTTGTTACTTTTTGACCATATCTCTTTGTCTTTTATTTCTGCTCTATTTTTAAACACCAGTTTCATTTTATCCCACTCACTAGCTATATGTTCTGAAGAAACTTATATCTTCCCTAATAACTCCTGAATAATTTCCACTACCCATTACTTAAATTTCTCTTGTTTAACAGATACGTGGGGAAGCACCAGTGTCTTATTTTTATTTTAGTTATTATTGGGCTGTGATCTAAAATAGTAATTAGCTGTATATCAAAACTTTCAGTTAAATGCACATGCTCCTGTGAAATATAGTTTCTGTCTGGCCTGTACCAGGTTTTGTACTTTGAGGAATAAAATGTAAATTCTCTCCAAGTTCCTACTACTGAATTCATATATTCCATACAAAAACTTCTTCAAAAATCTACCATCTTTTGTTATATTTTATCTTATAGGCCCCCAGGATACATCCTCACTGCTGCAAATCAAATCCTGATCCCTACCTATAAATAATATCCCCTGCTGAAAGCTGATTATTTCCCCCAGAATATTCTTAAACTACATTGTAGCAGTTTTAGTTGGAATTTAAATATATGTCAGTGTAATCCTCCTCCTTTGCCAGCAGCCCTGTACTACTACAAATTTACCATTATCTTTTTTCCCCTCTTCTACCACTATCAGAGCTCCTCTAGCGATTAATGAAAATACTACCCTTTTCCTTTGTCCAAGATATTCCTCTGAATAACAATACTGAAATCCTGTTTTTATTAAATTCACATGCTCAGTTCTTTCCAAATGTGTCTCCTGTAGCATAACTATTTGCACTCTGTATTTTAGTATAGTTTATCACTCTTTCTTTTCTCTACATAACTGTGAGACCATTCACATTCAAAGATATTATGGAAAGTGTTGCCATTATGGTAAGAAGTTATTATTTCCACCTGTTATGTATAACAGCATTTTTATTTATTTTATTTATTTTACATTTGTTTACCGGGAAAGTCCGACTGGACACAGGTCCTTTTTCAGCGGAGGCCCGGGGAGAAAAGCTGGAATTAATACATATGTTTACATAAAATGATAACTCACATGAGAATAACATACAAAGCACTACAGTGCAATTATTACTATAATAAAATCAATATGAAATGCAATAGTAAATAGCATAGCACATAGGAAAAATTAAATAAAAATCCAATAGTACATGGAAAAATGAATAAGAGTACATGCTTTCATGTAGTTTGTGCAATCAATTTAAAAGTAAAAATGGAGTACAATATAATAGTGCAGGAGTATATAAAATAGGCAGTATAAAATAGAGAGGCTAGAGTTATCTGTTAGGTAGTATACTAGAGTAATATATAGTGGCTCTAAGCACATTTAGTTTTGCTATCTAGTTCTACATAGTTGGAAACCAAAAATGCTATTCAAGATTTTTATACGGAGTTATTGATGATGAAGTAGTGATGTTTAAGCTTTTGTGCTAGTTTAAGCTTTTGTGCTACATGAATACAGTAATATTTGGCTGGCCAATATTTTATACAGTTCTTTCTTGTTATATCCATTTGAACCTAGGTCATATCTTATAGGACATTTTGTTTTAATGAAAACCCTCAAAAAACACCCCCCCAGAATACCCCATAAGTTATTACCATAATACAAAGACACAAAACTTTGAAAATAGTATTTTTGATACTTATCTTTCCTGTTTTCTGTCATTGACAGTAGCATCACATCTCTTCCTACCCCTGCCAGTCAGAAAAAGAAAAGTTATAGAATTTGGTGTTTGTTTGTATAATTTCTTAATGATCAGATATATATTTAGGTTCACAGAAAGTTCTAGGCTAAGTGCCTTTATAGGGCATTTTAAGCTTAGCTAGTTTCACCAAAGATAAGGATCAAACCTTGTTCCTTGTGTCTGTGAAATAAATAACCATTATCACAACCCCCAACTCATAACAGCAGGGGAGAATCAAACCCTGTACCTTGGGGTAGTAAGGTAAACAACATAACCATTATGTCAACTCCACCGTTTTTAAATATGGTTTCCTGATACATTACAAGCCTTAAATGGAGCACATTGCTATTTCAATTGATTTGAGAGAATGGAAGATTAGCAAAGAATATAGGTCAATGTTAATTATCTGAAATCCAAAATAAAAATCTGCTAACTAGATGTGCTCATGGAAAATAAGATATATGCAAACATTCTAAACTCTGTTAATGTGAGTCAGTCATAGGAAGGCTAATGATACCAGAAATTGAAAGATAAAGGGAATAAGCAAAGATGTTGTAAGCCTCTCTCTTGCTGCAGTATTGCATGAAAGGAGTTGTGATACAGACAACTGTGGCTGTCCTTGTAAGGGATGCTATTCTGTTTTTGCTTGTGTGATTGATTTCAATATACTCTGCCTGTTGAAAGAGATTTTTCAGTGCAGGATTTAATTTTTTTTCTGTTATTTACTAAGTGCATTTGTTACTATACATATTTGGAGTGCCATCACATTTGCCTTTAGTGTGTACTTGCACAGTCTCATGCTATACAAACGTTTCTCTGTATTATTTACATCATAGACTGCAAATGGCAACACTGAATGTATCTCTGTCATTGGTAACAGTACTTCCCAATGATGTCTTCCATGCAGTGCTTGCCTGGTTTGATTAGCCCATCCAGAACTACTGGAGACGTGAGTATAAGGTATAAGGTGAGATGCATCAAACAATGCTGTGTATTATGGTAATGACGTCATTTATCTCAGCTCTGAATTTACTCAATCACAGCTCTTAGCTACTCTTAAATGGTTACCCTAGACAGCAGTACAAGTCAAAAGGGAAAATGCAAGAAACAAAGCTTAAGAAGAGAAGATTAGCTCTAGGCTTAATATGCCTTGGCTTAAGTGAGAGACAGGACAAGACATTGCTAACGGTTTGCTGCATATCACATTAAACAAGTTATTTATTTATTTATTTATTTATGTTTTATAAACAGTTGTGTTTATGGAGATAAATTCAGAGAAGTAGCCCTTATCTGCAGTGATGAATGGCAGAAGCTGATTCCAACTTTGGTACAATAATAGCATGTATGATGCTGTACTTAAACAAATGTCTTTTCATGAAAGTCTTGATTCAGTTTGTTTCTGTCTTGATCCTTTATATTTCTATCTTATTCTATAATTTAGAAATATTTTTTTAACAATGTATACATTTTTTTCAAGTCGAAGGAGTTTACCTTGATTTGACTGAATGCTAACTTTGTGTTAATGTCAGTTAATGGCTTAGTCGTACATTTTTGGTCTGGTTTTTTCTAGTTTATTTGTATCATAACTGTTTCCAAGGCTCAGTTTGAGCAGCAGCATAGCAGAACTGGGAATTATATCAAACTATTTAATTCTGTTCCTGCCTGGCTTTCTCTGAATTTTGTTCTTCTGGGGCTAAGCCATCCAATTTTATTTCTGCTTGACACTGTGAACTTTCCATCTTTTTTCTAATGATAAACAATATCTATTTTTCAGTATTATAGTTTGTTGCTAGTTCTTTTTCTTTCTACTTTTAAAATAACAATATAACAATCAGATCCTTGAAGGCACTGTATTAATAAAGCAATGGTTCTCAAAAGTGAGTCATGTCCTTAATGGTCCATTGCTAGAATATTATTTAAACATTAACTTCGAACTAGTGAATTGGGTGAGCTGACATACACTGAAACATGCCACTGCGCTGAACATTGAGTACACATGTGCTTCAGTATATCAATCTGACAAAAGATAGATTAGCATCATGATGCCCATTATATACTGAAACTTCCTTAACATTTTATTACAGACTCTAAACTTGCAAGAAAGAAATACCCAAATGAAACACTTACTGGTCTACTTTCACCTCTACAATCATATGGAGCAGGAAAAGGCCTTCTCTGGATAGTTATATTAGACGTGGGCAAACTCTTTATGATCTACATGCAAAAGAAATGTAAGCAGCTTGTGACCCCCTGTATGAAAATGATATGATGAGTTCAGATCCCAGTGTCTGTTCTACACTCAGTACTGTTTAGCTGTGTCCTATGTTATGTCCTTAAGTTAGCACCAATCTGCAAAACTATTTTGCTGGTGGCTAATACCTAGTCCTCAATGCTTGCATCAGACTTGTCACTGGATTATCTTCAACAGGATCTTATCCCTTCTCTTTGCTTCTCAGCACACTTGGTTTTATTACATACCACAAACACATAAAGACAAGCTAACACAGCTAACATATTATGAACAATCCAGCTTAAATCAAGCTTGCAAAAAAATAAAATATGACCCATTTAAAGACAACAGAAAAATCAGAGTAGAAATACAGCATCTGTATTTTATATTTGTCAGCCATGGCTTCTTTGCATAATCTTTTTAATCTTTTGTGAGAATTTGTTTCTCCTATGTTAGTGGCAACCTGTAATTCTGCTGACTTAGTCAATTTCCACAACTACAACATGCTGTAGATTTTTCCATTTCCATATCCATTTCCAGGTGCAGCAGTCATTTCACTGACCTCTATAACAGACTGTTATGGTTGCTAATGCCCTTTCAACAATGAGTGTAAGTGATGAAAGCAGATGTATGGCTAAAAGTCCCTGGTTGTAGAAATGACTGAAACAGAGAATCCTGTAACTGAAGACTGGGGAACTAAAATAATGGAAATCAGGAATGTAAGGAAAATTTACAGGAAAGAGTTCTGAGGATGAGTTAGAGGTGATTGTTCAACATTAATAACATTACAAAGGTGGCAACTGGTGAGCAGAAGAAGTGGCTGAACCCACAAAAGTGACAATTTCCATGACAGATTTCAGGCTGGAGAAAATCATTACCAAAAAAAAGATAAGCTTGTGTTTAAAGTTTGTAGAGAGTAAAGGACACCGATGGTGGAAAAGATTAGAAGTGCTAATTTAGACAGCAATAAATTAATATGAACCTAGTCTATACATCTCAACTATTCAAAATTTTGCAGAATGACCAGATTGTTGCTTCATAGTTTGTTCTGTTTCATTAAATAATGGCAGGCATTTGACAGCAAGAGGTTCTCCCGTTAGATTCTCGGCTGGAGCACCTTCTGTGTGGAGTCTGCATGTAGTCCCCGCGGTCAAGTGATGTTTAAAGACATGCAGGTAGGTGCATGCATGAATAGGTGTGCCTTCTTTGAAGGTTGGACATTGTGCTGGCAACTCGGCACTGTAAAAATCCACTGCCAATCATTAGCGAACCAGAGTTCTGCTGTGGTGACCCCTAACCGGGAAAAGCCAGAAGACACAAATACAAATTCATATCCTTCAGAAAATGGGTGCTGCTGCAAAACCTGTAATTCTGTCAAATTTCTAAGTTAGAGGAATATTTAAAATCTGTCCCTGACTTTGGGCATTTGCCTTCCCATCAGTTTGCCTTTCTCCAGAATTATTGCACTAAGAAATTGAGAGGTAAGAAAACTTATTACATTACAATTATTATTGTTTTCTCATAATGAAATATATTTTAAGAAAGGCAAATTAAATCCCTGTCACAATAACAGGTCTACAAACTCTGTGCTCTCTGAATATGTCTGATGTTAACTGTTTTACTACATGTAAATGAATTGGTACAAAACAAATGGCAATCGAATGAAAAAATAAAATTATATTATTTCCATTGTCATTGCACTGTCATGATTTGTTAGAAACAAAGGATAGCAGGCTATAGATCGCCTTCCCTATCAAGGACTAATAGAGTATAGGACTACGGGGATCCTAAGTGAAAGACCAGCACTAATAGAGTTTTTAGTACAATCTAGAACCGAGGTTACTGATAAAAAAGTGATAATTATTAGGACATAAAACATTCCATAATAACTATAGGAATCAATAAGAGGAGGTTAGAAAAGAGATGGAAGAGAGACTGGAAAAGCAATTAACAAAGAAACAATGAGAGGACATATGTATGGCTCGCAAATATACAACAAAGTCTAGAACATTTAGGATATTTTGCTTGGAAGTGTTTGCATAGATATTTTTATACCACAAGCAGACTCCAAAGATTTTTTTCTGCAGTTAGATTACAAATGTTTGAGCTGTGATGGGGAAGACAAAAGAAAATGGGAACATATTTTTTGGGAGTGTAATGAGTTGTCAGACTTTAAAATTTCCCTGCAGACCACTCTTTCAGAAATACTGAGTGAGCAAGTTGGTGTAACTAATGACATGATTTTTTGAGGTGTGATACAGAATCAGAATTGCCTTGATGAGTTTAATTCTGGTGGCTGCCAAAAAAAAGCAATTACTAGAAAATGGAGATAAAAGTCTATGCACTAGAATTAGTGAATATAGTAACTGAGATAAAAGAACCAGAAGTGGATCTTTAGAAAAGTGTAAGAGCAAATTACATAGAAAAAATGGGAATTGTGGAAACAATACATACAAAATAATACTTTGGGGGGTGACATTTATGGGAAGGCAGGTATAGGAGAGTACATGTAATGTATAATGTTTCCAACTGAAAATATGTCAATATGGTTTGTTTTCATTTATATAAATGTATGATTGCCTATGTTATAAGTGATAAGTCAATAAAGATGTTTCTTGTTTAAAAAAAAACATTCCATCCCTTGTATGTGTCTTGATTTAAAATTTTGGTGTAATAGGTTTTGACTTGAGGGCTGTGCTACAGAATATTGGATTGCATAGAAAAAATGGCCTAGGGGATCTTATATCATCACCAAGCAGCTTTAACTGTAGAAATCTGATACCAGGTATTGTCCAACATGTGTTTTTGCAGGGAAGAAAATAACAAAATATATACTGAGTACCATATTGGCTAATCTGTGAGGTGGATATCTGCAGTTGGTAACTGCTGGGGTTTCATCTTCTGACATAACTCCATCTCAATAGAATTCAGCATGAGATGATTGCAGATTCTATAACAGTCATCTTCTAATGAGAATGCTGTCTGTTGAGAACAGAGGCCTAAAACACAAAGGGTGGAGGGACCAAACTACAATCCATTTCAATCACTTTTGGCTAATCCACTAAATCTTAGTAGACCACAATAAAGAGCCATATCACTTGTCTAATTTCCTAACTGGATTCCTCTCCTCTTGCTGGATGCCTGTAAACTATCTACTGTGTAATTATGAAGCCTAGAAGAGTACCAAAATGGGATAATTTCCCTATGTGTTATGTCTACTGTGAACCCAAGAGAATCACGTATCAAGTAATTCATTTCACATCTCAAAGTAAAACTTCACCAAGGCTGGTATTAGTGCATAATATTGCATTATTTAGCATGAACAGAGTTGATGCGCAGGAAAGACGTAACTGAGATATGTAAATAGTGCAACAACATTAGGGTTAAAAAACAGCACGCTATGCAGTGTATGCAAGTGACAGCATCATTATATGAAATGAGGTTCCAAATGCAAATGAAGCAGAGTGATGATGACAATCAAAGCATCAAGCATGACAGAGCAAATCAGAGACATATAAAACAGACATGTTGCTTTGTGGTATTCGCCTGCTGTGAAGGCCAGGAACACTGCAATGCCTGCAAATAGCAGTAACTATAAGTAAAGCAACACATTTTAGTGGCTGTTCTCAGAGCCTGTGATGTCATGGGTTGCAGCCTTAAGTGCCAGTAAGATGGTACCATTAGTACAAGTATAATATGAATCAGCAGATCACAGACCACTTCTGACCGATGAGCTTATTGAATTGTGTCATTTACTAATCATTCTACTGTGATACTTCAGGGATCTATGTGGACACAGTGGGGATATTGTAAGTCTCAGCATTGTTTCTTGTACACCATTTTCTCGATGTCATGCTGCAGTAGCATATATGGCTGCCAAGGACTGCAGACAAGAGAACCACCATTACATGGGTGTTTTATACTATAGCTATTTCCCTGAGATCCTAAAAGCATTTGATTGCAAACATATGTCTATCAAGGCCTCACCTGGCCCTTATGTTGTCAGGTATGTCAACAGAAAGATCTTCCATTTATTCAACTGCCAAATGGTGTGCAATACCCAGGGTATCATCTATAACATCTCTGTGTGCCATCCAGGCAATATCCATGATACGCAGATACAGTATACATTTGACCTATACCAACAGTTCATGTGGGGGTATTCCCACAGGCTCAACTTTTTGTTAGGTGTACATGTAGTAGAGCACAGAGCACAGAGTATATATAGTTACTATGCAAGAAGGTAGCAATCTACATATAACAGTGCAATTGTTGAGTACTGCAGGTGACGCTGGATACGCACTGGAACCATAGCTGATGATCCCAATCTGCACTGCTCAGATCATGGTAGAGACAGCATATAATATTGCACAAGCAGAAACGTGGAATTTGGTGCAATGCATTTTGGGCAACTGTGATAGCAAAAACTGAATGTATTCTTTTTATTTTGCCTAAATGCATCCAGTAGAGCATTGCAGCCAAGTAATCAGATGTGCACCATGTTGTATAATATGGCTATGGGGAGACAGCTTCAACAACAAGGAAACATCCCATATCAGGCCCACCATTCTTGTAGGAGAAGCAACCTATGAGCAGGATGGACAATCAATGAGATCCCAAGGGAGGCAGAGCCAGGTGCAGTATGTCATGGCACTGTCAAGGAGATGGCATCCCTTCAACAACTATATGCCATGACATAGACAAAACAGAACAAAATGATGCATGCATGCATTATCACATCCAGGATATGCAATACTGTGCAAGGATTGATCATACTGTATATCAGACATTACAATTTAGTCTGTGGGCAGGCCATAGTCATCATCATTTGCACAGGTGTGGGAGCACAATGACAGGTAACAGCAATGCTATCATATGGGATAGAATAATATGAGGTGTATGTCGTAGCTATGCAGTTTGGTAGCAGGTTGTAGGGAGTCAGGGATCATATCAGCCACTGGTGGGGTACCATGTTGCAACTTTTAATAATGCCAACTGTATGGACTGTCTTCTCTGGGCTCAATGTGATCCATAGCAAGGGTGGTATAGGACTAAAGGACCATGTAGGTGCACGCTATCACATGAACTTTCAAAAGATTTATGATGTTCTTCACCTACATATTAGCCACACATTGGTGTGGTGCTCTGTCTACCCACTGAGAATATGGGTTGAGACTCAGTGGTCTTGTGAAGTGTCCCAGGAGCAGACTCTAAGAAGCATCACTGGCCATGAACAAAGGATCTGCCATACTCAGGAAGAGTAGCCTTTGTGGCAAGATCTGACACTAATGTTGTATCATAAAAGATCTGTGTCATCTAGTTGTGCTCAGCTTCTGACCAGCCACCTCATATCAGGACAGTCCCATGCCCACAGATAGCATGAACTGCAGAGGCAGACCTTAGGGAAGTTACCATGGAATTCAATGATGCACCATTGGATGAAATGCTATTCCTGTACACCATGTCACTGGAGAAATCCTATATGCCATTCTGCAGACCATGCAGGTGTTATAGTTTATCACCCAGGATTTGCAACTCACTCATCATCACACCATAGTGTGATAAGCAGCTGTCTGCAGCTAGATCATTAAGCTGCACATCCAGCGGTTAATGCTAAAGCCTCTATCTGAGTCAGGAACAGACCCTGTGTCATACTGGCACCACACACTACCATGCTTCTCCCTTATGAGGTGTATGCTTACATAAGATGCAGTATGACTCAGAGATGCTATCTGAGGTGCATCACCATGCCTCTCTCTTATGGGGGGTATGCTTACATAAGATGCAGTGTGACTCAGAGATGCTATCTGAGTCAAAGACTCCTGTGTAGCCTGGGTAGGTCTAACATTTATAGGACGACTGCCAAGCACTGGTGAGGCTGGGGTTTGCCCATCCCTTCAAAGGCTTCTTGCTTATGAGAGATGTGTGAAACCCCTGATGGCTGTTAGCTCAGCCAACAGTTCCACTATGTCATTAGATTGTGCTGTGTGCATGTTACCATTATTATCAGCCAGGGATGATATGCTGACATCAGTCATGTGTTGTCCTGTTGTGCTGAACCCCCACATGTAGAACTTGTGAATGCATAAAGACAAGTTACCTGTGACAGAATTGAAAGAAAAACCTAATCACCATCCCTTTTTGGCAGCTGTACTGGTAGATGGCACAATCTATGAATAGAATATGGGAGTATATGCTTTGCAGGGTCCTAAAGGCACAGCCTAGATGTATTCTGGAAGACAGACATGCAGAAACTCTTGCTGAATATGTCTTCCATCAGGACAGTGCACAGTAGCAATCTGGTTATGTAATAGCTAATAGTACTCTAGAGCCTTTCTACTAGACACTTATGCAGTCGTTAAAAGCTCAGTTCCCACATCCAAGCCTACCACTCTCCTTCCCCAGACAAGTACACCAGAAAATACTCCACTGCTGAAAGCCACTACTTTGTCAGTGATCTTCCTCCTCTAGTTGACATGTCCCTGGCAATATTCCATGCATTTTCCTGGCATGTGGCATCATATTAGTTACCCTTCACTGCACCTGACATAGAGTCCTACTATAGTTGCCCATGGCACTGATGTCCAGCACCATACCTGACACACCTGGCCCAAATAGACATTGCCTTTGCTTCCTTTGGTCAAGAAGTGAATGTCATGTGTAGAAGGCCTAAAGTAACTTACACATAAGTCTTCCAAGTAGTGGACATCCGAAGAGATTGCTACTCTCATGGAACCATGGAAAGACATCAAATTATATGCACCTCTGGGTTTTACATGTCAGTCAATGTGTGTACATGGCTGTCTGTGGATGTCATTTTTTATATGCTCCATCCCTCTTCAATAGTTTTGGCATATACCAGTCGCTTGTTGTGCTACGACCATTCTCTCTTTTCTTATTCCAACTGCAGCATAGGGCATATATGATGACACACCAGTGTATTGTACTCTTGCATTTTTTTTGCATACCATGGTCCCCAGTATGCTTTGCTGTACATCACCCTATGCATAGCAGTCATTATGTCCTGTGTGGCATGTTCTCACCTTGGTGTGAGAAGTCCACAGTGGAGACTCCTCTTCTGATAGTGAACCAGAGAGGTCCCCTGTCATCCCCTGGTGACTTTTGTGGGGGCTGGTATTATCCCAGGTACATCAACAGCTGGACACCCACCTCACCCCATGAACTGTCTCCTGGCATGTTTTGCCAGGTCTAATGACAGGCAGGCCCCAAGCAGGAAGTGCAGCCTGAATTTGACATCAGTAATGGAAGTAAATGATGGCTCTACGTGTTAGCTTCTGGGCCACTATGGCATCTGCCACACACCCTGTACTATCCCTCATCTGTTTGTAATTTTGCCCTATATGTTTTTCCTTTCACCTTGTTTGTTGTTTATATCACCAGCTGTCCATTCTCTTCCTGTCTGTTTCCATCCACTATTATCCTCAAGTTTTGTTTCAGTGACAACCCTATTTCTCTGTGTCTATGCTTTAGTTTTGTTTGTCTGCTACTCCAACCTTCACTTCTTCCAATATCCCTCAAACAACCATTCCTGACAACCTTCCCCAGCTTCCCTACATCTACTTATACATAAAATGGGTGTCTTTCCCAACAAAAAAATATTCTTATTCCCCTTCTGCATTCCTTATGTTTAAAAACATCTGCTGGGTGTATTTCATTTTGTTGAATGTTCATTTATTTGATAGAATGAAATACAAGTGCTTTTATGCAAATGTTTATTTTCTCAAATTTTGGTATTGCAATGCTTCTTTGCCAAAATAGTTAAGTGGGTTGGTATTAGGTATGTGTATGTTTATGTGCATGTGTGTGTCTGTGTGTGTGTGTGTTTGTGTGTGTGTGTGTGTGTGTGTGTGTGTGTGTGTGTGTGTGTGTGTGTGTGTGTGTGTGTGTGTGTGTGTGTGTGTCTGTGAGTATGTATTTGAGTTCACAGGTTCATAGGTGTGTACTAGGCTAAGGCCCTGGAGCCTTTACAAGTGTAGCCCATAGGATTACCCTAGCATCGTGCCACCCGATCTTAGTTCCCAGTGCCTCTGTTGAGTAAACCCACTGGAGTGATCCCTGGGGTGAATTTTCTATTTCCCAGCCACTCATAAAAATTTCTCTTGAAGTGGGCCTGTGAGGTGCTCTGCTTGACATGTATGGGAAGTCTATTCCATAGCATGGTCAGTCTCTGGGTTATGAACCTGTCCCTCCAGCATGTTCTGTAGATTGTGGTAATGAGCTTGAGGTCTCTGGAGCATGTTGTGTGGAGGGATTGGGATTTTTTTAGATGTAGCATTTCTAACAGAACTGGGTCAGACATAGCTTTGTAAGTCAAGCAGAGATCACCTCTAAGTAACTGATATGAGACAGAGAATAGTTGGAGATTTGTTTTAGTCTGTCCATATAGGACAAATGTTTAAGGCCTAGAATCCTCTTTGTGAAGTACTTATGTAGCCTCTCCAGTTGTTGCAGGTGTTTAGTGAGGTACATGCCAAATGGGGCATTGTACTCAATGACTGGCCTAATGAGGGAGAGAATGACCTCTTTCTTCTTGGATGCAAAACCCTTAGTAATGAGATGTGCCACTTAGAAGGACTTTCTGACCACAGTGGCAATGTGGGGGTCAGAAGAGAGGTTGCTGTCAACCTGTGTTCTCAGATCTCTTATAATGCCTTCTGTGTTCAGTGGATTGTCATCGATGTGATAATTCATGGGAACTGGGTTTTTTCCCAAAGGGCATGATGACACATTGAGCTTAAGGCCATGGTTCTGACACCAGTCGTTGGTCTCAATGAGGCCTTTCTGTAGGATGTCAACATCACTTGGGGAGTTAATAATAGCTCCCAACTTGCAATCGTCTGCGAATTTTATCAGCCAGAATCCCTTCGTGTTGGCCTGGACTTCAGAGAAGTAGATACCAAACAGGACAGGACCCAGGACCCAACCCTGTGAGACTCCACTTGTGACTGGTCGGCAGTCTGACTTGGAGTCAACTACTTTCACACTGTGGTTTCTACCTGTGAGCCAGTTTCCAACCCACCAAGTGATATAGGGGTTGATGCCTAGCTTAGTAAGTTTTTCCATGATTCCTAAGTGGGAAATGATATCAAAGGCCTTGGCCAGATCATGGTAGGCTGTATGAACCACCTTGCCTTCATCCACAGCTCTGGTAACTGACTCAAAAGAAGTTGACCAAGTTGAGCAGGCATATTCTACAGTTCACAAAATCAAACTGTGTGGGATCCAGAGTTTGGAGATTCTCTATATCCTTGTTTATTAGGTCCATGATGATGTATTCCATAGCTTTCCATATCAGATACATCAGGCTAATGGGGTGATAGTTCCCAGGGGCTGTAGTTGCTCCTCCTTTGTGGAGATGGATGACTATAGCAGTGTGCCATTCAGTAGGGACAAAGCCTGAGGTGAGGCTTTGATTGAACAGGGCACACAGGTGAGGTAAAATGGCTAGATTTATTGGTTTGTTGGTTGTGTGAGTGTTTGTAAGTTATTATTAGATTACGGGCTAGGTGATGGAATAGATATGGTTTTTGTTTGTATGTTTGCAAGTAAGGCTTAGGTTAAGAGTTAGGTAAAATTATAAATTTAATGCTGTTAGAATGTATTGGTGTGCATCATTGCATGTGTGTCTGTGCATGTCTTGTTTATTGGTGGTGTTTTGGAATTTTTTTTTTATGCTAAGGTATAAGGTTAGGGTTAGGGTTAGGGGCAGGATTAAGGTTATGGTCAAATCATATTAATATGTTGGTGCTAATTTTTATTCTTTACTGATGTAGCACATGATTTGATGTAATGACCTATAACATATTGGTGAATAATTGCTATTCATTCTGACAAAGCTTTTTTTAGTATCAGACAAAAGTGACTCATTTCTTTTAATTTATGCATATTAAGACTAGGTTTTGTTTGTTTAATTTTGAAGTAACTTGGTCTTGGGCCAGGACACACCATTTTTTAAAGTATTTATAATGAAATGTGTATAAATTTACTTTTTTACACCTGTTATCATAGCTCTTTTCTTTACTGCAGGAATATTTTTAGTAAATATCTTTTATAAAAGTTCCAACTTTCATTACTGGGTATTTATGTATATGCAGAATGTATTGTCATATTCCAAACCTGGCCTTATGTAAGTTGTATATAATTGAACCATCCTCCTTCCATCTCTCAAAAAGATAGATTTTAACATGAGACCAATGGGTATGATTGCTGTATGTTTAATAATATTAACAGTTATACAGAGACCATTCACCTGTGTGCCTTTATTGGTGGTTACTTGTTAAAAAGGCACAAAATAAAAGAACTATCAATGCTTGCCAATGACAGATCTGATGAAAGACAGTTTGAGTTATTTTCCTCACCTTTGCTTTGAAGGTGTTGCCACATAGCAGATCAAGATCCATTGAAAGAGACTTTGTATACGTTATTTTACTTTGGGAATGCAATTGTTGCTACTTGTATTAGTTGTTTTACTTTGATAATGCAATTGTTGAGAGAGAGAGAGAGAAGAGAGAGAGAGAGAGAGAGAGAGAGAGAGAGAGAGAGACTTTTAAGTTACTCATTGTGTTTTGTCTTCTTTAAAAACTGTTACATAAGAACTGGTTGCAATGTGAGGCTGAGCCTCTTAGCACCATTCTGTCATAGTACCTCAGGAGTACCTGCTTGGTGTGAGAAAGTTTCTCCATCGTACAACTTATGTATCTTGCAAAGCATTTTGAGTTTGCACTTGTCACTGTATTTTCAGTTCCGTTTCAGTAAAGTATTTCTGTTTTTATGTTTGTTACAATAATAGCATGTTCTAAAAAAACTGTGGTTTCTGCTCCTTTTGCTTAATAGGATTGGTGGATGCAGTGGGCACCTGAAATCTCACCTAGTAACTAAAGCACTGTTTCCACCTGTCACTGGCAAAAATAAGTGAGTGTTCATTTCCTACAGCAAACACAGCAGTGGTTCTGTTGGAGTACTAGTAGCCTATATGATGTGTTGTGATGCTGAAGCATGGCTACCATTACACAGCTTTAACTATTGCTGCCTTGCTGAGGGAATGGTAGCAATAGCTCTGTCTTATCACTCAGCCAAAGCCTACACCTCTCTTGAAGCTTCTCATACATGATGATGGCCCTGAGATGCATATACTGACATGTGAAAGGACTGTCAGTCAGGAAGAATGGGACCATTCCTCTTTCGTTCTCATATTAGCAGCATATATCCTGGAGAATCCACTTCATGAATGTATGGAAATTCACAGTATAGAGCGGGACAATTTTGATAAAGTAAGGACACATTTACTGACTATGGGTGCAGTCAGTTTGGAGACCCAGATCCACAAGATTTATCAAAAGTTCTTTTCCAGATTTAAGACAGTAAGGGTGCAGATATTTGAACTAAAACATATACCAAATTATGGCTAGACCCCAAGGGGCTTAAAAACAAAGAACTTATGTTAGATATTAAGCTTATATACTTGGTATGCCACACAGACCCTCAAAATACATACAACTAACTGACAAAATTGTGACAAAGGGACTTTGTCTTTCTTCTGTCTTTTGCTTCAAGTGATGGATGTGAAGGCATGTAATGCAATATTGTGATGGAGGTAAACTAGAAACTGCTATTCAATTTATATGCAGTGGGACTAGCCACCTGGTGGTGTAAACCTTGACTCTAGATGACTGTCACTGTTGAAGTGACACCCTGATCCCATGTGCAAAAATGGGAAAATGGGTTATGGATGGATTGGGGGGGGGGGGTGAGACCATGGAATGTGTTTGAGTCACCACTAAGCTCATGGAGACTGCATTCTGCTATCTTGCCACAACAAAGCTAATTTAATAAAATGTATGATAAGAAATGATGGGTAGGAACCTAGACTCTGGTAGCATGATCACTGAGATCTGCATAGATAGTATGCATACACGGGAAGAAAAAATCTACCCAGCCACCTAGTTGGAGATTCAGCCCTAATTCAGGAAGATCCTACACCTGGTGTCTGTGGAAGGGTTCTCCTTTTTTAAGACCTATGGAGTGAGGGGGAAGGGGACAGGCAACTCTAAAAGAGGTGATACTACCCCAAACACATCACTGGGAACAAGAGCAACCATAGCTAAGGAATGTTTTAGAGACAAATGGGAAAACTAGACCACCTACTTCCCTATTCAATGTTCTCCATGCAAGATGTACCCAACAAGATTTAGTTCCTTTGAACTATTGTATGGTCGATGCCATGGGGCTGATAGACGTAGTGAAGTAAATTTGAGAAGAAGAGAGAACCCCTTTTAAAACTGTACTCAAACACTATGATAGTCCACTGGGGAGGATAAGAGTGATAATCCTTATTGTTTGAGAGCAGTTGGACAGAGGGAAAGCTAGTCAGCAATGGTTATATTACAGGAATTCATACAGTATTTAGTTCCACCAAAGGGACTGGATCTTGATTCTGGTCACCTTCAGTGAGAATAAGTTCTTTGTGAAGTGATGAAGCAAACTATATAGTAAGGCAGATTGGGGAAAGCAGCTTGGAGGTGATCTATCACATAAATGGGACTACAACTCTGGAAAGAAGCTCATGTTACTATAGCTGATGGCAGAGTCAGAGTTCTTAACCAGGAGCAGGAGAAACTGCCACTGTTGTCTCCCAAGGTAGTAGGTGATGATGCCTCTTTTAATTCACATAATCAAGAGCTACCCTGCAAATCATTTTGAGTGCCCACTTGTTGCTATATTTTCAGATGCAGTTTTAGCAAAGTCTGCCTGTCTTTCTAAGGCTAATGGCGATGTTTGCTGCCTAGTCTTACTGCAATACATCATACATATCTATATCTATACCTGTATTTACAGATCTCTCTCTCTCTCTATATATATATATATATATATATATATATATATATATATATATATATAGGTCTACCTGATAACGCCAAAAGCTTGAAACTCCGATGACAAGAAGACTGACACCAGAAGATCAACAATGAAGATGACCAGCAGTTGAGAATCCCGATGCTGAGAACACCGACATGTCAAACGAGCGCTAGTGGGTAAGTATGCGGTAGTGACGGACATCAGGGTTAGGGTGCGGGTAAGGTAAGTGTGTGATAGCGACGGTCTGTAGGGTTAGGGGTGGGTTAAGTGAGTTAGGGTTAGGGCGCGGGTAAGGTGATTGTGCAATAGTGACAGACATTAGGGATAGGGGTGGATTAAGTGAGTTAGGGTTAGGGCAAGGGTTAGGTGAGTGAGCAATAGTGACGGACCTTAGGGTTAGGGTTTGGGTTAAGGTTAGTGCATAGATAGTTGTGTATGTAAGGTTCAGTGTAGGTTTGTAAGGTTTTTGGTGTACTTGTGTTGTGTGTGTGCTTCTTGGACAGGGGATTTGTTTTGTTTGTTGAGTGTCGGTATTGTGGTTTGTTGGGTATGTGACGTTTCGTGTTTCTGAACTTTCAGTTTTGTGATGTCAGTGATTTCATTGTCTGTGTTTTAGCATGTCTGTGTTGATATATATATATATATATATATATATATATATATATATATATATATATATATAGTTTTTATATCTATATTTAGTAAAATTGCAAGAAAAACCCAGCCAAGCTAGAGTTTTCACTGTGTGATACTTCAAACATCCTGTAATGGCTGGGTTTTTCCAGTAGTTTTAGTGAATGGTTTGTCTGTAAGACCTGTTTACCATTTGGCTTGTGTATATGCGCATCTCTCTCTCTCTCTCTCTATATATATATATATACATGTATGGGTTCACTATAGAATCTCGAAATACTGAAATCCCGAATTTCAGTATTTCAAAATTCTATAGCCGAAACCTTTAAATAGCGAAACCCCATAACTGCAAAATTTTTAATCGCGAACCTACAGTGCAAATACACCACACACATACACATATACATACACACAATCTCCCCCACAATAAAACAAACAATCCTACACTACAGACAAAAAGGTGGGCAAGACCACCTGCACCCCCCATGTGGGGGGCTGTGCTCCCCACACACCCCTGCTTATATATATACTAACTCCGAGATCGCACAATCACACACACAAAGGTAACTCACACACACACATTTCACAGCCCCTTGCACACACACACACACATCACAGCCAAAACACACACTAACATACACTAAAGCCCCTAACCAACACACTCATATGTACTTACCTACACTTACACCTATGCATTCACACACTGCAACACCCCCCCCCACTTATATATACTAACTCCGAGATCGCACAATTACACACACAAAGGTAACTCACACACACACATTTCACAGGCCCTTGCACACACACATCACAGCCAAAACACACACTAACATACACAAAAGCCCCTAACCAACACACTCATATGTACGTACCTACACTTACACCTATGCATTCACACACCGTAACACCAGACGCTCCGAACTTCATTATTTTGAATTTCCTGCTTCTGGTGTTTTGGAATTTCAAGGCTTCAGTATTATAATTTCGTAATACTGAAAATCAGGATTTTAGTATTTCAAAATTATAAAGGGAACCCATATATCTGTTTAAAATGAGCCATACACCTCACAGAGCAACTGCAAGACAAAGTATTTTTCCTAGGGTGCAGATAGTGGGGGATCATATTAGCTCAAATGTTTTTTGTCAAGGCACATATGGCTGTTCTTTGCAGAATAAGATCTAATAGGGTAGAGGTACTGCATCTTTGAAAGACAGTTACGAATACACTAATGTCCCCTTTGTACTTATTATATTATACTTGTGTATGCTTGATGGCTATTGCAGAGGCATCATATTTCAAGTTATATTTGAACATTATGTACAAGCTTTTGATATTATCAGTAATATAAATTTTTATTAGACAGTAATGGGCTGTTAGCCATTGAAGTGACTCAGACTTATTTTCTAGATATAGACAAATATCTGCTAATATGATTATTCCTTGGAAGTGTCTAAATGTCCAATAAGCATGTTAGAGTCCACCTGTATGTTGAGGTTATCCCATATTAAATTGTGTAAGGCAGTTGCATAACATGATTGGGATGGCCACAGTGGTTCAACAGTTAGCATTGCCGACTCACAGCAAGAGGTTCTCCAGTTCGATCCTGGGCTGGGGTGCCTTCTGTGCGAAGTCTGCTTGTCCTCCCTGTGGTCATTTGGATTTCCTCCGGGTGTTCCGGTTTCCTTCAACATCCAAAAGACATGCTGTAGGTGAACTGGATACTCCATATTGGCCCTAGGCATGAGTGGGTGCATGTGTGTACCTTCTGTGGAAGGTTGGGCACTGGGCTGGCAACTCAACACTGTAAAACTCCACTGCCAATCATGAGCAGACAGGTGATCCACTGTGGCAACCCCTAACTGGGAAATGCCAAAAGAAGAAGTTGCATAACATGGTTATTGGAAATTTACCACCTTGATACAAGGTTTTTGACAATTCTTTTGAGTGTTTAGGATTACTATTTAAACTGTTTAGGTCTGGTAATAGTAAGAGAGAGTTAATAAATGCTATGATCATTAAAAGTTATAGATTCACTAATTAAGATAGTTCATGATTTCTTATCAGTATCTTACATTAGGAGTATTTATTGAAGTTGCTGACACTTTCATAGGATGGTTCAGCAGCTGTGAGTAGCATATTATAACTATTTTTTTTTTATTTTTGAAGAGGGACTTTGCCTTATCGCTTTTAGAAGAATATTGAATTTCACTGTTCTAATAAAGAAAGAATGATATAGAACTTGGGTTCCAAATCAGGATTGTTGGTTTTTGTGGAGTAGCAAAAAATAAACTTTGGGTTTTATTTAATCTTGATTAGTCTGATGATACACAACATTTTCCAAGTTGAGAGAATGCCTGAAATATTAGACATGCATTGCTTATAAGATAAGTTGCTGTGTTCAATAGAGAGATGTTAAGTCTTGACTGCACAAGACTAGTATGTATCTGTGGTCCTGTCTGCTCTGGAAGCTTTAGTTTTTATGTGTTTAACTTAAACAGAAGAATGAAAAAGAAGGAATGACAAACAGAAGATTCTCTCTGGTATCTCATGGACATTCACTTTGAGAAAAAGCAAAGGAATTTCTTTTTCTCTCTCTCTCTCTCCAGTAGTATGTTATCTAAGAACAGTAAATGTTTCTGCACTGTCCTATAATTCTCAAATGATGGTCCTCTATAAGTGACATGCTGTCTTTTAGTAGAGTAAAATTAAGGATTGTTCAAGATCATGGTGCACTTTTTTGTCAAGTATTTATTTTTCCCAATGCTGCTTGACTGTAGATTTGGTATGTATAGGTTTGAGGGTAGTAAGGAACTTGGCTGCACAGGAGAATATAGAGAAGCTTGCCATTTGGGTAAAAACATATGTTTTTTTCAGTCTTTGCCTTTGGTTTGAGTGACACAGATGTGTTTCAATCTATTACGATTCTGGAGCTGCTACTGTGATTACATGCCCACTGCAAAAATATAATTCTTCTTCCTCATTAAATAAGATTTTTAAAAATGGTTTACATTAAGCATTCCAAATAGCAACTGAACAGGTGAAAGACAATGACCAGTCTTGTTGTCTATCCGAAACAGTGATCACTTTCCATTTCTTTTGCTCAGATACTGTGACTCCCCACCACTGGACCAGTAATCAAGAAGCCTCAATCCTTACCGCTGGCACCAGTGGGGGGTATATATTGGGAGGATGACAAGTTACACGTACAGTATTTTCAGATGAAGCTCTCTGCATCAAATTCAGTTTCCCTTAAGAGTACACAGAGACCACAGTCAGTCTGAGACTGGTTTCTCCCTCTTTCTCCAGATCCCCAATAAGGCTCCCCACTGGCACAGCTATAGAGTTGAGATCTCAGTTGAGCGACCAAGCCAAGACCTCCATCACCCTCTCTGTCCAACCAGTGCTTCATGGACCTTCCCAAGTAGCTAACACACAAACACACACACACATACACACACACACACACACACACACACACACACACACACACACACACACACACACACACACACACACTTTGAGGTTTGATTTATACGCACACACCTGAGAAAGGCTGGCACAGGTCTAGTAGCTATGCTCTCTTCTTCCCAGACTATAATGTAATTTCCCCTGCCACCAGTCACTCCTTATCAGTGACTTTAAGGCCCTTAACAAAGGGTGTCCAATCTTACTGTGTAATGTTACTGTTAATACAAATAGTAGTTTGACCAAGAGCAAGGCTATTAGGAGTGGCCTATACAATGTCACCAAATAAATATGCAAGTACTCTCAGAACTTAAATATCTCTAGACAGATCACCACAATGAAAGGTTTAAATATATTTAATAATAAATAATAAAAGAATAAGAAAATAGTACATAATTATAGTGATATCAGAGTTCAAAATCAAAGGAAATATTTAAAACAACATTGCAGGACAGTCTCAAGTAAATAAAGAAAAACATCTAAACTGAGTGTTGCTATATTCCTGACTGTATCTGAGAGAATTATACTGTTCCCTAGACTTACTTACTTACTCATAGCAAGGCAGATGTGTGGTGACTGGATCTTTTTGGGTCCAAGACAGAGTACAGAATGCTGTCTCTCTCAGAGAGTTCTTAAATTAATATCTAAAATATTACTGCTGGGATAGCTTTCAGAATGACATCATTTCTTGCCATCAGACTCTATCCCAGATAAAACCTCAACTGCTGAAAGCTAGCAGTATTTAGCATCCACCTGTGAAAATACATAGGCAAGGGATTTTCCTTGGCTCTTTGGCAAATGATGGAAGTCATAAAGCAATAAAACACTTCCAAGACAATACAGAAAACTGCCTAGTTTTAGACATTGTGTCTCTTGCTGCACTGAAACTGAAAGATAACATATTTTATGGCCTGTCCATAAAGTAATTTAATTTCAGCTATTTTTCTGAAGTTAACTTTCTGTATTCCAGTTTCCACTGTTGAAATACATCTAAACAGTTACAATAGTGCAGGTAAATTTCTGTTCTATTCCAGTAGGGCATGCTGTGGTTACATTTTAAGCACTTTGCAAAAATCCTTTTCAGCACAAACTTCTGTGCCACCAGTTTGATATACACCTGACATACAGTAACACAAGTATCTTATATGAAACATGTTGATATTCACAAATGACATAAAATTATTTACAAAATTCCAGATAGCTGGGCTGGCAGTATCTCCTTTCATGGCATATACAAAAGATACTTGTTTTCAGTGGCAGCCCTGGCAGCTTTGGCCATTTTAAGGGATTTGATCTGTCACAAGGTGAATAAGTATAAGTTGTGGAATTCAAGTTGAGATCAAAACATCCCAAGTAGGGTTATGAATAATCAGTTTTATATTCAATTTAAGTTTGCAGTTATTCCTTTCTTATTGACTGCTCCTTCCACTCATTTTACTTCTTCCTTAGCATCACATCTGTAAGAGAAAAGTTACAGACCTTCTTGTAAAATTAGAACATATATTATGAGTATACGCATATTTGAAGCCAGCAGTCGGATTCTGGTTAAGTGAGCACCTATGTCATTTGTTGGACTACATGCTCATGAGGTCAGTTTGTATGAGAATCCCTCCCCCCTACAAAATATTCTCAGATGCAGTGACATAAAGTTCTTTATAAAAACAAATGATTCAGGAAGTTTTTACCTTCAATAGGAGGAAATCAGAAACATTACTTGTCATAAAACTTAAACCAAAAACTAAAGAATGGCATGCAAAGGATATAATATTTAACACTTTTATCTTTTAATAAACATCAGAACTTCTTCAGAACATAAGTAAAAACAGTATAAAAATGTGACTTTAAAATAGTATGCTCAAAGGTCATATGAGAGACTTCTACCAATTGTGTTAAAACAAATAATCATGAATGGGTTTGTTCACATATTCATACCTATGCAGTAAAAAAAAAGATGCTCATGATTGGAAAAATGTGTACAAAAAAGCCAACAGTAAGCACAAATACATTGAAACTTCTTCTGGCTATAATATGTTTAATGTAAAACAACACTTTGAACAAGTATATTACCTACAAACATTATAAACATGTAATGTAAAAGAACACTTAAAACAAGTGTATTTAATAAAATTATATAAAAGTTATTTTCTAGCTCATTGGTTGACTTGATATTTTATTTATTTATTTATTTTTAGGTGGGACGGGATGGGATCAGCCAACCAACTGATTTCTGTGAGAATAGGTGTCACTTCCTATATAAAGTTTAAAATAAAATGTAATTTATTTATGAAAATTGTATGAAGATTGCATAACATTAAAATGAATGCGAAATATGTATAATTCTGTACTGCAGTCTTGTAATTGTTATGTGCATATTGCAATGCTCTAAGCAATTCACATTTCCTCAGAGTGTTTTCTGGTCATGTCAGGAAGAAACAAAGAAAAGAAAGAAAGACAGAAAGAAAGAAAGAAAGAAAGAAAGAAAGAAAGAAAGAAAGAAAGAAAGAAAGAGGGCAAACATATCATAAAATGTTATGGGATCCAAGTAGCTAGAAAACTGGTGAAAGGCTAATAACACAAAAACACAAACAACAGAGGACTGAGTGACCATTTTGTTTTCAATACAGAACTTCATTGTATGTATGCACATTATGGATTGTCATGACTCTTTTCATTATGCAGTATTTTCTGTATAAATTCATATGGTAATTATATCATTTTATAAATCAATGGAATTGTAATTTTATGTAAGGAATATACATACAATGAAATACAACATTGCTTCTTTTTATCAACTAATCACTCACATTCACTGTCCAGTTCAACCATGGTGCTTAAAAAGTGAAACAAAAATATCTTGCCATGGCATTTAAGTGATAAATGAACTGTACTAAGGAAAATGCCTGTATCTTGACAAGGAATCTTCATTACCTTATGACATTTGTTGAGCCCTCTTTTGCTGAAAATCTGACTGATGTTAACTTTTAGTCCAGAAGAAAACATGGATAAAATGTTTATATTATACTTCAGCAATAATTCACGACTGGTTGTGGGTAACATAGGAATTATCTACGGCTGGCTGGTTTGATCACATGGGCAAAGCCCAAGTGATTAAACAAAGGCAACAGTGAGCAAATCCTGCATTGCCCTCCCCCACATACACACACCTATTGTACAATGACATTATTTAAGGAAAAACAATTTTTCAGTTTTATAAATAATGCCATTGCATAACAAGACTATACTGTTCTTCTGCCATTTTCTGAGGCATCCAATTAATCTACTGAGCGTGCTCTATGGTTATATAGTACATTGTTGTTTCTGTATTTTTTATGAGTTTGCTGTGGGATGTTTTGAAGAGATAAGTGTAAATATGTTTGTCTCATAATTTGGACAGTTCATGATGAAAGCTGTAGTCTTCTGACATATCATTAACGAATTAATTCAATAAATGATAACAGACATATGGCAGGAGGTGAGAGGTATGCCATGAAGTTTCTAGTATGGACACTACTATCGAAACCGTGAAGTATTTTTTCTCCTCCTTCTAGCTGTAATTATCTAGTGAGTGAAAGTTGTTTTACAGAGTAAACTTTCAGCTAGTATTGCTAAAATAAGGTGTTGAACAAAACTTTTTCATAAGAGGGAATGCTGGATTTACAATGAGCACTCTGATTAGTTTATTCAGTTAGCATGCATGCTTTTGAATGTTAATGTGTTTTTATTGTAAAATTTTTGGAAAATGACTAAGATCCACTGTGCCATGGTGCTTGTTTTCAAAGATGGATGGTGGATATTGTGCAATTAAGTCACATCATATATAACCATAAAGGATAGAAGCTGTGAGTATCAAACCAAGGTCTGCAAAATGCTGCTGACTTGCATTTTACCAAAGTAATCTCCAAGTTATACACTTCTTCATTTATTTACTTTAGACTTTTGTATATGAAAGAAGTTACCAAGGAAATTAAACAGTTTAAGAAAAAAAAAACCTGTTATCGTCCACATTAATCATGAGCAGTATGTAATTTGTGGAACTTTGATAATTTAAGTTAAAGGACTGTTGGCATTATTATATACATTAAGCATTTGCAGTGTGAAGTCTGTGGATGTTTACAAATGATATTATTCTTTCCTATGGTCTCTGACATAATATAAACCAAATAGACATGCTTGAAATTTGTGTTTTCATTAAAGAGAATGCTGCACCCAGAAAAGTAGTTTAGCAAAGTGGCTAATGAAACAAATTAACACCTTATTCTACTTTAACAGCTATGCTACTCCTGTAGCTAGCCCTCATGAGTTCACTCTCTGGAATGTTCAAGGTGTCCTGAATGCCATCTTACTGAGTAAATAAAAACAACACAGTCAGCAAGGACTAAGTGTTCATAATTGTATTTCGGTTCATTTTTTACTACACTAAATGCAGAAGAGAAAACACTTCTGAATGACAGCTCCAATAAATAAAGTCATTATTCTTAAATGTAATGGCAACCATGGTGCCAAAGAAAAAAAAAAGAAAGCTTTCTAACCTCTGCTTTCCCTGTGACCCCGTTATCAGATCATAAGCAAATATAATATATACTGCTTGGTGTAACTCATTCTAAGCCTTTTAGTTTAAGCACTTGGGCTTCAAACCAGTTGTTTTACATTAAGAAGGTTTGTGGTCTGCACTGTAGTGGGAGAACAGGTAGCTTACATCCCTCTAAGTTGGGAACTGCTGATTGAGGGCTCACTGTCTGTTATTCTAAAAGTGTATTAATGCTGGTTTAAGCACTTGGGCTTTAGGCCAGTTATTTTACATTAAGAGGGTTCATGGTCTGCACTCTTGTGGGAGGAGAGGCTGGACTTTACCCTTCTGAGCTGGGAATTTCTGGTTAAAGGCTTATAGTGCCTGCATATTTGAACTGCTTCTTACTGAAATTGGTACACCTTGTTTGCTGTAGCATAGACTAGATCCAGGCCTGCTGAATCTAGATTTGTTTGTATAACTTGAGCACTAATCCAGGCATTCTTTAAAGTATTCATTTGTATTTATTACTGCTTGGTAGTAACTTGATTAAAGTGTAGCTATCATTCTAAGTCTTTTGGATTAAGCACTTGGGCTTCAGACCAGTTGTTTTACATTAGGAAGGTTTGTGGCCTGCACTGGAGTGGCAGGACAGGTAGCTTACATCCTTCTAAGTTGGGAACTGCTGATTAAGGGCTCAGTGTCTGTTATTCTAAAAGTGTATTAGTTTTGGTTTAAGCACTTGGGCTTCAGGCCAGTTATTTTACATTAAGAAGGTTCGTGGTCTGCACTCTTGTTGGAGGAGAGGCTGGACTCTGCCCTTCTGAGCTAGGAATTTCTGGTTAAAGGCTTATAGTGCCTGCATATTTGAACTGTTTCTTACTGAAATTGGTATACCTTGTTTGCTGTAGCATAGACTAGATCCAGGCCTATATTCTATATATATACATATTCTATGGTATTTCTTTACATACCACCTTAGTTATATATATTTTTTTCTGTTTACATACACATTTATTATATTATATATTTTTCATATTTTAATTTAATACCAAATTATGCTAGATATTTTTCTATTCTTTCCAATTTGTAAATAAGAGTATTTGAATTATTAATTAATTATCAATTAATTAAATAATAAGTAATTGACTTGTTAATAGTTTAGGATTACACCTATTGCTCAATTAGTCAGTATTGTTGCACATTATAATTATGATATATTTATTATATTATTTATACTGGTTCTATTCACATTTTATATTCATCTAGCCAAGCACATATTTATACATACATAGCATGTACCCATTAGTTTTTGCTTATGTATAGTTAGATATGCTGCCCAGTAGTTATACTTATGTCACAATAGTTAGTATAATTCAAGTTAGACCCGTTAGTACAGTGACCTTATATATTTTTATATTCATTGCTTGTAGTTTATAACATCGTTCGTCCATTATTTCTAATAGTCCCTTGACTATTTTGTATGTGTTTAACATTTGTTAAATAGATGGGAATACTGCAGAATGTACATTTTTTATAATATTCTCTTGTTCAAGATCTATCAATTGTGTATATATATTTGTTTTTTGACCAGTCTTTTGATCAGTTTTTTACGCTAGCTTTTTACGCTAGCGTTTTGCACTACCCCTTAGGATAGCTCAATGCTTCCGTTTAAGATTGGATTAAATGTTATTGTTCCTGCAACCTCATAACATCATTGTCAGTAGTGCTTTACTAGTTCTGGTATTATTCTAAATTATGCGCTTTCAGCGAGTATTCATACAATCATTTGATGTTTATGCATTATCGGATATTGTCTTATTTCAGCTTTGTGCTGAAGTTATTTTTGATATTCTGTTTATTTATCCTACATACAAGTAGGTTTTATATCCTATGAGTTTAGCTCGTTTAGCAACATATTTGAGTGTTGACTTCTCTAATTACAGTATTAACCAATGTTTTTATCTGTTTGTTTGGTCGCTTGCCTTTTATATACCATGTAAATGAATGTGTGTTGGTTTTAATCTTGGTTCCTTTAAATACCTGATTGTATTAATTAATTAGTCATTAAATAGTTGTTTGAGCTAATTATTTTACTATTTAAACAAGCCAGTGGGTAAAAATGTTATCTGAAGAAGCGTGGTTGTATCCACGCGAAAGCGCTTATCATCCCACTTGTTGAATAAAAGGCTTTTCTATTTTTTATCGTACTACTCTCATTGGATTTATTACTTGGTCAAGAGTAATTGTCACTTGCTGCTTCGTGGAGAGATCAGTTTCTGTTTTCTTACATTTGGACTGTGTTTTTTGTGAATACTGGTCTCCTTAAGCTGCGGTTACCTCTTCGTTTTTTTGAATTTCTTGCTTCTTGTGTGGTAACTGCTCTACACGATGGACTCCCCTAATGTTGAACTTGATTACCGCCCGGAGTCGAGGAACAGTATAATTATTCCCAATGGACTGTTGCATTGCACTTTAAATCCTTTATTGGCTCTGGAGCTAGGTGGTTCTACTAACGATCCAATTCCCATCACGACAGATGAAGATCTAAGTGTGTTCCATAAAATGGCTAAAGAACTCGAAGATAAACTGTATTTTCTCCAAAGGTATGCCTGGCAAAGGCAGCACCTTGAAGCCTCTTTACACTTTCACATCGTCCCTAGAGGCATGCGTGTGTTTTGTATGCCGTCCTATGGAGATAACCATCCAACCCTTTTGAAAAAGTGTCAAGACCTTAACATAGAACAAGGCTACAGGTATATGAATCTGTTAATTGAGTATTTTTCACCCCTGGAGAACAAACTCCGTGATGAAATACGCTCTATTCACAAAAATTTAAATGAACTTTTCAAGTCTGATTATTCCAGGAACAGATTACAAACTATTTTTACACAAGTCAATTCTTTTAGTGAAAAATTTAGACAAACTAAATTTAAAAAACTACAACGAGACTTTAATGACTTTCAAACTGGTCAAATCTTTGTTTGGCCAAGAAACAGTAATATGCAAGTCCATCAACAGGATTCGGCACCTCCAGCGCAAACTCTTGATGACATCACTCGCTCTGTTCCAACTGCCATCAGCTCAACTTTGCCTTCCTCTACGGCTACTGAAGCTAATGCGCCTAATATGGATTGTAATGGTTCCTCTAAGTCGATTGTGACTTCTGATACACCCCCTCCCAACCAACTGGCGTTTTTTAACTTACCTAATGACACTCTCCTAGGAGCAAGACCGAAGACAGCACAAGATCCAAACCGTTTTTTACCGTATCCGGTAAAGCAACAGTTTCATGGCAGAGGCCGCTCGCACAGCAGAGGACCGAGGAAGCGGAAGATCTCCGGGGAGAGGTACGGAACCTCAAGAAAGCAGAGAATGTGACTGACTTGTTTGTCAATCTATCTTCTTATATTTTGGATAACTCTGACATTAGTCTGATCAATAAGGGTCTAAGTTTTATTCCTGCACAGTGTAGTAACTTAACTGACACCCCATGTGATTTACGCCTTTTTTGCAGGAATGTGGCTCTGAAGTTGTTTTTTAAAAGTTCCATTGCCACATCTAACAGCAACTCTACAGATAATGACCCTATGTTTTTAAAACGCAAAAGTAATTTTTCACCTGCACTGCCTTCTAATATAGAGTGTTTTCTAAAGGCTTGCGAAAAAGACTTTTACTCCTTGTTTTCTGGTGATAATAAGAGGATAGCCTATGTGAATTTAACTCCTAGTGAAGTTATATCTTTAAACAAACTGAAAAAGTTAACTGACTTAACCTTCAAACCTGCAGATAAGGGTGGAGGTATTATCATTTTAAATACTTCTGATTATAATTCCCTTATGTTAAATATGCTGTCAGATTCAAATACTTACAAGGTTATTCCCTTAGATGAAGTTCATAAGATTATCACAGCAGTACATAATACCTTGTATGATTTACTTATGTGCAGGCAAATTTCTCCAGGTTTATATGATTTTTTACTAGTAGAGTACCCCACCATTCCAGTAATAAAAGGGTTACCTAAAACTCATAAGAATGTAATCCCTCTACCTCTACGACCTATAGTCTCGGGTAGTAATTGGGTGACTGCACCTGTTTCCACCCTCATCGAACGGCTTCTTAGGCCTATAGTTAATGCTGTTCCTTCTATTTTAAAAGACACTCATTAATTTTTGGAGAGCTTGGCTGAAGCTACTTTTGACACTACTAGCAATAAGTACTATTTAGTAACCCTTGATGTAAAGAATTTATTTACTTCCATTCCCAATGATTTAGGACTTGAGGCCATCAGAGAACTGCTTGTTAGAGACACCACATTTAATGGTGACAAAATAATTCTAATTTGCCAGTTGTTAGATTTGGTATTAAACAATAACTTGTTCTTTTTTAATGATGATACGTGTTACAGACATGGGGGGTAGCGATGGGCACCCCCTGTGCGAATACGTATGCAAACTTAGTAGTCCTTAATTGGGAAAAGAAGTTTTTGTTTAATCATCCCATGTTTAATTACGTGAAATTCTATAAACGTTTTGTGGATGATGTTTTCCTAATAAGCCAGGGTACTCTTGTAGGCTTCGAACAGTTTCTGGCCTTTTTAGAATCCACCTCTTCTTATTTAAAGTTTACAATGGAGGCCTCGGATAAGTATGTCCATTTTCTTGATGTTACCTTGAGGCTCACTGAACAGGGAACTGTTGTATCTTCTCTTTTTAGGAAACCTACTTGGATTAACAACTTACTTAAATTTGATAGTATGCATCCAAGGCATACATTCCCTGGTATTATTAAAAGCCAGTTTATTAGGTTAACTAAGCTCTGCCAAAATGAACAATCTTTGTTGCTAAAAGTTGATAGAATGGAATCTTTGTTTTTATATAGAGGTTACAATTATGACCTGATTCATACCATCAAAGATTGTGTTTTGAGTCCCTTAGGGACAAATGTTCATGTAGCCAGGACACCTAATTTAGTTGTTCCATCAAGAAATAAGCAAATTATTACACATGATAGAGCCCTGAGACTTCCATTTATTATTAAGTATACAAGTGATGTTAAATGTTTGGAACAAATTATACGTAAAAACTGGAATATTCTTACCACTGATGTATCAGTAACATGTTTAGTAGGGAACCATCCCAAGTTTCTTTACAAAAACTGCCCAAATCTGAAACAAATTTTATGTAAAGATTTCCACACTGTATCTAAACATCCTAATAAGAATGCTGGAACTACCCCCTGTGGTAAATGTAACAGATGTACTTATATTTGTTCTATTCCCTATTTTATACACCCCACATTAAATTTTACATTTCAATTTAGAAGTCCCGCCACTTGCTCTACAAAAAATCTGGTGTACCTGGCTACTTGTACAAAATGTACTTCTTTTTATATAGGCCTTACTAAAAGAAAACTTTCCGATAGAATTTATGATCATCTCTATGAAATATGAATATCCTCAGAGACTAATGCTCTAGCCCAGCATATAAGTAAACATGTTGACCATACGTTTTGTTTTAGAGTCCTAGAAGTTATTCCACAGAACCCTAGGGGAAGTGATGCCAGTAACAGTCTTGCACTAGCTGAACTAAAATGGATTTTGAGATTTAACGCACACAATCATCCAGGCCTGAACACCTCTGTGTCTATTAAACCTATCTTAAATAACAGGAAACGTTAATAGGTTGATTTCCTGAATATTTTGAATTGTCATTTTGATCTCAACATCTAGTTTTTTTCTATAGTTATGTTTCATCATGTTTCAATCTAACGACTGTTGTAATTGGTTGCTGTATATATTAATAGGATTTTCAAACATTTATATATATTTTTTACTTTGATATTCTATGGTATTTCTTTACATACCACCTTAGTTATATAGATTTTTTTTCTGTTTACATACACATTTATTATATTATATATTTTTCATATTTTAATTTAATACCAAATTATGCTAGATATTTTTGTATTCTTTCCAATTTGTAAATAAGAGTATTTGAATTATTAATTAATTATCAATTAATTAAATAATAAGTAATTGACTTGTTAATAGTTTAGGATTACACCTATTGCTCAATTAGTCAGTATTGTTGCACATTATAATTATGATATATTTATTATATTATTTATACTGGTTCTATTCACATTTTATATTCATATAGCCAAGCACATATTTATACATACATAGCATGTACCCATTAGTTTTTGCTTATGTATAGTTAGATATGCTGCCCAGTAGTTATGCTTATGTCACAATAGTTAGTATAATTCAAATTAGACCCGTTAGTACAGTGACCTTATATATTTTTATATTCATTGCTTGTAGTTTATAACATCGTTCGTCCATTATTTTTAATAGTCCCTTGACTATTTTGTATGCGTTTAACATTTGTTAAATAGATGGGAATACTGCAGAATGTACATTTTTTATAATATTCTCTTGTTCAAGATCTATCAATTGTGTATATATATTTGTTTTTTGACCAGTCTTTTGATCAGTTTTTTACGCTAGCTTTTTACGCTAGCATTTTGCACTACCCCTTAGGATAGCTCAATGCTTCCGTTTAAGATTGGATTAAATGTTATTGTTCCTGCAACCTCATAACATCATTGTCAGTAGTGCTTTACTAGTTCTGGTATTATTCTAAATTATGCGCTTTCAGCGAGTATTCATACAATCATTTGATGTTTATGCATTATCGGATTTTGTCTTATTTCAGCTTTGTGCTGAAGTTATTTTTGATATTCTGTTTATTTATCCTACATACAAGTAGGCTTTATATCCTACGAGTTTAGCTCGTTTAGCAACATATTTGAGTGTTGACTTCTCTAATTACAGTATTAACCAATGTTTTTATCTGCTTGTTTGGTCGCTTGCCTTTTATATACCATGTAAATGAATGTGTGTTGGTTTTAATCTTGGTTCCTTTAAATACCTGATTGTATTAATTAATTAGTCATTAAATAGTTGTTTGAGCTAATTATTTTACTATTTAAACAAGCCAGTGGGTAAAAATGTTATCTGAAGAAGCGTGGTTGTATCCACGCGAAAGCGCTTATCATCCCACTTGTTGAATAAAAGGCTTTTCTATTTTTTATCGTACTACTCTCATTGGATTTATTATTTGGTCAAGAGTAATTGTCACTTGCTGCTTCGTGGAGAGATCAGTTTCTGCTTTCTTACATTTGGACTGTGTTTTTTGTGAATACTGGTCTCCTTAAGCTGCGGTTACCTCTTTGTTTTTTTGAATAATATAAACCAAATAGACATGCTTGAAATTTGTGTTTTCATTAAAGAGAATGCTGCACCCAGAAAAGTAGTTTAGCAAAGTGGCTAATGAAACAAATTAACACCTTATTCTACTTTAACAGCTATGCTACTCCTGTAGCTATCCCTCATGAGTTCACTCTCCGGAAAGTTCAAGGTGTCCTGAATGCCATCTTACTGAGTAAATAAAAACAACACAGTCAGCAAGGACTAAGTGTTCATAATTGTATTTCGGTTCATTTTTTACTACACTAAATGCAGAAGAGAAAACACTTCTGAATGACAGCTCCAATAAATAAAGTCATTATTCTTAAATGTAATGGCAACCATGGTGCCAAAGAAAAAAAAAAGAAAGCTTTCTAACCTCTGCTTTCCCTGTGACCCCGTTATCAGATCATAAGCAAATATAATATATACTGCTTGGTGTAACTCATTCTAAGCCTTTTAGTTTAAGCACTTGGGCTTCAAACCAGTTGTTTTACATTAAGAAGGTTTGTGGTCTGCACTGCAGTGGGAGAACAGGTAGCTTACATCCCTCTAAGTTGGGAGCTGCTGATTGAGGGCTCACTGTCTGTTATTCTAAAAGTGTATTAATTCTGGTTTAAACACTTGGGCTTTAGGCCAGTTATTTTACATTAAGAGGGTTCGTGGCCTGCACTCTTGTGGGAGGAGAGGCTGGACTCTACCCTTCTGAGCTGGGAATTTCTGGTTAAAGGCTTATAGTGCCTGCATATTTGAACTGCTTCTTACTGAAATTGGTACACCTTGTTTGCTGTAGCATAGACTAGATCCAGGCCTGCTGAATCTAGATCTGTTTGTATAACTTGAGCACTAATCCAGGCATTCTTTAAAGTATTCATTTGTATTTATTACTGCTTGGTAGTAACTTGATTAAAGTGTAGCTATCATTCTAAGTCTTTTGGATTAAGCACTTGGGCTTCAGACCAGTTGTTTTACATTAGGAAGGTTTGTGGCCTGCACTGGGGTGGCAGGACAGGTAGCTTACATCCTTCTAAGTTGGGAACTGCTGATTAAGGGCTCAGTGTCTGTTATTCTAAAAGTGTATTAGTTTTGGTTTAAGCACTTGGGCTTCAGGCCAGTTATTTTACATTAAGAAGGTTCGTGGTCTGCACTCTTGTTGGAGGAGAGGCTGGACTCTGCCCTTCTGAGCTAGGAATTTCTGGTTAAAGGCTTATAGTGCCTGCATATTTGAACTGTTTCTTACTGAAATTGGTATACCTTGTTTGCTGTAGCATAGACTAGATCCAGGCCTATATTCTATATATATACATATTCTATGGTATTTCTTTACATACCACCTTAGTTATATAGATTTTTTTCTGTTTACATACACATTTATTATATTATATATTTTTCATATTTTAATTTAATACCAAATTATGCTAGATATTTTTCTATACTTTCCAATTTGTAAATAAGAGTATTTGAATTATTAATTAATTATCAATTAATTAAATAATAAGTAATTGACTTGTTAATAGTTTAGGATTACACCTATTGCTCAATTAGTCAGTATTGTTGCACATTATAATTATGATATATTTATTATATTATTTATACTGGTTCTATTCACATTTTATATTCATATAGCCAAGCACATATTTATACATACATAGCATGTACCCATTAGTTTTTGCTTATGTATAGTTAGATATGCTGCCCAGTAGTTATACTTATGTCACAATAGTTAGTATAATTCAAGTTAGACCCATTAGTACAGTGACCTTATATATTTTTATATTCATTGCTTGTAGTTTATAACATCGTTCGTCCATTATTTTTAATAGTCCCTTGACTATTTTGTATGTGTTTAACATTTGTTAAATAGATGGGAATACTGCAGAATGTACATTTTTTATAATATTCTCTTGTTCAAGATCTATCAATTGTGTATATATATTTGTTTTTTGACCAGTCTTTTGATCAGTTTTTTACGCTAGCTTTTTACGCTAGCGTTTTGCACTACCCCTTAGGATAGCTCAATGCTTCCATTTAAGATTGGATTAAATGTTATTCTTCCTGCAACCTCATAACATCATTGTCAGTAGTGCTTTACTAGTTCTGGTATTATTCTAAATTATGCGCTTTCAGCGAGTATTCATACAATCATTTGATGTTTATGCATTATCGGATATTGTCTTATTTCAGCTTTGTGCTGAAGTTATTTTTGATATTCTGTTTATTTATCCTACATACAAGTAGGTTTTATATCCTATGAGTTTAGCTCGTTTAGCAACATATTTGAGTGTTGACTTCTCTAATTACAGTATTAACCAATGTTTTTATCTGTTTGTTTGGTCGCTTGCCTTTTATATAACATGTAAATGAATGTGTGTTGGTTTTAATCTTGGTTCCTTTAAATACCTGATTGTATTAATTAATTAGTCATTAAATAGTTGTTTGAGCTAATTATTTTACTATTTAAACAAGCCAGTGGGTAAAAATGTTATCTGAAGAAGCGTGGTTGTATCCACGCGAAAGCGCTTATCATCCCACTTGTTGAATAAAAGGCTTTTCTATTTTTTATCGTACTACTCTCATTGGATTTATTATTTGGTCAAGAGTAATTGTCACTTGCTGCTTCGTGGAGAGATCAGTTTCTGTTTTCTTACATTTGGACTGTGTTTTTTTGTGAATGCTGGTCTCCTTAAGCTGCGGTTACCTCTTCGTTTTTTTGAATTTCTTGCTTCTTGTGTGGTAACTGCTCTACACGATGGACTCCTCTAATGTTGAACTTGATTACTGCCCGGAGTCGAGGAACAGTATAATTATTCCCAATGGACTGTTGCATCGCACTTTAAATCCTTTATTGGCTCTGGAGCTAGGTGGTTCTACTAACGATCCAATTCCCATCACGACAGATGAAGATCTAAGTGTGTTCCATAAAATGGCTAAAGAACTCGAAGATAAACTGTATTTGCTCCAAAGGTATGCCTGGCAAAGGCAGCACCTTGAAGCCTCTTTACACTTTCACATCGTCCCTAGAGGCATGCGTGTGTTTTGTATGCCGTCCTATGGAGATAACCATCCGACCCTTTTGAAAAAGTGGCAAGACCTTAACATAGAACAAGGCTACAGGTATATGAATCTATTAATTGAGTATTTTTCACCCCTGGAGAACAAACTCCGTGATGAAATAGACTCTATTCACAAAAATTTAAATGAACTTTTCAAGTCTGATTATTCCAGGAACAGATTACAAACTATTTTTACACAAGTCAATTCTTTTAGTGAAAAATTAAGACAAACTAAATTTAAAAAACTACAACGAGACTTTAATGACTTCCAAACTGGTCAAATCTTTGTTTGGCCAAGAAACAGTAATACGCAAGTCCATCAACAGGATTCGGCACCTCCAGCGCAAACTCTTGATGACATCACTCGCTCTGTTCCAACTGCCATCAGCTCAACTTTGCCTTCCTCTACGGCTACTGAAGCTAATGCGCCTAATATGGATTGTAATGGTTCCTCTAAGTCGATTGTGACTTCTGATACACCCCCTCCCAACCAACTGGCGTTTTTTAACTTACCTAATGACACTCTCCTAGGAGCAAGACCGAAGACAGCACAAGATCCAAACCGTTTTTTACCGTATCCGGTAAAGCAACAGTTTCATGGCAGAGGCCGCTCGCACAGCAGAGGACCGAGGAAGCGGAAGATCTCCAGGGAGAGGTACGGAACCTCAAGAAAGCAGAGAATGTGACTGACTTGTTTTTCAATCTATCTTCTTATATTTTGGATAACTCTGATATTAGTCTGATCAATAAGGGTCTAAGTTTTATTCCTGCACAGTGTAGTAACTTAACTGACACCCCATGTGATTTACGCCTTTTTTGCAGGAATGTGGCTCTGAAGTTGTTTTTTAAAAGTTCCATTGCCGCATCTAACAGCAACTCTACAGATAATGACCCTATGTTTTTAAAACACAAAAGTAATTTTTCACCTGCACTGCCTTCTAATATAGAGTGTTTTCTAAAGGCTTGCGAGAAAGACTTTTACTCCTTGTTTTCTGGTGATAATAAGAGGATAGCCTATGTGAATTTAACTCCTAGTGAAGTTATATCTTTAAACAAACTGAAAAAGTTAACTGACTTAACCTTCAAACCTGCAGATAAGGGTGGAGGTATTATCATTTTAAATACTTCTGATTATAATTCCCTTATGTTAAATATGCTGTCAGATTCAAATACTTACAAGGTTATTCCCTTAGATGAAGTTCATAAGATTATCACAGCAGTACATAATACCTTGTATGATTTACTTATGTGCAGGCAAATTTCTCCAGGTTTATATGATTTTTTACTAGTAGAGTACCCCACCATTCCAGTAATAAAAGGGTTACCTAAAACTCATAAGAATGTAACCCCTCTACCTCTACGACCTATAGTCTCGGGTAGTAATTGGGTGACTGCACCTGTTTCCACCCTCATCAAACGGCTTCTTAGGCCTATAGTTAATGCTGTTCCTTCTATTTTAAAAGACACTCATCAACTTTTGGAGAGCTTGGCTGAAGCTACTTTTGACACTACTAGCAATAAGTACTATTTAGTAACCCTTGATGTAAAGAATTTATTTACTTCCATTCCCAATGATTTAGGACTTGAGGCCATCAGAGAACTGCTTGTTAGAGACACCACATTTAATGGTGACAAAATAATTCTAATTTGCCAGTTGTTAGATTTGGTATTAAACAATAACTTGTTCTTTTTTAATGATGATACGTATTTACAGACATGGGGGGTAGCGATGGGCACCCCCTGTGCGAATACGTATGCAAACTTAGTAGTCCTTAATTGGGAAAAGAAGTTTTTGTTTAATCATCCCATGTTTAATTACGTGAAATTCTATAAACGTTTTGTGGATGATGTTTTCCTAATATGGCAGGGTACTCTTGTAGGCTTCGAACAGTTTCTGGCCTTTTTAGAATCCACCTCTTCTTATTTAAAGTTTACAATGGAGGCCTCGGATAAGTATGTCCATTTTCTTGATGTTACCTTGAGGCTCACTGAACAGGGAACTGTTGTATCTTCTCTTTTTAGGAAACCTACTTGGATTAACAACTTACTTAAATTTGATAGTATGCATCCAAGGAATACATTCCCTGGTATTATTAAAAGCCAGTTTATTAGGTTAACTAAGCTCTGCCAAACTGAACAATCTTTGTTGCTAGAAGTTGATAGAATGGAATCTTTGTTTTTAAATAGAGGTTACAATTATGACCTGATTCATACCATCAAAGATTGTGTTTTGAGTCCCTTAGGGACAAATGTTCATGTAGCCAGGACACCTAATTTAGTTGTTCCATCAAGAAATAAGCAAATTATTACACATGATAGAGCCCTGAGACTTCCATTTATTATTAAGTATACAAGTGATGTTAAATGTTTGGAACAAATTATACGTAAAAACTGGAATATTCTTACCACTGATGTATCAGTAACATGTTTAGTAGGGAACCATCCCAAGTTTCTTTACAAAAACTGCCCAAATCTGAAACAAATTTTATGTAAAGATTTCCACACTGTATCTAAACATCCTAATAAGAATGCTGGAACTACCCCCTGTGGTAAATGTAACAGATGTACTTATATTTGTTCTATTCCCTATTTTTTACACCCTACATTAAATTTTACATTTCAATTTAGAAGTCCCGCCACTTGCTCTACAAAAAATCTGGTGTACCTGGCTACTTGTACAAAATGTACTTCTTTTTATATAGGCCTTACTAAAAGAAAACTTTCCGATAGAATTTATGATCATCTCTATGAAATACGAATATCCTCAGAGACTAATGCTCTAGCCCAGCATATAAGTAAACATGTTGACCATACGTTTTGTTTTAGAGTCCTAGAAGTTATTCCACAGAACCCTAGGGGAAGTGATGCCAGTAACAGTCTTGCACTAGCTGAACTAAAATGGATTTTGAGATTTAATGCACACAATCATCCAGGCCTGAACACCTCTGTGTCTATTAAACCTATCTTAAATAACAGGAAACGTTAATAGGTTGATTTCCTGAATATTTTGAATTGTCATTTTGATCTCAACATCTAGTTTTTTTTCTATAGTTATGTTTCATCATGTTTCAATCTAACGACTGTTGTAATTGGTTGCTGTATATATTAATAGGATTTTCAAACATTTATATATATTTTTTACTTTGATATTCTATGGTATTTCTTTACATACCACCTTAGTTATATAGATTTTTTTCTGTTTACATACACATTTATTATATTATATATTTTTCATATTTTAATTTAATACCAAATTATGCTAGATATTTTTGTATTCTTTCCAATTTGTAAATAAGAGTATTTGAATTATTAATTAATTATCAATTAATTAAATAATAAGTAATTGACTTGTTAATAGTTTAGGATTACACCTATTGCTCAATTAGTCAGTATTGTTGCACATTATAATTATGATATATTTATTATATTATTTATACTGGTTCTATTCACATTTTATATTCATATAGCCAAGCACATATTTATACATACATAGCATGTACCCATTAGTTTTTGCTTATGTATAGTTAGATATGCTGCCCAGTAGTTATACTTATGTCACAATAGTTAGTATAATTCAAGTTAGACCCGTTAGTACAGTGACCTTATATATTTTTATATTCATTGCTTGTAGTTTATAACATCGTTCGTCCATTATTTTTAATAGTCCCTTGACTATTTTGTATGTGTTTAACATTTGTTAAATAGATGGGAATACTGCAGAATGTACATTTTTTATAATATTCTCTTGTTCAAGATCTATCAATTGTGTATATATATTTGTTTTTTGACCAGTCTTTTGATCAGTTTTTACGCTAGCTTTTTACGCTAGCATTTTGCACTACCCCTTAGGATAGCTCAATGCTTCCGTTTAAGATTGGATTAAATGTTATTGTTCCTGCAACCTCATAACATCATTGTCAGTAGTGCTTTACTAGTTCTGGTATTATTCTAAATTATGCGCTTTCAGCGAGTATTCATACAATCATTTGATGTTTATGCATTATTGGATTTTGTCTTATTTCAGCTTTGTGCTGAAGTTATTTTTGATATTCTGTTTATTTATCCTACATACAAGTAGGCTTTATATCCTACGAGTTTAGCTCATTTAGCAACATATTTGAGTGTTGACTTCTCTAATTACAGTATTAACCAATGTTTTTATCTGCTTGTTTGGTCGCTTGCCTTTTATATACCATGTAAATGAATGTGTGTTGGTTTTAATCTTGGTTCCTTTAAATACCTGATTGTATTAATTAATTAGTCATTAAATAGTTGTTTGAGCTAATTATTTTACTATTTAAACAAGCCAGTGGGTAAAAATGTTATCTGAAGAAGCGTGGTTGTATCCACGCGAAAGCGCTTATCATCCCACTTGTTGAATAAAAGGCTTTTCTATTTTTTATCGTACTACTCTCATTGGATTTATTATTTGGTCAAGAGTAATTGTCACTTGCTGCTTCGTGGAGAGATCAGTTTCTGTTTTCTTACATTTGGACTGTGTTTTTTTGTGAATACTGGTCTCCTTAAGCTGCGGTTACCTCTTCGTTTTTTTGAATAATATAAACCAAATAGACATGCTTGAAATTTGTGTTTTCATTAAAGAGAATGCTGCACCCAGAAAAGTAGTTTAGCAAAGTGGCTAATGAAACAAATTAACACCTTATTCTACTTTAACAGCTATGCTACTCCTGTAGCTATCCCTCATGAGTTCACTCTCCGGAATGTTCAAGGTGTCCTGAATGCCATCTTACTGAGTAAATAAAAACAACACAGTCAGCAAGGACTAAGTGTTCATAATTGTATTTCGGTTCATTTTTTACTACACTAAATGCAGAAGAGAAAACACTTCTGAATGACAGCTCCAATAAATAAAGTCATTATTCTTAAATGTAATGGCAACCATGGTGCCAAAGAAAAAAAAAAGAAAGCTTTCTAACCTCTGCTTTCCCTGTGACCCCGTTATCAGATCATAAGCAAATATAATATATACTGCTTGGTGTAACTCATTCTAAGCCTTTTAGTTTAAGCACTTGGGCTTCAAACCAGTTGTTTTACATTAAGAAGGTTTGTGGTCTGCACTGCAGTGGGAGAACAGGTAGCTTACATCCCTCTAAGTTGGGAGCTGCTGATTGAGGGCTCACTGTCTGTTATTCTAAAAGTGTATTAATTCTGGTTTAAGCACTTGGGCTTTAGGCCAGTTATTTTACATTAAGAGGGTTCGTGGTCTGCACTCTTGTGGGAGGAGAGGCTGGACTCTACCCTTCTGAGCTGGGAATTTCTGGTTAAAGGCTTATAGTGCCTGCATATTTGAACTGCTTCTTACTGAAATTGGTACACCTTGTTTGCTGTAGCATAGACTAGATCCAGGCCTGCTGAATCTAGATCTGTTTGTATAACTTGAGCACTAATCCAGGCATTCTTTAAAGTATTCATTTGTATTTATTACTGCTTGGTAGTAACTTGATTAAAGTGTAGCTATCATTCTAAGTCTTTTGGATTAAGCACTTGGGCTTCAGACCAGTTGTTTTACATTAGGAAGGTTTGTGGCCTGCACTGGTGTGGCAGGACAGGTAGCTTACATCCTTCTAAGTTGGGAACTGCTGATTAAGGGCTCAGTGTCTGTTATTCTAAAAGTGTATTAGTTTTGGTTTAAGCACTTGGGCTTCAGGCCAGTTATTTTACATTAAGAAGGTTCGTGGTCTGCACTCTTGTTGGAGGAGAGGCTGGACTCTGCCCTTCTGAGCTAGGAATTTCTGGTTAAAGGCTTATAGTGCCTGCATATTTGAACTGTTTCTTACTGAAATTGGTATACCTTGTTTGCTGTAGCATAGACTAGATCCAGGCCTGCTGAATCTAGCTTTGTTTGTATGCTTGTTGTTTGTTTGCTTGTTATTTCCCTGAAAGACTAATTCCACCTAAAACGTGGCTTTTCAGTGCTTCTGTGGAACCCTAGTGATATCTGCATTGCTTACTGTACTTTTTTCCTTGTTTCACTTGAAAGAAAGTTACTGTTTGTCGTTTTTGCATTTAAGTTACCTGTAACAGATTGCATTTAAGTTACCTGGCACTTGCTCACTAAAGCAATTATATAAGTCAGCACTAAAAAATTAAAAGCACTACACCCTCACAAACTCCCCTTGAGTACCTTGTTCCCCATTGGCCCTTATTTTCAATTATAAAGGAATTCCCAATACTATTCTAGCATGTCCAAAAGTCAGTTATCAATCTCCTCTCCGGTCCAGCTGGTGAATATGGGAATCTTGAGGCAATGTTACAACTGCCTCATGTACACAGACAACCCTCTCCTCCTCCCAACAAATTCCAACACATGTGAGAGATGCAACCATATAGCCAAACTGGAGGCTAAGCACTCTCAACTCAGTACTGGCGTAATCAGTCAGGAGGGGAAGGAAACCATACTCACTACAATTCCAGTCTCACATAGACCTACCACGACAGCAAACCAAACACATAAACACACAAAAACATACTTGGAGGCTCTAAATAAAAATCTGCCTAAGTAGCAGAGACCTCCAAAGCAGACACCCAAGCAACCGCTACCCCAAAACAAAACACGTGCAACACATAACTCACAAAGCCAGTGTGCCGAACAGTCACAGCCCTTAAGGCTAAACAACACACCTGATACACTTGTAATAGGTGACTCTATCATCAGGCACACTGACGTCCCGCTCACCAGGCTGAACAAGGAGAAGGTCATGGTGAGCTGCCTGTCAGGTGCTAGGATCCACCACATACAAGCACTCAGGTCACTCCAAGGCAAGTACAAATATGACTTGGTCATTGTCCATGTTGGTGGGAATGACCTGAGATGTACCTCCCTGGACTACATGAAGAGACATAGAGGAGCTCTCTGAGCATGTAGCCCAGGCCGGTATGACCCTGACCTTGAGTAGCATCTTACCCTCACCAAGAATGATGCCACAATATGAAGACAAGATGATCAATTTCAACAATTGGCTTAAGTATTGGTGTCATTCAAAGGGGATCCAATGCCTGTCAGCCAAGCCACGATGCTTTGCTAGGGACGGCTTGCACCTGTCACCCCTGGGCTTTTGGATATTGGCAAAGGCTCTTGCTTCCCCATAGTGCCTTTTTTAGGCAAGGCTCAAAAGACAAACCCACCTCCATAGGTATCACAAGGGATAAGAAACTAAGAGTAATGCTATTCAACGCCAGAAGTCTAAACCTCAAGATGCACGCACTCGAAACTCTTCTTAGCATGGAGAACATCAATATCTGTGTAGTAACAGAAACCTGGTTCAAGGCTCCCGAGAGCACCCCAGCATGACCAGGTTATACCTCATACCATGCTTTTCAGCCCCAAAACTTGGACCGAACCACAAAATGAGGGGGAGTATCAATATCCGTCAAAGATACCCACACCTCCAGGTTGGTGGCACAGCACAAAGCATCAGAGACTATCCATTTGCAACTAACAGTGGGTAAAACTGCCTTCCAGTTTATAGCCTGCTACAGACCACCCTCCCAAACCCAGGAACCCCACTCAGCCTTCCTGAGAACACTGGAAAATATGAAGGTCTCTCCAAACACCATTATATTGGGCGACTTCAACTACCCAAACATAGACTGGGAGCATTACTCTAGCTCCAACACCCTAGCTCAAAGGTTCCTAGAATTTATAAACTCAAATGCTATGGAACAACTTGTTACCACTCCCACAAGAGGGGAAAACATACTGGACCTGATCATCATCAACATGGGGACTCTATGCTCCAGACGAGAAGTATATCCCTCACTGGTAAGATCAGACCATAAACTAATCTCACTGGATATTCACATCCTGACCCCACCCCCTGCCCAGAAAACCACAGCGAAAAACTTCTCTAAAGCAAATTTCACACTCCTCAAAACCAAGGTGGAATCCTTCAAAGCCCCCGAGCCTGTGGAAAATATGGCCCAGACCGCAGAATCCTTTATAAATGCATTCTATGAACACCTTTAGGAATGCATGGATCATGCAATCCCAAATAAAACCAAGACCCAATCCTCCAAAGGCAGATGTCCTGTCTGATGGACCCCAGCCATAAACAAACTATACAATAGAAGGAGGAAGCTACTACATGATAGAGCAAAATCTCAAAAAGGGAAGGCATCTCTGATCAGTATTAGCAAAAAACTACCGGCACTCATAAAATCGTCTAAGGCCAGCTTTGAGAGATAAATTGCACAGGACACTAAGGATAATCACAAAGCTTTCTTTAGTTATGTTAGGAACCTGGGTGGGAATTCCCAGATATGCTCAGAATTAGTCCAAAATGACAGGAAATACATCAAACCCACAGACATTGTCAACATCCTAGCTGACAGGTTCAACGCAAACTTCTCCCCCCCCTCCCCACCAAAAGGGCAAATATCTATCCCAGCAGAGTGCTGCCCCCTGACATCTCAGATGCTCAGGTAAGAGCCACCCTCTCCAAAGCAAAAACACAGCATCAAAGGGACCAGACGGTGTCCCGGGCTGCGTCCTACATGAACGCCAAGAAGAGCTAAACCCAAACATAAAACTACTGTTCAATCTCAGCCTTACTACAGGATATGTACCCAAAGAGTGGCGTACAGCAACAGTGGTCCTTCTCCACAAAGGTGGTGCCTCAACGGATCCTGGAAACTATCGCCCCATAAGCCTGACTAGCTTGGTCTGCAAAGCTATAGAAAGGATCATCATGGACCTCATAAATAAAGATATTGGGGACCTACAGACACTGGATCCTACCCAGTTCGGCTTTGTTAAGGGCAGATCCTGCCTCTTAAACCTGGTCGATTTCTTTGAAACAGTCACGAAGGCCATTGACGAGGGGAAGGTGGTCCACACAGCCTACCTGGACCTCGCAAAAACCTTCGATACAATACCCCACTCGGGCATTATAGATAAACTCACCAGCTTAAATATAACCCCCTATGTCACTAGATGGGTTGCAAACTGGCTTAAGGACAGAACCTACATGGTTAGAATTGCTGGAGCCATGTCAGACTCCAAACCAGTTACAAGTGGCGTCCCACAAGGCTCAGTCCTGGGACCTCTCTTGTTAGGTATATATTTCTCGGAGGTACAGGCCAACACGGAAGGACTGTGGCTGACCAAGTTCACAGATGACTGCAAACTGGGTGCCATAATCGACTCTCCAGCCGACACAAGCATCCTCCAAAAGGGCCTCATAGAAACAGGCAACTGGCGCCAGAGCCATGGCCTCAAGCTAAACGCCAAAAGGTGTATAGTCATCCCCTTTGGCAAAAACAAAGTGCCCACAAATTACCACATAGGTGGTAATCCATTAAGTACAGAAGAAGTAATTAGGGACCTGGGGACCCAAGTTGATAGCAATCTCTCATTTGACAACCATGTGGCCAAAGTGGTTAGAAAAACATTTTATATAGCCCACCTAATCATGAAGGGATTCACATCTAGATCAGGGGAGGTCATCATGCCACTTTACTCATCCCTCATCAGGCCCATAATTGAGTACAATGCCCCTTTTGGGATGTACCTTACCAGACACCTGCAGCAACTGGAAAGACCCCAAAAGTACCTCACCAAGAGGATCAAAGGGCTCAAACAGATGCCATATCCTGCCCGGTTAAAGAAACTCCAGCTCTACTCAGTGGCATACCGCCTGCTCAGAGGCAATCTGTGCCTGACGTATAAAGCCATGTCCAACCCGGAATTAATGGACATGCTGCACCTCAGAAAATCCAAATCCCATCGAGCTATGCGCTCGAGAGACTTGAACCTCAGCACTGAAATAAATGGGACATGCTGGAGGGACAGATTCATAACCCATAGGCTCCCTTCACTCTGGAATAAAATCCCAGTCCAGGTTAGGCAGAGTCCCTCATTGACTCTCTTCAAGAGGAATCTTGATGCGTGGATGGGAGATCGTAGGTTTACCCTGGGTATCACTTCTGTGTCACTGTTAGACAGAGACAGAGTATACTAACCTCGAAAAAGGGCATAGCAAAATGAATTTAAAATGAGTGGCGAAAGCCAAACACACTCTGGCTAGGCTTATAAATGCCCTAGGGCAGATAGCCTAGTATGAACCTATGAACCTATGAACCTATAAATATGACATTGCTCATTATGGGGTCTCCATATAATGGCACTTGTTTTATGAAGACTCACAATGTAAATATCATAGTCTTATATGTTTATTCTTGGCGGAGGGATCAGCCAATTAATTTTGTTTCTATGAGTATAAGTGTAATTTTCTGTATAAAGTTTATTATAGTCTCATTTTTAATGTATTAAGTCTGCATAACATTAAAATTAAACCATCTAAGTGAATGTGACATCTGTGTAATCCTATACTAGAGTCTGGTAATTGTTAGGTGCATATTGAAGTACTCTAAGCAAATTGCATTTCTTCAGAGTATTTCCTGGTCACATCAGAAAGAAACAGAGAAAAGAAAGAAACAAAGAAAGAAAGAAACAAAGAAAGAAAGAAAGAAAGAAGACAAACATATCATATTTGTCTTCCCAGCCACAAGGCACTGTTCTCTGACCACTGCCAGCTTGAGCCATTAGAAGACATCTCAGAATACTAATGAAAACCGAATAATTGTCTCAGTTAAATGTATCAGTCCTTGCATTACAAAATAACACAGCTGAGAAGAAAGAATCTCATAAAACAGATTGAAAAAGGTCAGTGAATAAAAATAAAAGGGCAATTTTCTTTATTTGTTTCACATCTGATTTTACTTAGCACTTTAGCCAGGACATCTTGAAAACTGACAATTTCTGGTACAGAGTATTGGAAGCTGGTTTTGGACAGAATGTTCTGAAAAGATTATTATTCTAGAAAGTAGTTGTTTTTTAACTTCTTCAAAGTCAGCCAAACAAAAATCTAATGTGTAGGTAGTGACACTGGGACATGAAGTGACTGAATTATTATGGTGGGATTAAAATCTAAGTACTCCCATTCACAGACTTGAACATTAATATATAACAATGCTATTATGATTTGCAGAAAAGTCAATTGCAAGCAGTTTTTTTTAAATATGTAACTGTGGTTTTCTACATTAAGTGAGTATCTGAGTTAAAGTATAACAAAGTATGTTATTTTATCCACAAAACTCTTCATTGCCAGCAGTAGCCTGGCTTCATTACAGAAATAGATTGGCCTTCATTTTTGAATGTCTGTTTCCTATTTTGTGACAGAAAAATCTAATCATCCTTACCAAAATTTAATACTATAGGCATAATGGTAGCATACCATTTCAATATTTAAGCTGTGGTACTCTGCACGAAAGAGAACAAAAATAAAGGTTAAATTACTGGAATCTTGTATTTCCTGACCAACAGTTGGGTGTTCCTTTACAGACTTGTTTGTGGTTAAACGACACTTAAGGTGGCTGTTAAGAACATGTTTATCAAATGAAAGTAGCATTGCTAGTTAGTGTGAAAATTTCTTAAAATGCAACTATTTCTATCACTGTAGGAAAGGAACTTAATGAAAAAATACTCTTCCTAAAAGACAAGTTAGCTGTTATGTGCATAAAATGCTACTTTTTAACACATTAGTCTATTTTTTTTTTCAGTAATTTTTATTTTTATTTTTACATTAATAAATGTCACAAATAAAAACCATCTTACAACATAACCGTGTGCATATATATATATATATATATATATATCTACATACACATACATACATACATATACATACATATATATATATATATATCTATATATATATATATATATATATATATATATATATATATATATATACATAAACATACACATACATACACACACATACACACATATACATATGTTATACATTGATGTCAAATACCACAGGATATAGGTCGTACAACATATCTATTTACACTATGTACATAGATGCTTTCATTGTTAATTCCATAGTTATATAGACAGTATATACATTCGTAATATCCAAGTTATTATTTAATATCTGAACTTGTATGTGTTCTTTGGTTCCATTATAGTATATTTCTGAGTTGCTGTGTGATGAATTATGCTAATATGATATTAAAGGTTTGTTCCCAAATTTCTCTGGATTTCATGTTTTTGTTTCTTTTATCTATTACTATTTTATGAGCTAAAAGGTGTTGTATAGCTACTTGTTTAAAACCCTCCCAAGAGATATATATCGTATCTAGCCATTTAAAAGCTATATACAGTTTCATTAGTAGGAAAATTGTTAAAAGTGTATTTGCTTGTTTTCTTGGGATGTTGGGTGGGAGAATGTGTAACAGAGTGAATTCCCACGTTAATGTTGATGTTTGATAACCTGTTTTTTGTAATTGTACCTTGAGAGAGTTCCAGAGTTTACAGACACATTTACAGCTCCAAAATACATGGATTAAGTCAGCTATCTGGTCCTTACAGTGTGGGCAGAAAGGTGATTTTGATGTGTTAAATTTGTGTAGGATTGCAGGTGTAAAATAAGCATTATTATTGATCATGAGCTGAGTGTATGCTAACTTTTTGAGTGGTAAAATCTTCAGTGTTAGATTGATTGCCTGGCTTATTTGCTGATCATCTATGGATGGTTTAATTTTTCTCCAGTAGTTAGAGAAGAGCAGGTCCTTCTGGTATTTGATTTCATTTATCATTTTATATGAATTGGTAATAGTTTTCTTTGTTGTGATAATAGTTTTCCAAAGCCTGCTACAAGTTTCTATGTCACTATTGGTCATAGTAACATTTTGGAGATAACTGGAACACAGTTCTTTGATTTGTCTTAGGATTATTATGTGTGATTTAGGGAGGTTTAAGTTGGTCCTCATTTCTTGTATTGAACAGTTAAGGTAGGGATAGATATCTTGGATTGTTTTATCTTTCAGTCTGGAAAAAGGGACTAGGTCCAGCATCTTATTGTTTATTTTTAAATTTGGGTTTTTATGAAGGGGATGCAGTATTGTCATGGCATGTCTAAGGTTCAAGAATTGAAAGAGTTTTTGCGCTAGGTTGATAGAATGTTTTAAGGGCTCTATAATGTTATAAGTTTGTATTTCTTTCTGCTTCAGGAATGGAAGTGCTTTGGGATTGAAACCTAGAGCTTTAATATATCTATAATATATTGTCACCCAGAGAGGAGACCAATTTTCCATTGACGGGTTATGTTCAGCTATTCTCAATATTCTGTTAGTGCTAATGATCGAGTAGTACATTTTAAAATCTGGTAGATTTAGTCCTCCTTTGCTTTTGGGGAGTGTTAATTTTGGATAGGAGATTCTGTTTTTTTGGGTTCCCATATAAATTTTGCTAGGAAGGTATGAATTTGTTTGAAGAATTTATTATGTATTGTTGTCTGTGATGTCATGAATATATACATTAGTCTAGGTAAAATGTTCATTTTGATTATTGATACTTTGGCCAAGAATGGTAGTTTTAGGTTGTTCCATCTTTTACAGTCTTGCATTATATTTTGCCAGTTAAGGTTTACATTGTGTTGGTAGAAGTCTTTGTTACTCTGGAAAAAGGTGATTCCCAGGTATTTAGTTTCTTCTTTTATTTTTATTGTGTTTAACAATGGTATTAGTGAGATGTGTTTGGGTGTTTTTAGGGGGAAAATATTAGTTTTATTAAGGTTTAGTTTGTAGTTAGACATAGTCGAGAAATGTTCAATTGCAGCTATTATTTTGTTTATATCTGAATTTGGTGTAGTGCAGTATATGTTCAGATCATCTGCAAATGCAGTGAGGTATATTTTGAAGTTGTGTATCGATGGAGGATTGTGATATGTATTTTGTTTAATGTATAGAAAGAGTGGTTCTAGGTATAGGTTAAACAGGAAGGGTGATAATGGGCATCCTTGTCTTGTTCCACTTTTTTTAGGATCCTATTTGACCAAGTTTTATTTATATACAGAGATGTGTATGGGTTGCTATAGAGAGTTTGGATGATCTGAATGAAGTTATTGGGTATATTAAAGTAGGGTAGTGCTTGGAGTAAGAATTCTAGATTAACCCTATCAAATGCCTTGTGGGCATCCACTACCATTGTGTAGATGTTGATATTGTATCGGTTAGCGTAGGATATTAGTGCATCTAATGTTAATGTATTGTCACTAGTCTATGTGGTGTAAAACCGGATTGTTCTGGGGAGAGGATTTTTTCTATCAGATTTTTCATTCTGTTTGCAAGTATAGAGGTAAATATTTTAGTATCTATATTTAAGAGGGAGATGGGTCTGTAGCTGTTGGGGTTTTTGGGGTCTGTGTGTTCTTTTAATATAAATATAGTTTTAGAGGCATTAAAGTGGATATCATTTATTTTATAGTTTATTATGTAATTCAGTGTATAGTATAGTAGTTTGGCTATCAAGGGGGAAAATGCTTTGTAAAATTCTGATGTGAGTCCATCCGGACCAGGAGCCTTATGCACTTTTAAGTGTTTGATTGTTGTAATAATTTCACTGATGGATATCGGCTCAGTTAGTTTTTTTTGTTGGTCTAAATTGAGTTTAGGGAATTTCAGTTTTTGAAGAAAAAGAGTTCTATCTTCCTTTGAGGTTTGTAGTATTTGTGCTCCATATATTTGAGAGTATATGTGTTCAAATGTTTTAATAATGTCTTCATTTTTTTTGTAGTTTTTGTCTCTGTAGTTTATTTCTGATATATTGGAGGCATTTTTGTGTTGGCAGATAATTCTGGCCAGAGCTCTAGATGGTATTTGAGCTTTTTCTGCGTAAGTGGCTAACATTCTGGCTTCATAGAAAGATAGGTTCCTGGTTTCTAACATATATAGATCCCTTTGCAGTTTTAAAAGTTCAGCTTCTGTTTGGTTCTTAGGGTTATTTATTAGTTCTTTTTCAAGATGCTCTATTTTCCCTTTCAGTATATGCTCCTCTTTCAGTTGAATTTTTTTATAGTATGCTGCTTTTTTGATAAACAATCCTCTGATTTGTGCTTTGGTTGCAGCCCATTCTATATCAGTTGATACTTGGGAGTTAGTGATATTTGTAAGAGCTATTTTTAGTATTGCTTCTGTTTCTTTTATTACATCCATTTTGGAAAGTAAATTAGGGTTTAATGACCAATTATGACCCCTATTCTCTAAATATATCTTTTTGTCCCAGTTAATGTTCAGTGTGATTTTGGAGTGATCTGAAAAGAACCTGGTATGTATAGTTATTGTTGGGTCCATGTTAATGAATATGTCAGAGATTAAGAAGTCTATCCTTGACCACATTTTGTGGCATTGCGAATAGAATGTGAATTTCCCTGTTTTATCTGCACTGTTCCCATATTTAAAAGGGTCATATAGTTTGAAATCTTGTTTGAGTTCATTAAGGGCTAATGTGGCTTGTTTTTTATGTGATTTGGTCAGATTAGATTTATCCTTTTCTGGGTTTTGATATGTATTCCAGTTACCTCCAATCACTAGGTAGTGATCTTTAAATTGGTTTAAGGTTGGGTATAATGACATAAAAAAGTGTTGTTGGTTATTACAGGGTGCGTAAACATTAAGTACCATTATAGGTTTTGGTATTGTAGGACTATTAAATGTTACATAGCACCATCTTCCCTCCTTGTCAGCTTTGGTTTTAAGTATTTTTTCCTTAAATTGGTTTTTAATTATTATGGCAGCCCCAGCATTGTTTGTTTTCCCCTCTGAAGCTATGATTTGACTTATCCATTTCTTTCTGCTAATTTCTGCCCATTGGTCTGCAGTCAAGTGCATTTCTTGTATTAGTATGAGGTTGGCTGTGGTTTTTAATGTAAGGTGTAAGAATAGTTTTCTTTTCTTCTTGTTTTGGAGCCCTTTAACATTCCATGATTCTATTTCCCACATTTATTTATTAGGTGTATTCCTTAGATATGCCGTGTATATTAGTCTTGTTTTGTATGTGTTACTGTGTGATGGTTTAGGAAAGCATCTATTTATCCCCGTCCCTACTCTGTGCCTAACCACTATATCCTTGGACCAGGAATAATCAGGGGGGAGGATGAAGGTTCATTATATGGTTTACCTTTACGTCTAATCTTGGAATGTGTTTTCTTTTTAGATATAGATTTACTCCATAGTATCCCCCCTCTGTTACTATAAACAATGTGGACAAAGCTGAACAAACTAGTTCCCTCAACAAACACTGCTACTTAATATCCCTAGCCTCTTCCAACATATTATTTATACAGTGATGGTATTGCATTTAAGGTACAGCATGTATTGTTTTTGCCTTGTGACTAATTCTTTCTAATAGTATTTTTAAAACAGCATATTAATATACATTCCTCAGTAAATTATAGCAATATATGTACCACAGTAATATTGTTAAACAATAAATCTTGTCATTTTTACATTTTTCTCTCATTTGACTTCTTTTTCCTCCCCTTTACTTATTCAGATTTCGGCCTTCTTTGGTGCCTATAGTGATGTTTTTCCTCATCAATCTGTGTGTCTGTGTGGGTTATAAAATATATACTTGGCACCTATTTAACAGAAGTAGGAAGTATAGAGAGACAAAAAAAAAAAACAGCTTAGCCAAACAGTCCTTCTGCTATAGTTGACATATTAAGGCTATATTTACATTATCCCAGGATTGTTAGGTTATTTTACTAATTTCCTGAGATTACTACTCTCCAGGATCGTTTAACACATTTCTAGTATTTACATAAAACATTTAACAATTTTTTCCCTTTTTTTCCCAATATTAATCTATGAGCTAGCATAATTCTGACAGTTTATTTCTTGCCTATTATTTAAGGCTGGAGTTTCATTCACCTACACAGTACTGGGTGTACTGTTTTAGTGAATGGTTCAGCTCAACAGTACCTTATTTCTTCAAGGTTTTGCTTGCAGGTTGGTTGACATCTATGGTGCAGCTTTCTTCTTTTAGCTGGTGCAGATCAATTTTCATTTTTCAGGCAGTAAAATCCTTTGGAGCTTGCTGAAATCCATTTTGTCTGACTGTTCTTAATGAGGCCCTCAAAAGCCTAGGGGGACTGAATTTGCAAGCCAATATCCCAGAGGGAACTTCCTTCCTATATTCGTGCATCGGAAACAGCAGTTCATTTTGGTTCCTACCCAGGCTGTACTTCCTTTTCCTGTGTTCCTCATGGCTCACATCAATGATTTAAGGGCCTAGACAGCAAGGGGAAGATTTCAGAGTTGGATCCCAGCTAGAGTGCTCGTGAATGGGGTCGTTTTTTCATCCAAGGGTCCTTTATCTTTTTTTGTGGATTTATTTCACTTCTGAAGGTGGAATTTGCTTGAAAACAGCCAGGAATGTCTCTTTTGCCTCTTTGGGGTTAGCAACCATGTATTTAACCTCTTTGGTGTAAAAGATTAACTGATTTGGATATTTCATCTGGAATTTGATTTTTTTTTCTATTAGGAACCTGCAGTATGGAGATAGTAGTTGTCTTGCTTGTCTTATTTGTATTGGGTGGTCTTGAGCAAAGGAGATTTTATTATTATTCCAGGTGAGTGTGCCTTTTTTCTTTGCTGCCAGTATGATTTTATTTACATCTTGGTAGTTTAATATTTTAATATAGACAGGTCTTGGTTTCAGTGATGTTTGCATTTCCCTCAGGGCTCTGTGGACTCTCTCTATTGTTATTTGCTGCATTTCTTCAGATTCCTCTAGGAGGGAATTTATTATTTGCTTGATTGTTGGTATTAGATTGTTATGAAGTACAATTTCAGGTATTCCTCTGATGATGATATTGTTCCTTCGAGATCTTGCTTCCAGGTCTGTTAATTTTGCTTGTAAGTTTTGTATTTCTTTGTCATGGGCATCAGTTTTTGAGAAATAGAGTCTATTTTTATTTCATTTTCTATTATTTTGGACTCAGATTTTTCCATTCTGGATATTATTTGGCTGAATGAGTCACCAAAGGTTTGTAATTGTAATGATAAGTCCTTTAATGCTTGCTGGATAGGTAATAAGGCAGATTTTATGTCTTCCAGATTAGCTGGCTGGTCTGTCTTGGATTTATTTGTATTTTTAGAGTTGTCAGTTTGTTTAGTTGTCTTTTGTCTTTTTGAAGTTGTGTCTTTCTCAGGTGAGGCTAGTACTGAGAATTTGGTCTTAGTTGTTGTTGTTTCCATATTATTTTCCTCTTTTGACATCTTGCTGTATAGTGTTTTACCAATCTTGCAGTCAGATGCAGGGCCTTAGTAGCACATTGCTTAAGCTGTTATTCAGAAATCTTAGTTAATCCTGCTGTTTCTGAGCTGAATATGTCACTTTTTCTTCCTCTTTTGTTTGCTGGATGATATTAGCAGTAAATATTTACAATTATTTCTGTATTATTAATTCTGCGTTGCCTTCTGGGTTTGTTTTAATCCAGGGTATATCAAGACCTACGTGATAGCAGTGCTCACAGAACAGCGGCCATTTTGAACTTCACATTAGTCTATTTTTATTTCTGTGGTACTGTAAATTTCTCACACAGTTATGTTTTTTCTCATTTTTCTTCTTTGATTTTCTTCACTTCTTTTTATCATTGAGTTACTGAGTGGCTGCTTTTTATTTTAGTAGTTAAAGAGATTGGCTCACATAAAAACATTTAGTCATCATCTAGGCCAAAGGGTATTACAAAATACTATTAATAAACTAGTTTGGCAAACAGAGAGGAGAGATGTGGAATAGATTTGCAAATTACCATGAGATGGTAGGGTAATAAAACAGGTAAACAAAAGGTATTCATAACATAACATAGAGTATATTTGCAACTAACGGTAGACTAAGTATGTATAGTTAACAAAGTACTGTAGTGGGAACAAGAACAGAAGGAAAGAAGAAAGAAGAAAAGCTGATTTGAGAAAACAAAATTGCTTAATTAATACTGTGCCTACACAGGTTATTGAGTCTATACAAACAATTTATTTTAATTTATTTATTTTACATTAGTTGACCGGGATAGTTCGACTGGATACATGTCCATTTTCAGTGGAGGCCCAGGAAGAAAAGCTCCAGATGTACATACAAAGACTATTACATATCAATGTAAAAATGCAAAACATTTGTTAAGATCTATAAGATGTAAGTTTACATATTAGATAAAAATCTATTATAATCTATTTAAGACTCAAAGTAGTATATGATAAAAACCTTCATAAAATTCATACTCCAAAAAACATTCATAAAATTCATACTCCAAAAACATTCATAAAATTCATACTCCAAAAACATTCATAAAATTCATACTTCATCAGTTTAACAATTAAATCCCTTGTTATTAGGTTGTAGACAAAAACTTGGGATATAGTCAAAGTAGAGGAAGATGACCTGTTGTGGCATACAGGCTTGTAGCATTAGTTAGTCTGGATTGGTGCATGGGCACAGCCAGTGTAGTTTAAAGTACTGTCTTAGTTTTTTTTTTTGAAGTGCATTGGGGAATGTTCTGAAATAAGGTCAGCAGTAAGGGAGTTAATGGTTTTGCACACAGAGCTGGCAAACAGTGATTCTCCAGCTAAATTCCTAGCTTTGAAAGTCTGAACTAAGAGTTTGTCAGATGAGCGTAGTACCCAAAGGTTACTATAGGGAATGATTAGGTTAGTGAGTGCAGGTGTATTTTCAGGCTGATGGAGAATCTTATGACAGTTCTAGCTACTGGAGTTAGGGAGGGCTTAATCCTATAGAGAGATCCAGGTTTTTATTGACTAATGTGTGATAGTTTGACTAATGTGTGCATCAGACTTGAAGTTATTGTCAACTATTACTCCTAAGAGTTTGGTAGAGGGGTCAGGAGAAATAATGGTCCCATTGTTAGACCTAATATTAAAGGCTGGTAGGGTGTGTCTACTGTTGGGGGAGAAAAGTAATAGTTTTATTTTATTAGGATTTAATAAGAGTTGTCTGTTAAGGAGCCAGTCTTCTACTGTGCTAAAAGTGTCTTGGGAAACTATCTGAAGGTCACTGGAAGTGGTGGCTGAGCATATTAAAGTTGAATCATCTGCATATTGGACACAGATTGCTTCTGGGATGACCTTATGCAGATCATTAATAAAGATAGAAAATAGGAGTGTTCCCAATATAGATCCCTGGGGAACTCCCAGGGTGACGGGTACTAAGGTAGATAATTTGTCCTTCCATAAGACAGCTTGGTGTCTACCATTCAGATATGACTGGAACCATTTGAGAGACTGATTGTCGAGGGAGATGGTTTTTAGTGTTAGTATGAGAAGGTGATGGTTAACCATATCGAAGGCTATTGAAAGATCCAGAAAGAGGGCAGAGCAGAGTTTGTTATTGTTCCAGTTTTGGTTAATGACATTAGTAAAGGAGAGTAGGACAGAGGTAGTGCTATGGAATAGTCTAAAACCATGCTGAGTATTAGTCAGGAGATTGTTCTTGATAAGGTAGCTCATAAGTTGTTTGTGGATACATTTTTCCATTATTTTTGCTAGGGGTGACAGGATAGCTATACGTCTATAGTTAGATAGTTCATTGGTGGTGCCACCTTTATGGAGAGGGATTACATGGGATGTCTTCCAAACAGAAGGGATGGTAGCCTCAGATATAGTTTTGTTAATCAGGATGGTGACTGGATAAACTATGACTTCTGCTGCTTTTTGAAGGTACTCAGCAGGGAGTAGATCTGTGGATAGGGTGGTTGGTTTTAATTTCTTGATTAGAGTTGTGATAAGTGAGGTAGGAACTGGTTGGAAGTTAAAGGAGATTTGGGAGCAAGGTAAAGAATCAGTAGGGTTTGGGCATCCAGGTGGTAGTTGGCTAGCTAGCTGTTGAATGGTTTCTGTGAAGAAGCTATTAAAGGCATTGGCTACTAATTCTGGAGGTGATTGGTTCGTGACTGAGGGGGAAGGAGTGGAGGACTGACTCGGGTGTAGGAGTTTGTTTACTCCTGCCCAACATTTCTGATGATGGTTATGGTGCTTCTGTTGTAGATGACAGTAGTAGTTTTTTTATTTGTTATTATGGCTTTTTTTGTGTCATTCCTTAGTTGTTTATATCTAAGATGGTCATTGGGGCCTTTTGTGGTATGCCATGTTATCCAGGCTTTGTTTTTAAGAGACATTTTTTGTCTGGTTTCTTTAGAGAGCCATGGGACGCCTGTTGTTTTCATTCTAATTAATCGAGCTGGTGCATGTATATCAAGGATGGCTAGGAATTTGCTATTAAAGTAGGTTACAGCCTCTTCCAGTGGAAGATGCTTTAGAAATGACCAGTTGCATGTTTTAAGTTCATTTTTAAAACTAGCAAGGTTGAATTTCTTACTGTTCCTTATTGTTTTGTAAGTGGGTTGGTTAGGGACATCTGCTTTGTGCCTGATTATATAGGTAAGAAAGTGATCACTTATGTCATCAGGCAGGGTCCCAGCCTTATAGTTATAGTGATCACTATTAATGAGTATCCAATCTAGGGTGCTTTTTTTATTGTTGGGTTTCTCGATTCTAGTGGGGGAGGATATGACCTGCTTGAATCCGTAGAAGTTTACATGATGGGTAGGGGGATCTGTAGGAGCAAGAGTACCAATCTATATTAAAATCACTGAGCACAATAGTTTCTTGGGGGTAGTTATCTGACAGCCAGCAAAGAAAATCTTCAAGGGAGCTTGTGTTATTACCTGGGGGGATATAAACACAGACTATGTATATGCATTTGTCCTTATTTATTTGTAGCTTAGTAATAAGGATTTCAGCACTATCTACTCGAGTTGTTTGTAGGGTGGTGGATGTCATTTCCAGTGTACTTTTATATAGGACTGCTACCCCAACTCCTTTCCTAGTTGTGCGGTCAAGCCTTAATATGTTGTAACATGGAGGGATTATTTCATTGCCTCTTGTTGCTGGTTTTAGCCAGGTTTCAGTGAGACATAGTATATCTGGGGAGAGAGTTTCCAAGAAAGCATGAAGGTGATGGATCTTATTATTTAGACTTCTAATGTTTAGGTAACTAATCAGGAGAGAGTCAGTGGGTTTGTTTATGGTTAATAAGTTAGTGGAAAAAGTGGAATTGGTTATATTACTGTTACAAGGGTATGGACCATGGTTTGGGTGGATGTCTCCATCCATGGTTAGGTTGTACTGTAGTCTAAAAATGAGTTTTAGATATTTAAGTATTAGACTATGGTATCTTTTAGTTTTATGGTTGGCCTGACTGGGTCTAGCAAGATAAAGGCATTTAGTATGTAATGGATTAGGAGTGTATGAATATATTAAATAATCTAAAGTATTGGATTCCATCATGATAGTAGTTTGGGCCTGTGGATGGTGGAAACCTAGGCGGCATTGATGTTCATATGCAATGAGCATATAAGGGATAATTAGCAATGGAACCAGGGTATAGATAACTCTGACCTTAAGTTTTAACAATAATAGTGGCTGTGCCATTGTATAGCTAATAGCCTATACACAGGTTGTGGTGAAGGAAAGTAGAGAAGACTAGAAGAAGGGGGGGCCTATTTAATGAGTTTTGGTTGGATAAAGAGGGAGGGGGTGTGGTTCCTACCTTATAAATTTAGCGTATCCAGGGGTGGGTGAAATTTGGGGGCAGGGTGGCTTGCGGAGCAAGCCCGAGCGAGGGCGAGCAGAGCAGGGCTAAAACCAGACCACTAAAACCTGACCACAAGTAACACCAGGTCTATGATAGCTAGGTGAGTAGAAAATATAAAGTTCTGAAGTAAAGATAAAAGTTCTTTTGTTCACTTTTCTATATGTTTGTCCTGTACTTTATCTAGACCTTCTATTTTCTGTTATTTTTATGACTTAGTACGTACAGGCTGGCAGCCCTGTAAAGGAGATGCCTAGCATTTCTTGGTTAAGTTAGACTCTTTTGGGGCCTTTTAACAGGGGATCCGTTTGGTGCTTTAGACCCAGACTGGCTTGGCAGAACAGTAACTTAATTAATAATGATGGACCTATTAACCTTGTGTGGTCTCTTTCAGGAGGCTGTAGAAATAGTAGTAGCTAATTTCTCTGCTGGAAGTTACCCATCTATCTGCTTGTGCAGTTCAGGATGTGGGCGGTTAGAGGGGATTAGTTCCTAAATAATGGACACAAGTGTTAGTGCATGTGCTAACCAGGAACAAGCTAACAACAAGACACTGGTAATCAAATCTGAAGCAATTATAAAGCATTAAGTATACTTATATACAAATGGTAAGTGAGGTGAATTTTGCAACAACTTTCCTTAACCTGAAACAGCTAATACTGAAGAATGGATTGGATGGGGCACATTGATTATTAGCAGCAGTCAACCTAACTAGGTTAGTTTTTAGCACTAGTGTGATTAAAACATTTGTAGGAAGATGATTGCTCAAAGAGGTGGAAAAGTGATTCCATAAAGCTGCAAAAGGTTGAAATAAATCTAAATTCTGGGAAGAGGAGTAACTGACATGAGTAGAAAAATTGTACAAAAATTCTTTGTGTCCGTGCTGTCAGTGAATGAAAAACACTGAGATTTGCAGCTATGAAATGGATTGTGTAAGGTATGCTGAGTATTTATTGTTACATAGGAGATATTTCAACTGAGTGTGATTTGATTTATGGGTGGCAAGGACATAATCTAGCCTCCAGAATGAAGATTTTGCCATTTTAATAGCTTTCTTGACAACATGACTAATATGAAAGATGAAGCCATGATGTGACAGGAGATTTGTAGATTTCCAGTTACATTTCATTCATGCATTCTATCATTACCCTCTGAATTCTAGTCAGGTTTGCCATGGAGATGTTGCTTATCCTGCTATGCAGTTATTGCAAGGCAGGAAAACTAATCCTTGGTAGTCTAATTCAAAACTGGCACTTTCACTCACTCACACATGCACCTATATGCAATTTTGGGTGCTCTCCAATTCAACTCTGGCATGTCTCTGGGATGTGGAAGGAAGTCATAACAACCAGCAAAATGTTTGTTTCTTTCAGCTTTTCCCAGTTAGGGGTCGCCACAGTGGAACTCCAGTCTGCTAATGATTGGCAGTAGATTTTGACGTGCTGGCTTGCCGGCCTAACGCACAACCTTCAACGAAGGAATGCCCATTCACTCATGTCGCCACACAGAAGACACTTAACTGAGAATCGAACAGGCAACGTCTAACTGTGAGGCAACAACTCTACCACAGCACCACCACCGCATGCAAAATAAGGGGGACATGCAGACTTCAAAGAGAAGGTTACTCTGCTAGGAACCAAACTGGAGAACCATACACGATGTGGCACCACATTGTCACCTATCTAAAATTCATTTATTCTGTTTTTTTTTTTTTTTTTTTTTTTTTTTAGTAGGACATGTCCATGTTCAGTGAATGATTAGGGAGAAGACTTCTGACCATAAAGCACAAAAGAAAAAAAATCTAGAATGATTGATATACGACATGAAAAACTGACAGGACAGAAAAAAGACACAGGATTTTCAAAAAAAGTGAATGCATATCTTGAATGCATCAGATTGTAATAAAGATTATCTACTTGGTTGAAATTAGCCCTTTATTTAGGGCATACAAAACACCAATGCCCTCCATGTTGAGTGACATAGTTCAATAATCCCTACTGCCTAATATAATCACCTTTGAGGCTGTCATAACTCAGAAAAACACATACGTTTGCTTTTTGTACCTTCTTGTTTTTTGACATTCTTCAGAAAATTCAGCAAAAAATATCATTTCAAAACATAGTATTCATATTTATCTGTTTCTAGCACTTGTATTTTACCAGAAGAAATAACTCCCAATGGATTATAATACTAAAGGTAACACAAATCCCTAAGGGTTGCATAAATTGCTTTTGTGCCATACACAGTTTTAATTAATCATCTAACATTTATAGTTAGTAATAATTAATAAACAGTTACATATTTTTAAACTGTGTAGGTAGCTTATTCCAACATTTGGCTACATGGCAAAATATAAAGTAACTTTCAAATAGGAATAATTACTTATCCACATAAGTGAGATACTGGCTCAGTGAAGTGCTGTGTTGTCAGAAGCAAAACAAACAGCCTTCTTATTGTCTAGCTTAGCTTGTTATACCTCTCAAATGTCCAGATTTTCACAGAATGCCCAGTTTTGCCTCATATTTTTTTTCTGTTTCTCATAAAATTTGTGATTTTCTGGATTTTTGTGGCAAATCACTGAGGAATGACTTCACTAAATAATGACAGACATCTGAGTTTCAGATTTTATATCCGTCAGGAAATGCTTGGTAACCCAAGATATTTTATTCTAGCAACTTTCTAAGTTTATAAGAGTAATATTTTAAAATTGTCCCTATTTTGGAGGCTTTGTCCTCCCATTATTTTTGGCTTTATCTATTGTTTTTGTGATAAGAGGTGGAGAGCTAAGCTTTTTGGATATTCCTGTTTAAAGATGAGTCAGGCTATAAATAACAAAATGAGTACGGGTCAGGAGAAAGGATCGTGTAGTAGAAATAAATGTGATCTTTCATGAAGGACCTAGTCTTGCTCAGTATACCTGTTTTTATTAGATTTTGAAATGACTGCTTCTTTGTTTGATTGTCAGGTACTAAGTCAACATTCAGGATTACTCTCAGAAGTTGGGAAAAGATGATTACTTAGATATTTGTCATCAGTAGATTTGATGAAGTTTAACATGTTAAATTATTAAATGTGTGGTCAGCAGTGAACAGCATGCACTTAGTGTTTGGAAAGTATAGTTTCAACCCAAGCAATCAAAGCTAGACTGTACAGTAAGCTGTACCAGTTCTGAAGTGAGCATACAGCATGCCAGTTTGTAGTCATCAACATGTACAGTGAAACCTGTATTGCTGCACAGTTTGCATTTATCATAAATGAGACTGGAAAAAAATTAAGGAGCCAGGCACAGAACCCCACAGAGCACCAAGAAAAATGACAGAGGGAAAGTGGGGAGCGCCAAGACAACTGACAGAGAAGCTGTTGGTAACACAATAGTGCGGAACACAAAGGCAACTGACAGAGGAGTAGTTGGGAGCAGCAACACAACTGACAGAGGGGCAGTGGGGAGCACAAAGACAACTGACAGAGGGGCAGTGAGGAACACAAACACACAAAGACAACTGATAGAGGGGCAGTGAAGAACACAAAGACAAGTGATAGAGGGGCAGTTGGGAACAGCAAAGCAACTGAATGAGGGGCAGTGGGGAGCACCAAGGCAACTGGCAGAGGGGCACTGGGGAGCACAAAGACAGCTGACAGAAGGGCAATGGGTAGCACAAATGCAACTGACAGAGGGATATTGGGATGCACAAAGGCAACTGACAGAGGGGTATTGAGGCATACCTGGATAACTGTCAGAGGGATAGTGGGAAGCACAAACTGACAGAGAGGTACTGAAGAACACTAAGGCAACTGGCAGAGGGGCAGTGAGGAACACAAACAGAACTGACAGAGAGGCAGTAGGGAACACAAAGACAACTGATAGAGACAGTTGGGAGCAGCAACACAACTGACAGAGGGGTAATGGGGAGCAGAAACTGACAGACAGGTACTGGGGAGCACCGAGGGAACTGGAAGAGGGGCAGTGGGGAGCACGAAGGCAACTGCCAGAGGGGCAGTGGGAAGCACAAAGGGAACTGATAGAGGGATACTAGGGAGCACAAAGGTAAATGACTGAGGGGTAGTGGGGAAGATAACTGACAGAGAGGCAGTGGAGAGCACAAAGGGTAACTGTTAGAATGGCAGTTGGAAGCAACAAGACAACTGACAGAGGAGCAGTTGGGAACAACAACACAACTGATAGAAGGCAGTGGGGAACACCAAGGCAGCTGACAGAGAGACAGTGGGGAACAGCCACACAACTTATAGAGGGCAGTGGGGAGCACCAAGACAATTGACAGAGGGACAGTGGGGAGCACAAAGGCAATTGACAGAGGGGCAGTGGGGAACAGAAAAACAATTGATAGACATGCAGTGGGGAACATCAAGGTAACTGTCAGAGCAGCAGTGGGAAGTACAAACTGACAGAGGGGAACCAAGGAGCACCAAAGCAACTGACAGAGAGGCAGTGGGGGGATCGGGGCAACTGGCAGAAGGGAATTGGGGAACACAAAGCCACCTGACAAAGGGGCATTGGGGAGTACAAAGGGAACTGACAGAGGGGTATTAGAGAACACCAGGACAACTGATAAAGGGGCAGTGGGGAGCATCAAGAGAATTGACAGAGGGGCAGAGGGGAACACAAAGACAACAGACAGAGAGGCAGTGGGGAGCACCAAGATAACTGTCATAATGGCAGTTGAAAGCAACAAGACAACTGACAGAGGGGCAGTGTGGAAAGCAAAGGCAACTGACAGAGGGGCAGTTGGGAACATCAACACAACTGATAGAGGGGAATGGGGAGCACCAATACAACTGACAGACAAGCAATAAGGAACACCAAGGTTACTGTCAGAGCAGCAGTGGGAAACACAAACTGACAGAGGGGTACTGGGGAGTGCCAAGGCGATTGGTAGAGGGGCAGTGGGGGCAACTGACAGAGAGGCAGTGCGGGGACCAAAGTAACTGGCACAAGGGCATTGGGGAACACAAAAACAGCTGACAGAGAGATATTAGGGCACTCCAGAACAACTGACAAAGGGGAAGTGGGGAGAATGAAGAGAATTGACAGAGGCAGTGGGGAGCACAAAGACAACTGGCAGAGAAGCAGTGGGGATGACAACATACAGGCAGTTGGGCGGAGGACCAAAGCAACTGACAGAGGGGCAGTGGGGAGCACCAAGGCAACTGATGGAAGGGCAGTGGTGAGCACAAATGTAACTGTAAGAGTGGCAGTGGGAAGAACAAACTGACAGAGGGGTACTGTAGAGCACCAAAGCAACTGACAGAGGGGCAGTGAGGAACACAAAGCCAACTAACAGAGAGGTAGTGGAGGGGATCAAGGTAATTGAGAGAGGGCAGTGGTGATCACTAAGCCAACTGCCAGAGGGGCAGTTGGGAGCACAAAGAGAACTGACAGAGAGCTGGTGGGTGGTACTGAGGCAACTGACAGAGGGGCAGTGGGGAGCATGTCGGCAAATGACAGAGGGACAGTGGGAAGTACCAAGAAAAATGAAAGAGATGCACCAAGGACACTGACTGAGGGGTAGTGGGGAGCACAAAGGCAACTGATGGGGCAGATGTTATCTTTACTCATTTGTTGAACTCTGTGCATCCTTCACAGTAGCTGCTAAGCTAGAGGTTAGAAGCTGATGGTAAATGAAAACATGACTGTCTGTTTAGAAGTATGTAATGACTTACACTGCCATTGTCCTTGCAAAAGTCTAGAGGCAATATAGTGACAGCAAAAAATGTGTAAGATATACCCTACACTGATAGATTTCATTACAGCAACCATGAAACAGTGGCATACCACTTTGTACCAGACAACATCCCAGGCTGCGTTTTACAAGAACTTCAGAACGAACTGGCTTCCCACTTAAGCACCATGTTCAATAATAGCCTTACATCAGGCTTTGTGCCCACTGAATGGCGCACAGCAACAGTTATCCCACTCCACAAAAGGGAAGCCACCACTGATCCCGGGAACTATCGACCTATTAGCCTGACAAGCCTGGTCTGCAAGGCCATGGAACGTATCATCATGGAACTCATAAACAAAGATATTGGTAAACTCCAAACTCTGGATTCCACCCAGTTCAGGTTTGTGAAAGGCAGATCATGCCTCCTGAACCTAATTGACTTCTTTGAGGAAGTCACCAAAGCTGTGGATGAGGGTAAGGTGGTTCACACAGCCTATCTTGACCTTGCCAAGGCTTTCAACACTATCCCCCATTCTGGAATTATAGCTAAACTCACTAAACTAGGTTTAAATCCCTACATCACAAGATGGATTTCCAACTGGCTCACTGACAGAGTCCACACTGTAAACGTTGCAGACTCAAAATCTGACCTCAAAGCAGTGACAAGTGGAGTACCACAGGGTTCTGTCCTGGGACCTCTCTTGTTTGGTATCTACTTCTCTGAAGTACAGGCTAACACAGAAGGCCTCTGGCTAATGAAGTTCACAGATGACTGCAAACTAGGAGCCATAGTTAAGTCCCCAAATGATGTGGACATCCTACAGAAGGGCCTCACTGAGACAGATGCCTGGTGTCAGAGCCATGGCCTCAAGCTCAATGCCAAAAAGTGCAGTGTCATCCCTTTTGGTAAAAACTCTGTACCCATGAACTACCACATAGGCAGCAATCTACTTAACACTGAATGCATGATAATAGACCTTGGAACCCAGGTGGACAGTAGTCTCTCCTTTGATAGTCACATCGCCACAGTAGTCAGGAAGTCCTTCTACGTGGCACACCTCATCATAAAAGGGTTCTCATCCAGGAAAAAAGAGGTCATTGTTCCCCTCTACTCGTCACTCATTAGACGCATTATAGAGTACAACGCCCCTTTTGGAATGTACCTCACAAGACATCTACAGCAGCTGGAAAGGCCACAGAAGTACCTCACAAAAAGGAATACTGGCCTCAAACAAATGCCCTATACTGACCACCTCAAAAAACTCCAGCTTTACTCCGTAGCATATCGCCTACTCTGAGGTGATCTCTGCCTAACATATAAAGCTATGTCAAATCCGGAGCTGTTGGACATGCTACACCTAAAGAAATCCCAATCTCTCCAAGCTACATGCTCTAGGGACCTAAACCTTGTAACCACAATAAACAGGACATGCTGGAGGGATAGATTCCTGCCCCAGAGACTTTCTATACTCTGAAACAAGCTACCCATCTATGTCAATCAAAGCTTTTCATTAGCACTCTTCAAGAAAAATCTTGCTGACTGGATGGGAAATTGGAAATACACCCCGGGGATCACTTCTGTGTCTCTGCTCAACAGTGGGACAGGAAAATAACTTTCTTGGTTGGCGTAAGCCATGGAACCTTGCTAGCTGGGCTTACTTAAGCCCTTGAGCCGATAGCCTAGTACCTTCCTATGAACCTATGTAGTTAAGCCATAATAAAAGACAAATTATTATTCCAGGGATAAAAATTCAAAGGGAGATATTCCAGGGTGACTCTCTGTCACCTTTACTCTTTTCTCTTGCCCTTAACCCCTTAAACTGTCTACTTAACAGATAAGATCATGACTACAATTTGGCTCCCAGAAAACAGCAACATATAAAGACTACTTATCTTATTTTGTAGATGATCTGAACTTCTATAGTTCATCAGATGAGGAACTGAAAGCACAACTTCAAGTGGTCAAAACTTTTTCAGATTATATAAGAATGTCATTTGGTCTTGATAAATGTTAAAGCAGGAAAGCTGCAGCACCAAGAAAACATTAGTTTGGGACAGGAATGTGATATAAAAGAAATTGAGCAAGAGGGAATGAATAAATATTTGGGAACTGATGAAGGATCAACAATAAAATATGAACAAATTTGAATAAAACTTAATAAAAATATTTTAGAAGTCTAAAATTAATACTGAAAACAGCATTGACATTGAGGAATAAAGTCCGATCTATAAACCAATTTCCTCTTCCTGTCCTAACTAACAGTTTTGGAGTGATTGCCTGGCCCTAAAAGGTGTTGGATCGGTTGAACAGGTAAACAAGAAGGATGCTTCAGGCTCATCAAATGGTTTATAAAAATCACTATATACCAAGACTATACATTCCCTGTTCTGAAGGCAGTATGGGCCTCATTGAAATTGATTACACATATAGATAAGCAATAAGTGTGAATGGAAATCAAACCAGAATTAGATAAAAATCAAGCAGCAACTGAATGTGCCAAAAAAACAAAAGAAAGAATATAGGGTGAAGGATCAGATGAAATGACAAGAAATTTGTTAAATGCATAAATACAACTGCAAGTATAGAAAACTCTTGGAACACCCTCATGTTGGTCAGGATCAAACACAGGAATGGTTAAGGAGAGGTGAATTTAAACCAAAAGATAAAAGGTTAATACTGGTGGCCCAAGATAGCAAACTACATGCACTTTGGTTTTCATAGTCCATTGTACATGTGGGTGAAACAGTTAAATGCAAGTTTTGTAAAACAGAATTGGAAACAGTCACACATCTTGTTGCTGGTTGTGATATTTTAATGACAGAAGGACTGTATTCTGAAAGGCATAATAATGTGGCAAGACTGTTGCATTGGGGATTGTGCAGACATTATAATACTGAAGTAGTTGAAAAACACTGGAAACATGAGCCACAAAGCATCATAGAAAAATGAAGTCTACATCACATGGGATCATCCATTACCAACAGTTCAAAAAAATAGATACGAAAAAACAGATACAGTAGTCCATGAAAAGAAGACAAAAGCAGCATTGATCACTGAAATTGCTACACCCAGTGACTACAGTGTCTTATATACAGAGTTACACAAAGTCCTAAAATACCAGGATTTGCAGGCAGAAATGAGGGCAATGTGGAAGAAGGATACCCAGACTGTTCCAGTAGAAGTAGGAGAAAAGGGTCTTACAAAAAAGAATGTACAATTATACTTAGATATGTTACCGGTACATGTAACTCTGCATAAATTGCAGGAGTCATTACTGGGCACATTGCAGGTACTGCAAAGAGCACTTCTGGCTAACATTGAAACAATACTAATTTCATGAACTTTAATCATACTTTGACTTAGGGATGGGGTCCATTCCCATTGTTGTATTAGAAACCCAAAAGACTTGGAAAAATTAAAAAGAGAGAAACTACCTAGGAGGGGAAGTCTCTGCTTAGTTTAACAGATACATTCAGCTGGCAAGCAAGAATGGAAATCAAAATAGTAGTAGACAAAAAAAAAACAGACAGAAAATGAATGTGCCAGAAAGCAAAACAAAGAATATAAAGAAAAGGATCAGGTGAGAAGGAAAGAAATGTAGGAAAGCCACGGATATAGTGGCAGGTATAGAGATCTCCTGGAACAACTTTATGTTGATCAGGATTTGAAGCAGGAATGGTTAAGGAGGAGTGAGTTGAAACTAAGGATGAAAGGTTAGTAACGGCAGCTCAGGATAGTGTACTACGTACATGTTGATTTACAGAGTCCATTGAACAAGTGGGAGAAATAGACAAATGTAGCATCTACAGAAAAGAATTAGAAACAGTTGCACACTCTGTTACTGAATGTGATACACTCATGGCAGAGAGCCTGTACACATAAAAGACACACAATAAAGTGACAAGATTGTTGCATTGGGGATTGTGTAAACACTACAATATAGAAGTAGCTAAGAAGCATTGGAAACATGAACCACAAAGCATCAGAGAAAATTATGAAGTGTACATCACATGGGATCACCCATTACCAACAGTTCAAAAATAGTTGTGAGAAAACCAGACACAGTAGTTCATGAAAAAAAGACAAAATTAGCATTAATCATTGAAATCACAGGATACATCTAGTGATTACAGGGTCTCGTACAGAGAGACACAAAGTCATAAAATATCAGGATTTGCAGGCAGAAATGAGAGCAATGTGGAAGAAAGTTACCCAGGCAGTTGCAATAGCAATAGGAGCAATGGATCTAATACAAAATAATATATAGTCTTATTTAGATATGCTACCAATACATGTAACTTTGTGTGAATTGCAGAATGAGTCAGTTTTGGGCACACTAAAGGTGCTACAAAAAGCACTTTTAGTTAACATCGAAGATGGAAACAATACTAATTTCATGAGCTTTAATTATACCCTGACTTAGGAAGGGGGTCCATAACCATCATGGTAGAAAAAACCCAAAAGATTTGGAGAAATTAAAGTGTGAAACTACCTAACACTGCAAATTCATTTCTGAACCTAGAAGTTGTATACTGACATAAGCTCTCTGCTGTCTCACAGTCAATGTCTAATGGAATACAGTAACATGCAAAGGTTAGGGCCTTCACTTTGAAGAAGTGATGATCGTCTCTGCATGCTCAGTATACAAGAGTTTGTTGGTAGCTGGTATACAGTTTAAGGAGTTCTGCTATACTAAAACTACACTTAGCTCCTTTGTACTTTTTGGTCTTGTTGCAGCAATGTGCATCCGGGCAGAAGGATTTCTCCAACTCAGATGTAGAATCTAAGTCAGGTTTTGGGAAAGTCAGAATGGGTAGGATTTAATCTGATATACATCCCTAGGAAAAAAGGAGAGTCTGTAGCAGATATTAATATTTACATGAGCAATATTTAGCTCTTCCCAATAATCTGGAAAGTTTTCTTTGGGTTACTAAGGATGGTCACCTGTGGCAATCTGCTAAGCTTGGCATGCATGCTCATATAAAAACTCTTAGGATGTACAGTATGCTCACACAAAAACATGCCCTGAGCAAAAAATAAATGTTTCCAAAGGGACATTTGCCATTGGTCTAAAATTTTCTCAGAATGAAATACTCAGATGGAGTTGACTGTGTGGCATAAAGTGAGAAGAAAATATAAGTAGCAAAATCACAGTACCAGCAAAGATATGTGTACTTCTTCAGAATTCCTAATGTGAGAGCGAAGCCATGTTTTTGCTACTATAAGTTCTTTTTGTGGTCCACAGGTTCATCGCAATGGCCCCCCTTCCACTGTTGAATTGATTGATTCATTCTTCCACTGGAGCAAGAGAGCTCTGGCCAATTAAATCCCCACAGGAAGTAGGAATTGGGTGTTGAGAAGTGGTCCAGCGTGCAGATCTTGTAGACTATCTTATCCCAGACCTCTCAGCAGTCTGTGAACTCTGCTATAGCTGCCCTCAGGAGATGCATGCATGCATGCATTCAGATGCGTGCAAACTCCCAAACCAAGAGGCTCTTTATGTTGTGGCTATGCAATGCAAGGTGTTGGCAATGCAGTGAGCCAAGCTTCCTCTTTCCCTCCAAAATTGGTGTATTGCTATTGGCCACTCACTCCCATCCTAGCTGAACATGTGTTGTTAGGTGTGCACCTGGGGCTTTATCCTTATGTGCCACAGGCTAGCTCAGGTTGTTTGAAATTAAATGGGATACCATCCTTAAGTAATAGGGGGAGTCCACTGCAGATAGTATGAGAAATGATACTTGCAGCATTTAATCTTTCCCCAGTATCCTAGTGATTTTCATATGGGATTAGTATGGGTGACCATTTATGGCAATGAATCAGACTAGTAATTTATGCCCCAGAAATAAACATGCATTGAGTAACAAATGGTTTTGTTTTCAAATGGAAAATTTCCTTTATATCGATTTGAAAATTTTTCAAAGTGAAATACTTGAACAGAGATTTTAGCTTCGGTGTATAGCATGCTGGGAGTATTGAAGGTAAGAAATACAATTATCGTACTGGTGTAAGGTGTGCATATACCTCATTAGATAGCCAAAATACAGAAAGAGGTGTATTGGTCTAGTTTGTAATACTAGACTAGATGGTAAACCTTTTACATTCTCTGTTAATGTGATTGATATACTGTGCAGTTGGCTTCTATTGGCTGGAGAAGGTCATATGGACTTCTCTAAGGCTATACAGTGCACATATTTCACCATGAAAAGTTAGCAGAGAAGGAAGGGTTACATTAGCTGCCCTCTTCATTTTGTCTTGTTACACCAGTGGCAAAATCTAAGCTCAGGGGTGAAACCAGTGTTTAAAGTTTAAAATGCTCAGTAAGTTATGGATTGTTAATGATCTGCTTCCTGTAGCCCAGAGTCTGATTCCCATCAGCCTCAGTGTGTCCACTGTATGACTGAGCAAGTAGTGCTCCTGGACTGAGTATGGAAAAAGGTCCATGTGGATCAGTGCTATACCCCAGTTAAAAATACAAACACATACATAAATAAATGACTGAAATGCAAACTTTAACAAGTGTGTCTTCAGGTACCTCTTGAATCTGCTAAACACAGGAGACTTCTGAAACTGCAGAGGTTGTAAGTTCCAAAGTTAAGGTGCCCATTACAAGACATACTAAATTCACAACGCACATTTGGGACCACCAACAGCCCCAAACTGACAGAACAGAGGATGAAGACCAGAAGACACAGGACAAGAAATGTTTTTCAGGTATGGAGAAAGCCACATAGTATAACACAGGACCAGTACCTTTTAGGGTCTATATTATACATTCAAACTTTCTAAACTCCGAATCCCATATGTTCAACAACATATGACCGAAGTTTAAAAGTTCGAATATATAATAAAACAAAACAAAAAAAAACCCTTACCTTAACGGTGCAGGCAGGGGGGGCAAGCCCCCCTGCACCCCCCACACACCCCATACTTAAATATACCAACTCCGAGATCACACTTCAGTGTAGAAAAGGGAAATTCTCCCATTCTGCACCAAACGGCGCCATTACATTTAACCTTCGAAGGCTTGAAGTTTTGATCATATGGTGTCGACCATATGCCATTCAAAATTTCAGGCATTCGTGGGTCTAATAAGAACCTTACCTTTTACTGGTTGGGAACATGTTTGGCCACCAGAACTAACATGAAAGCATTAAAAGTGATCTGTGACTAAGCAGAGCCGCTGTAAGCTTTACAAAGCAGAGAGCCACTGTAAGCTTTACAAAAGTAGTATAATATGGTAGCAATAATAGATTCTGATCAAAATATGTTGGTGCTGTCCAAACTAAGTATACAATCCAACACTGCCATATATCCTAACTCCAAATCCCTAGTACCTCAGCTAGAAGCTTTTAGGGGACTGAATAATATCTGCTTAGTGCAATTAACCTTTATAAAGGAAGCCAGAAACAGATACATTAAAATAAAAATAAAGAAAATAAAGAACAAAAGGTGGTGTGGGGTATTGCATGAAGTCAAGAAACACTTCAAGGATACAGACCTTTATACTGTTAAACAAGATTAAGCCAAAGGGATTATTTATATCTTATTGCTTCTTTGCAACATATCATACTATGTTTTAAGCATTGATTTTAGCCAGTGTCTAGTATAAATGCAAAGTAATAATTCAGCAGCAGACTGGAGTAATTCCAGGCTTATTGTGGGTGGACTTCAGGTTACTTACAATACAGTGCTCTTGGCCAGCCTTAGGCATAGCACAACTAGTTGTCTATCAAGGGCACCAGTTGACCATGGGGCCTTTTTAAAAGTCTCTCCAAGTATAAGCACCCCTGTTGAGAGAAGAATAAAAAAATGCTGTACACCCCTTTTAAATAGACTGCTTTTCTTGGTACTGTACACCATATCTCTCAAAGTATCTTATATTTTCCAGAAAATACAGATTAGTACACTACAATAATAGGGTACCACAAAATTCTGTGAAGCCCCGTTAAATCATGTTCTTTTTCAGCTTTGCCTGTGACCTGCAATGTCATAACATCATTGCTGTAAATGTACAACACCTTTGCATGAGACTGCGAGCAACTGCATTCTCACAAGCTGCATATGAGGGAAATAAAAGAAGAAGAAGCAAAAAAATAGTAGTAATCAGATGGTCATCGACTTCACTGACTGGTGGCACCCAACCTGTAAACACTACGTATCACACAGAGATGGAGAAGAGACAGGGCCTGCACAAATTGTATATCACACAGAGATGGAAAAGAGAGAGGAACTGAACACATTGTGAATCACACAGAGATGGAAAAGAGTGAAGACCTGTACACACTATGTATCGCAAGGAGATGAAGTAGAGGGAGCATATGTACACATTGCATATCCCATGGAAATGGAGAAGGGAGCAGACCTGTACACATTTTGTATTACACAGAGATGAAGAAGATAGTGGACCTGCACACATTGTGTAACTAATGCAGATGGAGAAGAGAAAGGAACTGTACAGATTGTGTATCACACAGAGATGGAGAAGAGAGAAGACCTGTACACTTTGGGTGTCACACAGAGATGGAGAAGAGAAAGGACCTGTACAAATTGTATATCACACATAGATGAAAAAGAGAGAGGACCTGTACAAATTTTGTATCACACAGCGATGAAGAAGAGACAGGACCTGCACACACTGTGTATCACACAGAGATGGAGAACTTAGAGGAATTGTATCACACAATGATGGAGAAGAGAGAGGACTGGTAAACATTTTGCATCACACAGAAATGGAGAGGTGAGACGAGCCTACACATTGTGTATTCCACAGAAATGGAAAAGAGAGATGATGTGTAAACATTGTGTATCGCACAGAAATGGAGAAGGGAGAAGTCTTGTACACATTCTGTAGAGCACAGTGATGGAGAAGAGAGGGGACCTGCACATATTGTTTTTTACAGAGATGGAGAAGAGAGAGAATCTGTACACACTGTGTATCTCACAGAGATGCAGAAGAGAGGGAATGTGTACACATTGTTAATCATGCAGGGATGCAGAAGTAAAAGTATCTGTACACAGTGCGTATTACACATAGATGGGGAAGGGAGGGCACCTTTCACATTTTTTCTCACACAGAAGTGAAAAAGAGAGAGGACCTGTACACATCATGTATCAGACAGAGATGGAGAAGAGAGAGGACTTATAAACATTGTGTATCACACAGAGATAGAAAAGAGAGAGAACCTGTACAAATTGTGTACTACACAGAGAAGGAGAAGAGAGAGGACCTGAACACACTGTTTATCACACATAGATGAAAAAGGGAGAGGACCTGTACACATCGTGTATCACACAGACATGGAGAAGAGAGAGAACCTGTACACATTTTGTATCACACAGAGATGAAGAAGAGACAAGACCTGTACACATTGTGTATCGCATAGAGATGGAGAAGAGAGAGAACCTGTACACATTGTGGATTGCACAGAAATGGAAAAGAGAACGGGCCTTTGCACACTGCGTATCACGCAGAGATGGGGAAGGGAGAAGTCCTGTACACATTCTGTATAACACAAAGATGGAGAAGAAAGAGGACCTGCACACATTGTTATTTACACAGAGATGGAGAAGAGAGAGGACCTGTACACACTGTGTATCTCACAGAGATGAAGAGAGGGAAACTGTACATATTGTTAATCATGCGGAGATGCAGAAGTAAGAGAATCTGTACACATTGTGTATTATACATAAATGGGGAAGGGAGGATAGCTTTCACCTTTTTTATCACACAGAAGTGAGAAAGTGAGAGGACCTGTACACACCATGTATCAGACAGAGATAGAGAAAAGAGAGGACTTGTAAACATTGTGTATGACAAAAAGATGGAGAAGAGAGGGGACCTGTACACCATGTGTATCCCACAGGGATAGAAAAGAGAGAGAACCTGTACAGATTGTGTATTACACAGAGAAGGAGAAGAGAAAGAACCTGTACACACTGTTTATCGCACAGAGATGGTGAAGACATAGGACCTGTACACACTGTGTATCACACAAAGATGGCGAAGAGAGAGGCCATGTACACATTATGTATGACACAGAGATGGAGAAAAGAGAGGACCTGTAGACATTGTGTATCACACAGAAATGGAGAAGTGAGAGCTGGCCTCTTTATATTCTGTAACACAGAGATGGAGAAGGGAGAGGACCTGTAAACATTGGATATGACACAGAGATGGAGAAAACAGAGGACCTGTACACATTTTTTGTCACAAAGATATGAAGATAGTTGACCTGTACAACTTATGTATCTCACAGGGATGGAGAAGAGAGAAGACCTGTACACCTTGTGTATCTCTCAGAGATGGAGAACAGTGAGGACCAGTACACTTTGTGTATCACACAGAGATGGATAAAAGACCTGTACACATTGCGTATTGCACAGAGATGGAGAAGGGGGAGGACCTGTACACACTGTGCATCGCAAAGAGATGGAGAAGAGGGAGGAGGTGTACACATTGTGTATGGCACAGAGATGGAAACGACAGAGGACCTGTGCACATTGTATCACACAGAGATGAAGAAGAGACTGGACCTGTACAAGAGATGGATAAGAGAAAGGACCTGTACACATTGTGTATCACACAGAGATGGAGAAGGGAGAGAACCAGTACACACTGTGCATCACAAAAAGATGGAGAAGAGGGAGGGGGTGTACACATTGTTTATTACACAGAGATGGAGAAGGCAAAGGACCTGCACACACTGTGTATCACAAAGAGATGGTGAAGATGGAGGAACTGTAAATATTGTGTATCGCACGAAGATGGAGAAGACAGAGGACCTGAACACATTACATCACACAGAGATGAAGAAGAGAAAGGACCTGTACACATTGCTTATCACACAGAGATGGAGTTCAGAGAGGACGTGTACACATTTTGTATCACACAGAGATGGAGAAGTGAGAGTAACATACACATAGTGTATTGCACAGAAATGGAAAAGAGAGAGGACATGTAAACAATGTGTATCGCAAGGAGAAGGAGAAGAGAAATGACCTGTAGAAATTGGGTATCACAGAGAGATGGAAAAGGGAGAAGACCTATACACATTCTGTACAGCACAGAGATGCAGAATAGAGAGGACCTGTACACATTGTTTGTTACACAGAGATTTGGAGCAGAGAGAGGACCTGCATATCTCACAAAGAGGGAAAAGAAAGAGGTCCTGTACACACTTTGTATCATACAGAGATGGAGAACAGAGAGGAGCTGCAGACATTCTGTATCTCATGGAGATGGAGAAGAGAGAGAACCTGTACACATTGTGTATCACACACGCAGATGGAGCAGGTAGAAGACCTATACATATTGTGTATTGCACAGAGATGGAGAAGAGAGAGGAACTTTACACACTGTGTATCAGATAGAGATGGAGAAGAGTGAGGACCTGTACACAGTATGTATCTCACAGAGATATAGAAGAGGGAGGACCTGTACACACTGTGTATCACACAGATATGGAGAAGATGGAGGAGCTATACACATTGTGTATCACCCAGAGATGGAGAAGAGAAAGGACCTGTACACATTGTGAATCACACAGAGATGCAGAAGAGGAAGTACCTGTACACATTGTGTATCACACACAGATGGAAAAGGGAGAGCACCTTTTCTGCTTTTTTGTCTCACAGATGTGAGAAAGAGAGAGGACCTGTACACATCATGAATCACAGAAAGATGGAAAAGAGAAAGGACCTGTAAACATTGTGTATCACAAAGAGATGGAGAAGAGGGAGGACCTGAATATCTTGTGTATCTCAAGGAGATGGAGAAGACAGAGGAGATGTACACATTGTGTATAGCACAGCTATAGAGAAGAGAAAGGACCTGTACACACTGTGTATCATAGAGAGATGGTGAAGAGGGAAGAAATGTAAACACTGTGTATCACATGGAGATAGAGAAGACAGAGAACCTGAACACATTGCATCACACAGAGATGGAGAAGTGAAAGGACCTGTACACATTGTGTATCACACAGAGATGGAGAAGTGAGAGGAACCTACACATTGTGTATTGCACAGAAATGGAAAAGAGAGAGGACATGTAAATATGGTGTATTACAAGGAGAAGGAGAAGAGAAAGGACCTGTAGAAATTGCACATCATACAGAGATGGAGAAGGGAGAAGACCTGTACACATTGTTTGCTATACAGAGATTTGGAGCAGAGAGAGTACATGTACACACTGCATATCTTAAAGAGATGGAGAACAGAGAGGATCTGTAAAATTGTTTATCACACAGAGACAGAGAAGAGAGAGGACCTGTAAAGAATGTGTATCCACAGAAATGGAGAAGAGGGAGGACCTGTACATGTTTTGTACCACACAGATATGGAGAAGAGAGAGGACCTGCAGACATTCTGTATCTCACAGAGATGGAGAAGAGAGTACCTGTACAAATTGTGTATCACACAGAGATCGAGCAGTTAGAGGACATATACATATTGTATATCACACAGAGATGGAGAAGAGAGACAAACTTTACACATTGTGAATAGCACAGAGATGGAGAAGAGTGAGGACTTGTACACAATATGTATCTCACAGAGATGCAGAAGAGGTAGGACCTGTACACATTATGTATTGCACAGATATGGAGAAGACAGAGGACCTATACACATTGTGTATCATCCAGAGATGGAGAAGAAAAAGGACCTGTGCACACTGTGAATCACACAGAGATGTAGAACAGGAAGTACCTGTACACATTGTGTATCACACACAGATGGAGGAGGGAGAGTGTTTTTTCTGATTTTTTTATTTCACAAATGTGAGAAAGAGAGAGGACCTGTACACACCATGAATCACAGAGAGATGGAGAAGAGAGAGGACCTGTACACATTGTGTATCTCACAGAGCTAGAGAAGAGAGGGGACCTTTAAAAAGTGTGTGGCACACAAAGATAGAAAAGAGAGAGGTCCTGTACAGATTGTGTATTACAAAGAGATGGAGAAGAGAGAGAGGACCTGTACACATTGTGTATCACACAGAGATGGAGAAGAGAGAGGACCTGTATATCTTGTGTATCTCAAGGAGCTGGAGAAAACAGAGGAGATGTATACATTGTGTATAGCACAGACATGGAGAAGAGAGAGGATCTGTACGCACTGTGTATCATACAGACATGGTGCAGACAGAGGCCCTGTATGTATTGTGCATCACACAGAAATGCAGAAGAGAGATGGCCTGTAAACAATGGATATGACACAGATGGAGAACAGAGAGGGTCTGTACACATTATGTATCACAAAGAGATGAAGAAGAGAGTGGACCTGTACATGGTCTGTATCACACAGAGATGGAGAAGAGAGAGGAACTGTACACAATGTGTATAACACAGAGTTGGAAAAGAGAGAAGGCGTGTAGACAGTGTGTATGTCAGAGAGATAGAGAGGACCTGTAGATGTGTATTTCACAGAGATGGAGAAGATAGAAGACATTTACATAGTGTGCATCACACAGAGATAAAGAAGAGAGAGGACCTGTCGATATTATGTATTACACAGACATGGAGAAGTGAGAGGAACCATACATACTGTGTATGGCCCAGAGATGGAAAAGAGAGAGGACCTGTAATCATTGTGTATCACACACATATGGAGAAGAGAAAGGATACGTAAACATTGTGTATCACACAGAGATGGAGAAGAGAGGACCGGTAAACATTGTGTATCACACAGAAATTGAGAAGAAAGAGGACATGTATACATTGTGTATCACATAGAGCTAGAGAAGAAAGAGGACCTTTACACATTGTGTATCATACAGAGATGGAAAAGACAGAGGACCTTTACAGAATGTGTATCACAAAGAGATGGAGAAAAAAAGAACCTGGAAACACTGTGTATCGGACAGAGATGGAGAAGAGAGAGGACCTGTAAATACTGTGTATCACAAAGAGATGGAGAAGAGAGGGGACCTGTACACAGTGTGTATCACTCAGAGATAGAAAAGAGAGAAGACCTGTACAGATTGTGTATTACACAGAGATGGAAAAGAGAGAGGACCTGTACACATGATGTATCACACAGAAAAGGAGAAGAGAAAGGACCTGTAAACACTGTGTATTACACAGAGATGGAGAAGAGAGAGCACCTGTAAACATTGTGTATCATAAAGAGATGGAGGAGAGAGGGGACCTGTACACTGTCTGCATCACAAGGAGATGGAGAAGACTGATGACATGTACACAATGTGTATCACAGAGAGAGAGAAGAGAGAGGACCTGTACACATTGTATAGCACACAAAGATGAAGAAGAGAGAGGAACTGTACACAATGTGTATCACACAGAGATGGAGAAGAGAGAGGGCATGTACACATTGTGTATGTAAGAGAGATAGAGAGGACCTGTAGATGTCGTGTATTTCACAGAGATGAAGAAGGCAGAGGACGGTTATACAGTGTGCATCACACAGAGAGGAAGAAGAGAGAGGACCTGTACACATTGTGTATCACACAGACATGGAGAAGTGAGAGTAACCATACACACTGTGTATCACCCAGAGATGGAAAAGAGAAAGGACCTGTAAACACTGTGCATCACACAGAGATGGAGAAGACAAAGGACATGTAAACATTGTGTATCACACACAGATAGAAAAGGGAGAGGATCTGTACAAATTGTGTATTACACAGAGATGGAAAAGAGAGAGGACCTGTCCACACCATGTATCAAACAAAAAAGGAGAAGAGAAAGGACGTGTACACATTGTGTATCTCAAGGAGATGGTGATGACAGAGGACATGTACACATTCTGTATCACACAGAGGTGGAGATGAGAGAGGACCTGTACACATTGTGTATCAAATAGAGATAGTGAAGAGAAAGGCCATGCACACATTATGTATCACAAAGAGATGGAGAAGACAGAGGAACTGTAGACATTGTGTATAACCCAGAAATGGAGAAGATAGAGGACCTGTATGCATTGTGTATCTCACAGGGATGGAGAATGGAGAGGACCTGTACACCTTGTGTATCTCACAGAGATGGAGAACAGCTAGGTCATGTACACATTGTGTATCACACAGAGATGGATAAGAGAAAGGACCAGTCCACATTGCATCACATTGTATCACACAGAGATGGAGAAGAGAGAGGACCTGAACATGTTATGTATCTCATAGAGATGGAGAATAATAGAGAGGAGCTGTATGCATTGTGTACACACACTGAAGGGAGGGTCCCTGTTCACACTCTGTATCACACAAAAGTGGAGAAGAGAGAATACCTGTGCACATTGTTTGTCACATAGGGATGGAGAAGGTAGAGGACCTGTACGCAGTGTTTCTCACAGTGATGGAGAAGAGAGGGGGTCTGTACACATTGTGTATCACACAGAGATGAAGAGAGAGGACCTTTACATATTGTGCATCTCACAGAGATGGAGAAGGGAGTGGGCCTTTACACATTGTGTATTACAAGGAGATGGACATGAGAAAGGATGTGTGCACATTGTGTATCACAGACAGATGAAGAAAGAGGACATATACACATTGTGTATCACACAGAGATGGAAAAGGGAGTGGATCTGTACATACTGTGCATCTTACAGAGATGGAGAAGAGGGAGGAGGTGCACATATTGTGTATCGCACAGAGATGGAAAAGACAGAGGACCTGTTCACATTGTAGCACACATTATCCATCTCTGTGTGATACACAATCTGTACAGGTCCTCTCTTTTCTCCATTTCTGTGTGACAAACAATGTGTTCAGTTCCTTCTTCTTCTCTCTCTCTCTCTCTGTGCTATAAGCAGTGTGTACATGTTCTCTCTCATCTATATCTCTATGTGATACACAATGTTTACTGGTCTTGTCTCTTCTCTATCTCTGTGCTATGCACAATGCATACAACTCCTCCGTCTTCCCCATCTCTGTGCAATACAGAGTGTGTACAGGTCCTTTCCTTTCTCTGTCTCTGTGCAATACACAGGGTGTAGAGATACTGTCTCTTCTCCATCTCTGTTGAATACACAATGTGTACAGGTCCTCTCTCTTCTCCATCTTTGTGTGATTCCCTATGTGTACAGGTCCTCTCACATCTCCATCTCCATGTGATACACAATGTGTATAGGCCCACTCTCTCTCTCTCTTATTTATTTATGTGTGACACAAAATGTGTACAACTGCCATCTCTTCCCCATCTCTGTGTAATGCACAGTTTGTACAGGTTCTCCCTCTTCTCCATCTCTGTGTGATACAAAATTTGTAGAGGTCCTCTCTCTCTCTTCTCCGTTTCTGTGTGATACACAATGTCTACAGGTCCTCTCTCTTCACCATCTCTGAGCAAAACATAATGTGTACAGGTCCTCTGTCTTCTCAATCTCTGTGTGATACAGAACGTGTACATGTTTTCTGTCTTCGCCATTTCCTTTACATACCACGATGTGTACAGGTCCTTTCTCTTCTGTCTCTGTGTGATATATGGTCTGCACAGGTCCTCTCTTTTCCCTATCTCTGTGTAATACACAATCTGTACAGGTCCTCTTTCTTTTCTATCTCTGTGTGATACACACTGTGCACAGGTGTCCTCTCTTTTCCATCTCTTTGTGATTCACAAAACAGATCTTGTCTCTTCTCCATCTCTGTGTGATATCTGATGTGTGCAGGTCCTCTCTCTTTCTCACCTCTGTGTGATAAAATAGGGGGAAAATTGCCCTCCCTTCCCCATCAATGTGTGATACACAATGTGTAAAGGTTCTCTTTCTCTCTGCATAGGTTCATAGGTGTGTACTAGGCTAATGGCCCTGGAGCCTAGCCCATAGCCAAGCCTAGCCCATAGGATTACCCTGGCATCATGCCACCCAACATTAGTTTCCAGTGCCTCTGTTGAGTAGAGCCACTGGAGTGATCCCTGGGGTGAATTTTCTATTTCCCATCCACTCATCAAGATTTCTCTTGAAGAGGGCCAGTGAGGTGCTCTGTTTGACATGTATAGGAAATCTATTCCATAGCATGGGCAGTCTCCGGGTTATGAACCTGTCCCTCTGGCATGTTTTGTTGATTGCGATAATTAGGTTGAGGTCTCTGGAGCGTGTGATGCGCAGGGATTGAGATTTCTTTAGATGTAGAATTTCTAACAGAGCTAGGTGAGACATGGCTTTGTAAGTCAAGCAGAGATTGCCTCTAAGTAAGGTCTATATTATATCAGTGAACGCTTAACTTAGCGAACACTGTATAATCGACCCAAATATGTCAAAACACCAAAATGACGAACACATAGAACAGTGATTTTTTTCTCAGGAAAAAAAAATCACTGCCCCATAAAAAAAAAACCCCAAAAAAATAAAAATAACCCAAACACAAATTAAAGTGGGGGCTTTTTCCCCCACTCCCCCTACTTAAATATATCAACTCAGAGATCGCACCACAATGGAGGAAATGGCAAAGTCCCAAAAACGGCCCAATGATTTTTTTTTCCCTGGGAAAAAAATCACTGTTCTGTGCTTTCGGGATTTCACCATTTCAAATAAAAAGGGTTGATTAAACAGCATTCACTATTTTAAGCATTCACTGGTTTAATAGGAACCCTCTAAGTAGGCGATATGGGACAGAGAATAGTTGGAGTTTTTTGAGTCTGTCCATAAAGGATAACTGTTTAAGGCCTAGGATCATCTTTGTGAAGTACTTTTGCAGCCATTCCAGTTGTTGCAGGTGTCTAGTGAGGTACATGCCAAATGGGGCATTGTACTCAACGACTGGCCTAATGAGTGAAGAGTAGAGGGAGACAATGACCTCTTTCTTCCTGGATACAAAACCCTTAGTAATGAGATGTGCCACATAGAAGGACTTTCTGACCACAGTGGCAATGTGGTGGTCAAAAGAGAGGTTGCTGTCAACCTGTGTTCCTAGATCTCTTATAATGCTTTCTGTGTTCAGTGGAATACCATCAATGTGGTAATTCAAGGGAACTGAGTTTTTCCCAAAGGGGGTGATGACACATTTTTTGGCATTGAGCTTAAGGCCATGGTTCTGACACTAGTCGTTGGTCTCAGTGAGGCCTTTCGGCAAGATGCCAACATTACTTGGGGAGTTAATAATAGCTCCCAACTTGCAATCATCTGCAAACTTTGTCAGCCAGAGTCCCTTCATGTTGGCCTGGACTTCAGAGAAGTAGATACCAAACAGGAGAGGACCCAGGACTGAACACTGTGGGACTCCACTCGTGACTGGTTGGCAGTCTGACTTGGAGTCAGCTACTTTCACACTGTTAGTTCTATCTGTGAGCCAGTTTGCAACCCACCTAGTGATATAGGGGTTGATGTCTAGCTTAGTGAGTTTTTCTATGATTCCTGAGTGGGGAATGGTGTCAAAGGCCTTGGCCAGGTCAGGGTAGGTTGTATGAACCACCTTATCTTCATCCACAGCTCTGGTGACTGACTCAAAGAAGTCGAACAGGTTGAGCAGGTATGAGCTACACTTCACAAAACCAAACTGTGTGGGATCCAGAGATTGGGGATTCCCTATATCCTTGTTTATTAGGTCCATGATGATACATTCCATAGCTTTGCATATCAGACTCATCAGGTTAATGGGGGGATAGTTCCCAGAGTCTGTAGTCACTCCTTTGTGGAAAGGGATGACTGTAGCAGTGTGCCATTCGGTAGGGACAAAGCCTGAAGGGAGGCTGTGATTGAACAGGGCATGCAGGTGTGGTGCCAGTTCACTCTGTAGTTGATGTAGAACACAGCCAGGTATATTCTTGGCCTTGGACAGTGCTGCTTTAACCTGTGGAACAGTAATACTGGGTACCTGGCATTCTACTAGTATTGTGATTGGTCCTTTGGGGGGGGGTAAAGTTGGCACTGAATCTGTTGGCCAGTATATTGGCAATATCTGTTTTCTCAGTATAGGAGTTACCATTGTGCAGTAGCTCAGAGCAAATCTGGATATTGCCATGGAGATTCTTTACATAACTATAGAAGACCTTGTGGTTGTCTTTGCTATCTGCTGCAATTCTGTTTTCATAGCTAGTTTTAGAGGATTTGATGAGGGATCTCAACTTTTTTTGAGGTTGATAAGGGAATTTTTCCAGTCTTGGGACTTCACCTTATTCCACATCAGTTTCTTCCTTCTGTTGGAGAGTTTGTTTATGGCAGGGGACCACCAGATTGGCTTCCTTTTTTTTGGCGGAGAGCTTCTTGGTTGTATTGCATATGGTGAGATCCATGCATTTGTGTAAATGTTGGTACAGTGCATTGGTGTATGATTCGGTGGTCATGCAACTATTCTCCATTTGCATGGGTGCCGTGAAGTTAGCCACCTCTGTTTTTAGGAGCCCAAAGTTAGCTTTGGAGAAGTTTTTTATGGTAGTTACCTTTGGGGGGGAGGGTGGAAGGATGTGGATTTCCAAGGTGATTAGTTTGTAGTTGGATCTAACCAGGGAGGAGTTGACTATTGGTGTAGAGTAATGGTCGCATATGTTAGTAATGACCAGGTCAAGGATGTTGCTACCTCTAGTGTGGGTAAGAACGAGCTGTCCAGGGCATTAATGAATTCCAGGAAACGTTGGGCAAGTGTATTGATACACGAGTAGTTTTCCCAGTTAATGGAGTGGTAGTTGAAGTAGTCCAGTATGAGAGTGTTAGGTTGGACACTAATATTCTCCAGGTTGCTTAGGAACATGGAGTGTGAGTCTTGAGACATGGTTGGGGACCTATAGCAGGCTATGACCTGAATCACTGTCTTACCCAATGTTAGCTGCACCTGAAGTATTTCTGATGAGTTATGTTGGGCTACCAGTCTGGAAGTGTGCACATCCTTTATGAATATGGAAACACCACAGCCTTTGGAGCTTCAGTCCAAGTTCTGGGGCTGAAAGATGTGCAATATGTTATAGACTGGTAGTGCAGGGGTGCTTTTTGCAGCTTTGAACCAGGTCTCTGTTACAGCACAAATGTTGATGTTCTCCATTTTAGGGAGTGCTTCGAGCAAGTCCATTTTGAGGTTTAGACTTCTAGCACTGAGCAGCATGACCCTCAGATTGCTTTTGTTTGTAGCTGTTATGGTGGTAATTTGGTCTTTGGAACACAGCCTAAAAAAGGCACTATAGGGGTGCCGAGAGCCTTGGCCAGTATCCAGAAGCCCAGGGGTGACAGATGCAGGCCATCTCTAGCAAAGCATCAAGGTCTGTCAATCATGTCATCCCAGACAGACAGATACTGGATCCCCTTGGAATGACACCAAAAACTTAGCCAATTGTTGAAATCAATCATTTTCTGCTTGTACTGTGGTATCATTCTGAGTGATGGTAGGATGCTGCTCAGGGCTAGCATCATACCTGCCTGGACTACATTATCTGAGAGCTCCTCCATGTCTCTTTTCATGCAGTTCAGGGAGGTACGTCTCAAGCCATTTACACTCACATGTAAAATGACAGAGCCATATTTGTACCTGTTGTTGAGGGACCTGAGTGCGTCCGTTATGTGGCAGATCCAGGCACCTGACAGGCAGCTGTCTGTTACTTTCTCCTTATTCAACCTAGTGAGTGGGACATCAGTATGCCTCACTATCAAGTCACCTAAGACTAGTGAGTTGGGCATGATGCTTTTCCTTAGGGGCTTTGGTTGAATGGCACACTGTTTAGGAGAGTTATGTGTCTTGTGATTAGTATTGTGGCGTGGTGATCAAGTGCATTTTTGCCTTGGAGGCCTCTGCTGTTTGGGTAGATTTTTAATGAGAGCCTCCTTGAAGGTGGGTGCGTGGTTTGTGTTTTTATGTGAAGGTAGTGCTGGTGTGTGTTCTGGAGGGCTATGTATTCCATGTGGTGTGGTGCAAGTGTTGACCTTCTCCTCTTGACCAGCTATTCCAGTCTTGGCTGGAGAGTGTGTGGCTTCCAGTTTGGATATATAAGTGCATCTCTCACAAGTCTGAGTGTTTGATGGTAACAGGAGAGGGTCATCATGAACATGAGGCAGTTGCTACATTGCCTCAGGATGCCCGAGTTCACCAAGTTAATAGGAGAAACCACAGGGAACTGACCTTTAGACATTCCTGGAGGGGTGGGCATTAATAATAAGTACTGCAGCTGTTTCCTTGTAGAACATTTAGTGCTGGTAGCACTTTTGTATGCTATAATAATTGCTACAAGAAGTCTGGTAAAGTCCTAGACTAATAACCTAGTATAGTGCAGGAGAGGAGAGAACTAGTAGATCTAAGGGAAAAACTGAAGAGCAGACTTTTTGGCACTGCTCAGATGCTTATAAACAGTCCTTGATGCAGCAAATCTGTATCTGGACTAGACTAGTTACAGGAAAGGTGAGAAACAAGCGCAAACACGGACTTTTAAACCAGAAAGTTGAAATTGATGGAAAAAATGTCCAAACAGCCAATAAACTACAATTTCTGGGCTCTCCTTTTGTGGTAGATAGGCTACCTAGTGCTTACCACTCCCACTGATAAGCTAGAAGGCTTCCCTCCAACACAGAAAGTCTTGGGTGGGGGGGCTCAGAAGCTTACAAACAGTCCTGGATATAGCAAATATGTATCTGGACTAGACTAGTTACAAGAAAGGCAGGAAACAATATTAGAACTTTTTTTTTTACAGAAAATTAGCTAAAACAGCACTAAAAAGAATTCAAATGCAGTGCAAGCTAGACACCTGAGCTGTAGCAATATTAAAGCAAATAGAGTTTAAATAAATGCAATTTATTCAAACGGTATTCTGAACTGAATTCAATTATTGTTTTATTCAACTGTGAAAAATATATAAAAATATACTTTTCAGCTCTACATTTCCAGATTGTGTGAGAAGCACATTCAGAAGACAAGGAGAGTCTAGCAATGGTAGATTTTTTTTTTTTTTTTTTTTTTTAGTAAAATGGAAAGGGAGAAAGGAAGAACAGAGATAATTCAAGGTAAAAAAAAAAACTAAGTGGGTTGGCCTTCTCAAATATTCGCTCTGTATTAGGTAGAATGAGCTAATGACACTAGACTGGGAGGAGTGTCCCAGATCAAATTTACAGTAGGGGCGGGCAACTGCAAAGTTACCAAGTATAAGAACAAGATACCAATGGGAGGAAGGGTGGAAAACTAAATCAGTTATATGATGCACTCCTTGGCAGGAAGTCAGAACAAACAAACAGATGTTTAACAAAAGGGGAAAATTTCCAGTTAATACCTTGCACACAGTGAAACTAGCTAGAAAAGATTTACAAACAGTGTAACAGTAAAAACCTTATTTATCAGGCCCTGTGAGGCAGACAATTTTAGTACAACCATGCAGATTAATTTATAGCTATAGAATACAATAAAAAGTATGCAGCAGACAAAAAAGTGCTATAAATATATAGAGGAAGCAATAACTAGTAAAAAAAGCAGCGCCCCTTCCTCCATTTAGCTCTGTATGAAATGGCAGAAACACTCACAGGGTAACTTCTTAAGTAACAGAAGGTTGAAACCTGAAACAATTTTTATAAAAAAGCTCGAAAGAACCAATGAGGTGCTTACTCCAAGCCATAGACCAGGCAACCCTACCAGCCAATGACCATAAACACTACGCTCTCACTGAAGAGGAAAATGGCTTTTGCTAAACTAAGATGGCTTGGAAAATGTGCTCAGAACACACAACCTTTGCAAACAAACAACTAGGTCCAAAAACACATTCCTGAATATGGAGAATGCTACAGCTACTAGCTACACATTTTAGGCATAAAACATTACAGAAATATTTATCACAACAGAAAAACAGCAGTGAGCTACTAAATTAATGTTTTAAACAGATAAACAAGCAAGGATATTCCAGAGAATACTTTTAACTCTCAGTTATATGAAACACTCCTTGGCAGGAAATCAGAACAAACAGATGTATAACAAATGGAGAAAATTTCTAGTTAATACCTTACACACAGTGAAACTCTGCATGATTAACTATGTGTACAGGTACTTTTTCTTATCCATCTCTGTATGATACACAATGTCTACAGGTCCTCTCTTTTATCAGTCTCTGTAAGATAAATAACATGTACAGGTCCTGACTCTTTTCCATCTCTGTGTGATACACTATGTGTACATGTCATCACTCTTCTCCGTTACTGTGAGATACACAGTTTGTACAGGTCCTCTCTCTTCTTCATCTCCTTGTAACAAACAATGTTCACAGGTCCTTTCTCTTCTCAATCTCTGGGTGATACACAATGGGTATAGGTCCTCTCTCTTCTCCATCTGTGTGCAATACAATATGTGCAAGTCCTCTGTCTTCTCCATCTCTCTGCAGTACAATGTGTGCAGGTCCTCTGTCTTCTCCAACTCTGTGTTACACAATGTGTACAGCTTCTTTCTCTTCTGTGTTACACAATGTGTACAGCTCCTTTCTCTTCTCCATCTCTGGGTGATAACACAATGTGTACAGGTCCTCTATCTTCTCCATCTCTGTCTGATACACTTACTAACCAGTGTGTACCTAAATGTATATCAATATTTTTTGCTCTATGTAAACTTTATTTTATTCTATACTATTTTTACTTTTTTATTTGTTATTGTCCTGGAGCTTTTCTCCCCGGGCCTCTACTGAAAATGGACATATATCCAGTTAGACTAGCCCGGTCAACAAATGTAAAATAAAATAAAATAAATAAAAAATGATACATAATGTGTACAGATCCTCTCTCTTCTGCATCTCTATGAGATACATAATGTATACAGATCCTCTCTCTTCTGCATCTCTATGAGATACATAATGTGTACAGGTCCTCATTCTTCTCCATCTCTGGGTATCAAGCAATGTGTACTGGTCCTTTCTCTTCTCCATCTCTGGGTGATACACAGTGTGCACAGGTCCTCTCTCTTTTCAGTCTCTGTGTGATACAAAATGTGTACAGGTCCTCTCTCTTCTCAATCTCTGTATGATACACAAATGTGTCCATGTCCACTCTCTTCTCCATCTCTGTGAGATACACATGGTGTGCAGGTCCTCTCTGTTCCCCATCTTTGTGAAACAAACAGTGTGTACATGTTCTCTGTATTCTCCGACTCTATGCTATACAGAATGTGTACAGGTCTTCTCCCTTCTCCATCTCTGTGATACGTAATGTGTAGAGGTTCTTTCTCTTTTCCATCTCTGTGAGATACACAATGTGAAGGTTCCTCTCACTTTTCCATCTATGCATGATACACAATGTTTACAGGTCATCTGTCATTTCTATCTCTGTGTGATAAACAATGCACACAGGTCATTTCTCTTCTCCATCTGTGTATGATGCTATCTGTTCAGGTCCTCTGTCTTCTCCATCTCCATCCAATACATAGTGTTTACAGTTCCTACCTATTTCCTTTCTCTGTGTGATACACAGTGTGTGCAGGTCCTTTGCCTTCTCCATCTCTGTGTGATACACAGTGCATACAGGTCCTTTGCCTTCTCCATCTCTGTGTAATACACAATGTTTATATTTCCTCTCTGTTTTCTATCTCTGTGCAGTAAACAATATGTAGAGCTCCTCTCAGTTCTATATCTCTATGTGATACACAATGTGTATAAGCATATTAATAGCTGCATAGATGCAGCTGTACCCACCAGGAAGAAGTGCAGAACTAACTCAAAAAAACAAGCCACCCTGGTGGAATCACAAAATTAATTGGATGTATAACAGAAGGAAGAAAATCATGGCAAAAATTAGGAGGTGCAGCACTCAGAAGGATAAAAGTACTCTCATCAAATGGAACAAACAGCTCAGAGGATAAATCAAGTCTACCAAAGCCAAGTTTGAGGTAAGCTGGGCCTTCCAGGCTAAGGACAACCACAAAGCATTATTTAGCTATGTCCCCAACCTCAAAGGCAATACATAATTGTGTGCAGAGCTCACTGTAAATGGAGTCACCTATACTGAGCTACAAGATACAGCAAACCTCCTGGTTGATAAATTCATCTCCTTTTTTACTCCTCTCTCCCCCTCAACCTTCCCTCAGGAAATATCATCAAATATAACTCCCCCTACTATCACTACAGAACAGGTTCTTAATACTCTCTCTAAGACCAAGAACATTGCTTCAATGAGGCCAGACAATATCCCAGGATGCCTTCTAAGTAGCATGAAACATGACCTATCAGGGCCTCTGGAATTACTATTTAACTGCAGCTTCCAAACAGGCTTTGTGCCTCATGAATGGAGAAAGGCAGCAGTCATCCCTCTGCACAAAGGCAGGTCATCTACAGACCCTGGAAACTACAGACCCATACGTCTCACTAGTCTTATATGTAATGCCATGGAAAGAATTATCATGGAGATGATCAATAGAGATATAGTAAACCTCCAGACACTGGACCCAACCCAGTCTGGTTTTGTCAAGGGCAAATCATGCCTACTCAACCTGGTGGACTTCTTTAAGAAGGTCACCAAAGCAATGGATGAGGGCAAAATCATTCACACTGCCTACCTTGACCTGGTCAGGGCATTTGACACAATACCCCACTTGGGCATTGTTGAAAAACTCATATGGTTAGGTACAAACCCATATGTCACCCAGTGGATAGACAACTGGCTCACAGACAGGACCCAGGAAGTTAGAATTGGGGAGTTCACCTCTACAAAGAGGCCAGTCACAAGTGCAGCCCCTCAGGGATCAGTCCTTGGATTACTCCTTTTTGGGATTTACTTCTCAGAAGTCAAGGCCAATGTCAGTGCTCTCTGCCTGACTAAATCTGCAGATGAGTGCAAATTAGGAGCTGTAACTGAATCTCACACTGACACAAATGTTCTCCAGGAGGGGCTGACACAAATAACTGGTGTCAGGGCCACGGACTAAAATTATATGCCAAGAAATGCATAACAGTATCCTTTGGGAAGTCATCCATCTCTGATAACTATTATATTGACAATGCACCCCTTAGAACTGACCCAGTAGTTAGGAACTTAGGGATACACATAGATAGTAATTCAGCTTTTATTCATACTGTGTCTACAGTGGTGAGGAAATCATTCTATGTTGTGCAACTTATAAACAAAGGTATGACATCTAAGTCCAAGGAAGTCATTGTTCCACTGTATTTGGCATTCATCAGACCTATCATTGAGTACTATGCACCCTTTGGTATGTGCCTAACCAGGCATATCCAACAATTGAAACATCCACAGATGTTTCTCACTAAAAGAATACAGTGCATAAGTAATATGTCCTATGCAGACTGTCTCAAGGCCCTATCCCTGTACTCTGTCTCCTACAGGTGTTTGGGGGGGGGGATCTATGTCTGGCATGCAGGGCATTGTCAGACCCCACTCTGATGGACCTCCTGCATATCTACAAAACAAACAGCACCTGGATTACCTGTTCTAAAGACTTAAACCTTGTCTGTGATATAAATAGCACCTGCTGGATGGATAGGTATGTATCCCAGAGACTACCCAGTCTATGGAACAGGCTCCCCATCCTTGTGAAGCAGAGTTTCTCCCTAACCCAATTCAAGTGCAACTTGGAGAATTGGATGGGGAATCAAATATTTATCCCTGGTTTGGCACCTATGTCTCTAATGCAAACAGGTCACTTGTAAATGGTTCATATCCCAGGACCATGCTTACACTTATTAAGGGTATCAGAACCTGTCAGAGATTTGGGAAGCATGGCTAGACTTAAAAAGGCCCTTATGGTCATTAGCCTAGTAAACACCTCTGTGTGACACAGTGTGCACAGGTCCGCTGTGTTCTCCATCTCTGTGCGATACACATTTCTGTACACTTTCTCCCTCTTCTACATCTCTGTACAATACACAGCTTGTACAGGTCCTCTCCCTTTTCCATCTCTGTGTGATACACAATGTGTACAGGTCATCTCTGTTCTCCATCTCTGTGAGATACACAATGTGTACAGGTCCTCTCTCTTCTCCATCTCTCTGTGATACCCAATGTTTACAGGTCCTCCCTCTTTTCCATCTCTGAGTGATACGCAATGTGTAGAGGTCCTCTTTCTCTTCTCCATTTCTGTGTGATACACATTGTCTACACATCATCTCTCATCTCCATCTCTGTGTGATACATAATGTGTGCAGGTCCTCTCTCTTCTCCATCTTTGTGCAATGCACATTGAGTACATGTCATATGTCTTCTCCATCTCTAATACACAATCTGTACAGGTCCTCTCTGTTTTCTATCTCTGTGTTATACACACTGTCCACAGGTCCCCCATCTTCTCCATCTCTGTGAGATACACAATGTGTACAGGTCATTTCTCTTCTCCATCTCTTTGTGATACACAATGTTTACAGGTCCTCTCTCTTCTCAATGTCTGTGTGATACGCAAATTTTACAGGTCTTCTGACTACCCCTGTGTGATACAAAAGGGTAACAGATGGTCACCCTTCTCCATCTCTGTGTGATAAACAATGTTTACAGGTCCTCTCTCTTCTCTATCTCTGTGTGTTACACAATGTTTACAGATCCTTTCTCTTCTCCATCTCTGTGAGATACAGACTGTTTACAGGTCCTTTCTCTTTTCCATCGCTGTGTAATACAAAATATGTATGGTTCCTCTCACTTTTCCATCTCTGTGGATCCTCTCTCATCTCCATCACTGTGCGATAATAATGTTTACAAGTCCTCTCTCTTCTTCATATCTATGGGATACACAATATTTACAGGTCTTCTCTCTTTTCCATCTCTGTGCAATCCACAATGTGGACAGTTACTCTCACTTCTCCATCTCTGTATGAGAGACAGTGTACTGGTCCTCTGTCTTCTTCACTTCTGTGTGATACACAGCGTGAGGAGGGGCTCTCACTTCCCTATCTCTGTCTGATACACAATGAGCACAGGTACTCTCTCTTCTCCATCTCTGTGAGATATACAATGTGTACAGGTCATCCTAGTCTCCATCTCTCTGTGATACAATGTGCACAGGTCCTTTCTCTTCTCCATCTCTGTGTGATACACAATGTGTACAGGTCCCCTGTCTTCTGCATCTCTGTATTAAACACTATGTGTACAGGTCCTCTCTCTTCTCCATCTCTGTGTGATACACAATGTGTTTAGTTCTACCCTGTCCTCCCTGTCTGTGTGATACACAGTGTGTACAGGTCATCTCTCTTCTCCATCTCTATGTGATACACAGTCTTTACAGGTCTTCTCTTTTCTCCATCTCTGTAAGATACACAATGTGTACAGTTCATCTCACTTGTTCATCGCTGTGTTATACAATGTGTACTGGTCCTCTCTCATCTCCATCTCTGTGCAATAAACAATGTGTACAGGTCCTCTGTCTTCTCCATCTCTGTATGATACACTATGTGTACAGGTACTCTCTCTACTCCATCTCTGTGTGATACACAATGTGTACAAGTCCTCTCTCACCTCCATCTCATTGCAATTAACAATCTGTACAGGTCCTTTCTCTTCTCCAGCTCTGTGTGAAGTAATGTGTACAGGTCCTCTGCATTCTCCATCTCTGTGCTATACACAATGTGTTCAGTTCCTCTGTATTCGCCCTCTCTCTCTGTGATACACAGTGTGTACATGTCCTCTCTCTTCTCCATCTCTGTGTTACACAGATATCACAGGTCTTCTCTCTTCTCCATCTCTCTGTGATACACAACATGTACAGTTCCTCTCATTTCTCCATCTTTGTGTGATGCACAGTGTGAGCAGGTCATCTCTTATCTCCATCTCTGTGTGATAAACAATGTGTACAGGACCTCTATCCTCTCCGTGTCTGTGTGATACACAATGTGCACAGTTCCTCCCTCTTCTTTATTTATGTACAATACATTGTGTGTACAGGTCCTCTCCATTCTCCATCTCTATGTGATACACAATGTGTACAGTTCCTCTTTCTTCACCATCTCTGTGTGATACACAGTGTGTACAGATCCTTTCTCTTCTCCATCTCTGTGTGATACACAGTCTGTACAGGTTCTCTCTTTTCTAGAGTTCTGTGTGATAAGTAATGTGTACAGGTCCTCTATCTTTGCCATCTCTGTGTGACAAACAATGTGTACAGGTCCTCTCTCTTCTCCATATCTGTGAGATACACAATGTGTACAGGTCCTCTCTCTTCTCCATCTCTGTGTGATACACAACATGTACATATCCTCTTTCATCTCCATCAGTGCAATAAACAATGTGCACAGGTCCTTTCTCTTCTCCATCTCTCTGTGATGCAATGTGTACATGTCCTCTGCCTTCTCCAACTCTGTGCGATAAACAATGTGTTCAGTTACACCATCTTCTCCCTCTTTGTGCTATACACAGTGTGTACAAGTCCTCTCTCATCTACATCTCTGTGAGACAATCAATGGGCACAGGTACTTTCTCGTCTCCATCTCTGTGCGATACAATGTGTGCACTTCCTCCCTCTGCTCCATCTCTCTGTGTGATACAGAGTGTGCAGAGGTCCACTCCTTTCTCCATCACTATGTGAAAGACAATCTGTACAGGTACTCTCAGTTTTCCATCTCTGTGTGGTTCAAAATGTATACAGATTTATCTAATCTCCATATCTTGAAATACACAATGTGTACAGCTGCAGTATCTTCTTCATCTCTGTGTGATAGAAAATATTTACAGATTCTCTCTCTTCTCCATCTCTGTGTGATAGCCAGTGTCTACAGGTCTTCTCACTTTTCCATCTCCATGTGATACACAATGTGTACAGGTCCTCTTTCTCTCTCTCTCTCTCTCTCTTTTCATCTCTGTTTCATAAAAACAGTGTACAGCTTCAATCTTTTCTCCATCTCTGTGTGGTGCACAGTGCGTTCAGGTCCTCTCTGTATCGCACTGAGATGGAGAAGAGAGAGGATCTGTAAACATTGTGTATCACACAGAGATGTAAAAGACAGAAGACATTTACACATTGAGTATCACAAAGAGATGTAGAAGAGAAAGGACCTGTAAACATTGTGTATGCACAGAAATGGAGAGGACAGAGGATCTCTACACATTGTGCATCACATAGAGATGGAGAAGAGAGAGTACCTGTACACAATGAGAATCCCACAGAGATGGAAAAGAGAGAACACTTGTACTTGTTTTATATCATACAAAGATGGAGAAGAGAGAGGACCCATACATGTTGTGTATAGCATGGAGATGGAGAAGAGAGGGGACCTGTACACATTGTGTATCGCACAGAGATGGAGAAGAGAGAGACCATGTACACATTCTGTATCTCACAGAGATGGAGAAGAGAGAGGAACTGTATACATTGTGCAGCACACTGAGACGGTGAAGAGAGAGTCCCTGTCCACACTGTGTGTCACATAGAAGTGGAGAAGAGAGTCGACCTGTGCACATTGTTTGTCACACAGAGATGGAGAAGGTAGAGGATGTGTACAAACTGTGTATCTCACAGAGATGGTGAAGAAAGAGGACTTGTACACATTGTTTGTCACACAGAGATGGAGATAAGAGAAGTCCTGCTCACACTGTGTATCACACAGTGATGGAGAAGTGAGAGGAACTGTACACATTGTGTATCAAAGAGAGAAAACCTGTGATAACTGTGTAACATAGAGATGGAGAAGTGAGATGACATGTACACACTGTGTATCACAGAGAGAGGGTAACAACGGAGGAACTGAACACAATTGTGTATAGCACAGAGATGCAGAAGGCAGAGGACCTGTACACATTACTTCACACAGAGATGGAGAAAAGAAAGGACCTGTGCACATTGCTAATCACAATGAGATGGAGGTGAGAGAGGACTGTACACATTGTGTATCACAAAGAGCTGGAGAAAAGAGAGTACCTGTACACACTGTGTATTAGACAGAGATGGAGAAGGGAAAAGACCTGTACAGACTCTGTATTTCACAGAGATGGAGAAGAGGGAGGAAATGTGCACATCATGTATCATACAGAGATGGAGAAGATAGAAAACCTGTACATATTGTGTGTCGCACAGAGATGGAGATGAGACAGGACCAATACATACAATGTATCACACAGAGATGAAGAAGTGAGAGGAACTGTGCACCTTGTGTATCTTATCGAGATGGAGAAGAGAGACCTGTAAAGATTGTGTATCACATAGAGATGGAGAAAAGAGATGACCTGTACACACTATGCATCACACAGACAGGGAGAAGAGGGTGAAACTGAACACATTGTGTATCACACAGAGATAGAAAAGGCAGAGGACCTGTACACATTGTGTATCACACAGAGATGGAGAAGTGAGAGAACCTCTACACATTGCGTATCACACAGAGATGGAGAAGGGGGAGGACCTGTACATGCTGAGATGGAGCAGAGAGAGGATCTGTAAACATTGTGTATAGGACCTGTAAACATTGTGTATGCACAGAGATGGAGAGGATGGAGGATCTGTACACATTGTGCATCACACAGAGATGGAGAAGAGAGACTACCTGTACACAATGAGAATCCCATAAAGATGGAGAAGAGAGAACACCTGTACATATTTTATATCACACAGAGATGGAGAAGAGAGACTACCTGTACACAATGAGAATCCCATAAAGATGGAGAAGAGAGAACACCTGTACATATTTTATATCACACAGAGATGGAGAAGAGAGAGGACCCATACACACTGTGTATAGCACAGAGATGGAGAGGAGAGGGGACCTGTACACATTGTATATCGCACAGAGATGGAGAAGAGGTAGACCATGTACACATTCTGTATCTTACCGTGATGGAGAAGAGAAAGGAACTGTATACATTGTGCATCACACTGACATGGTGAAGAGAGAGTCCCTGCTCCCACTGTGTATCACACAAAAGTGGAGCAGAGAGAGGACCTGTACACATTGTTTGTCACACAGTGATGGAGAAGTGAAAGGAACTGTACACATTCTGTATCACAGAGAGATAGAGAAGAGAGAAGAACTGTGATAACTGTATAACAGAGATGGAGAAGAAAGAGGACATGCACACACTGCGTATCACAGAGAGAGGGTGAAGATGGAGGAACTGAACACATTGTGTATCACACAGAGATGGAGAAGGCAGACGACCTGTACACATTACTTTACACAGAGATGGAGAAGAGAAAGGTCCTGTACACATTGTTAATCGCAATGAGATGGAGGTGAGAGAGGACCTGTCCACATTGTGTATCACAAAGAGATGGAGAAGAGAGAGTACCTGTACACACTGTGTATTAGACAGAGATGGAGAAGAGGAAAGACCTGTATAGACTCTGTATTTCACAGAGATGGAGAAGAGGGTTGAAATGTGTACACCATATATCATACAGAGATGGAGAAGATAGAAAACCTGTACACATTGTGTGTCGCACAGAGATGGAGATGAGAGAGGACCGATACACACAGTGTGTCATACAGTGATGAAGAAGTGAGAGGAACTGTACACATTGTGTATCTTACAGAGCTGGAGAAAAGGGACCTGTAAAGATTGTGTATCACATAGAGATGGAGAAGAGAGATGACCTGTTCACACTGTGCATCGCACAGACAGGGAGAAGAGGGTGGAACTGAACACATTGTGTATCACACAGAGATGGAGAAGAGAGAGTACCTGTACACACTGTGTATTAGACAAAGATGGAGAACGGAAAAGACCTGTACAGACTCTGTATTTCACAGAGATGGAGAAGAGAGAGGAAAGGTAGACATCATGTATCATACAGAGATGTAGGAGACAGAGGACCTGTACATATTGTTTGTCGCACAGGGATGGAGAAGGCAGAGGACCTTGTACACACTGTGTTTGTCACAGAGATGGAGATGCAAGAGGACCTGAACATATTACTTATCACACAGACATGGAGAAAAGAGAGGACCTGTACACATTGTGTATTACACAGAGATGGAGAAGAGAGGGGAGCTGTACACATTTTGTATCACACAGAGATGAAGAAGAGAGAGAGAGAGAGCAAGAGAGGACCTGTACACATTGTGTATCACATGGAGATGGAGAAGCAAGATGACCTGTACACAGTGTGTTTCACACAGAGATGGAGAAGAGAGAGGACATGTACGGCATTGAAGAAGATGACGGACCTGTACACATTGTGTATTTCACAGAGATGGAGAAGAGAGACGACCTGTACACACTGTGTACTGCACAGAGATGAAGGAGAGAGAGTACCTGTACACTCTCTGTATCACACAGAGATGGAAAATAGGGAGGAACTGTACACATTTGCATGGATTCAGCAAACATCCATGCAAGAATAGAAGGACCGTTCTCATGCAGCACAGCAGTGTGCTATGCATATGTATGAAGGCATGCTGCTGTGCTCTGAAACAGACACTGTTCTGTGTGTGAGCACAGGGGGCATGTCCGTGCAGTGCACGGACACTAAATACACCACCTGCACTCAGAAAGTGCCATACAGCACTTCTGAAGCCATACTGGCATAATATTAGAGCTTAGCTGTAATATTATGCCAGTATTACAGTGTCCGTGGACACTGAAATGTAAAGTAGAAGCATTTCAGTGTCCGTGGACACTGAAAGCAAAACAGCAGTAGGAAAGAAATACAGGGGATGTGTCACAGCCTCTGTGACACACCCACTGTATTGCTAAAGCACCGTATGGCACTTCTGCAGTTTGCATAAGCAGGTAATGTGTGCAAATGCACACATAATAGGGGATAAATCCCCCAAGTGTACACAAGCACAACCCTGGCCCCACAAAAGAAATAAAGCACATACTGAACATGTCATGCATCAGCATGAAACACGCACAGAACCTTAAAAGCCCAATCATTGCAATATGTCACAAACACAATCCCAAGTAGTTGTCACAGCACCACAATACACACCCTCATAACGTACAGAAAATAATAATAATAATAATATATCCCAGTTTATAATGCCCTAAGGGATAAGTGGGTGCATACATTACAGCTTAAACATCCCATAGGAGTTAAATGAAAATAGAGATCAGAAAATGTCCAAGCCATGATAGTGTAGTGGTTAGGGAAACAACTCTATATGCACATGTTCTGGGTTCAAGTACCAAGACAAGCAATTAATTTTATCATGTGAAAGTAGTGTTAAACTTATTTTGTCTAGTCCCCATCAAGAAACACATCACACCGAATGACATTTCACAACCTTAATTAAATTTCCATAAACATAAATGCTAACCAATATTCATTCATTTCAACCAAACATGATACAGGTGAAATAACATCCATGTAACATTACCATAGGACAGGACAGCATAAACCTGTTCATCCTGATCAGTAAGCAGCGTCCATACCTCCACTCACTCAGTGTACCCGCTCACTTCCATTACCATTTATTGCATTATACCATCAACCAATAGGCAGCTTCCTCCGCTTGCTTATGTACTTATCAAGCAACGTAACTGCTCACTTTCCTTTCCAAACATATTGAATTGACCATCCAACACCAGAGGGGGAACAGAAGAGGGCAAGCCTGCCCCTCTTCTCTGCCCTAACCAAACAAAACATAACCACAACCTCACTAATAAAGGGGGTGGAAGGGCGGGTAGCAAGTTCATGCCAAAATGTGACTCCTACTCCAGTTACACTTGCCTAACCTCCTTTAAGCCCTTCCCTACCCCTACCTCACTTCCTCCCAAACCTCATCAAATAACATTTGTAAACAATGGTAAAATGCCACCAATCTATTAACCCCTACTCAAAGTAACCCAATTAAACTGTCTGACATGCAACATCAGTAATGCCCAGAGGCTGAAGAACATCCTTAGTCCATTGCTCAGCCTCAACTTCACCTCAAACTTATGCTTTTCATTTGTACCTTTGTGTCAGTTAAATAAATAAAGATGTTCTACTTCTGCATGGCAATCCAAACAATGCCTTACATACGTGTTCTAACTTCTGCTTAACCAACAAAATATGCATTTCCACACATGTCCCACAAAACACTCACAACCCACAATGCTCCATCAGACCCTGTCTACTCAAAATATTCATACCTATACTGAACACCTCATACCAGCACAAAGCAGAAGTCAAATGATACATGTGTTACTCACACTAAAAACCCTACCTGATATGCAACAGTAATATCTGCTTGAGGGACAGATTTGCCTCCCAGAAAATACCACTGTTAGAACAAACTCCTACCACCTATCAAAAAGAACCTCCTTAACTCTCTACAAAACAAATAGATGGATAATGAAAATTCACCCCAGATGTTCCATCCATGTCCTTCTTGCATGACAATAGAAGCAACCTAGAAACCAGAATTAAAATTGGCTAGCTTGCAAGGGCTCGGAAAATCATTAATGCTGTAGCTTCCTATGATCCTATGATTGCGGTGATATCACAGCACCTGTGAAAACCCCAGACCCTATACGTAATGCCCAACTCTACAATACCCTACCCTAAACAGACCTGCAACTCAACTTGCCCCTACACTAACTCAAACTGCTGAATAAAGATTACCAATGACCTCATTATGCACTCCTCCAACAATCAAAACATCCACCCAAGCAGAAAACCCATTACCTTTCAAATCCACCTCCATTAGGGCACTGACCATTGCTCAATCAGCGCTCCCCCATCTATGACCTCATCGTGCACCACCCAAGGGACTGGGACATCCATTGAAACAGCCTCCATTACCTTTCAAATCCTCTTCATTCTGGTCACTAACCAATGCACACTCAAGTTCCATACCTCCACAATTTCTGTCAGTAACTGTTTCCCACTGGTGCTCCCCGTGTGTAATCTCCTCACATGCCACTGCTTCCATCATCTGTGAATTCACTGTTTATTGTCACCACTGGTACTTAGCACACCACCATCTACAAAGAAAAGGAGAAGAGTAAACCCTCTGGAATGAAAAGAAAAGGCTCCATCTTATACTCACATATTCCAAATTACAGTTGCAGCATTCCCAGACCCCATCTGCAAGAAAGAAAAGACATGTAAATCATCCAAAATACATAACCCCCATTCCAAGACCTCTTCAAGGACAACATGGGAAGGAATGTACCACCGCCACTCACATCTATGACAAAGCAGCCATAATTGAAGCAATGCTTCTAATGACCCTAGCAAATACCCAAGATAAATTTAACTACCAGTCAAATATGTTAAACTAAACCCCACATATGAAGGGACCTATCAATATCCACAACCCGGGTAACCTTGCGATTCCAGACTATATCCATTAATGCCCTGTATAACTGAAGCTAACATATTATAAAGGCATCTGCCTAGCTCTTAACCTTCTATCTCCAAATGAGGCACACTAAACACACAATGTGGAACAAATGGACACAATGCACACCGTAGCTGTTACAGTTAACAGCATACTTGTTTCGCTATCACAATGCTTTATTAGTGTCAGTGGGTCAGAAAACAGCACACTCAAATATGATTCTTTGCAGTTTTTAAATCTGTTTTTTTATTAATGGGGAATAAACAAACACACATATACATACACCAAGAAACATGGTGCAGCATATTATAACTTGCTTCAATGACCTCACCGCCCATGAACAGGCAAGCAGTACAGACCAACAGTCATGGGTCCTCAAGCCGCAGACTGGCAGCCCTAGAACACCCCCCCACACACAACAAAGTTTCATCACCCATTAAGTGACACAGTCAAGAAAATCCACTTAAAAACTGTACTGCCAAAGCTGTTGATCTCCGAAACAGTTTAGGAAACATCCCATAGATGGCGCTCCTCATCTGTGGAAGGGACCGGAGAATGATATGAAATAGAAACAATCACTGAAGGATGGCCATGTTCTAACTTGTTGTCATGAGCTTTAAGTGATGAATTTGTATGACACAGAACTAAAGGTAATGCTGATTTCTTAGAAAAATTTAATCATTTTTGTTATTTATAAATTTAAACAAAGTAAACTCCAACAAGCAATGGATAATAAGCTTATACACTTTAACAAGATCACAACACTATCAAACTAAATAAATAATTATACCCAACTTGCCTACACCCTCATATAAACTCCTATCACTCATTGCAAGTGCAACTGCTAACAGAAAACTCTCACTTCATCTTGTACTTCAACACCTACAGAAACGTAGGTCACAGGCACACACTCTACCTGTACCTTACTGTGCAAACATGAAAATATCTTAACTGAGAACATGCATCCTTCACCAACTTCAAAACTGTACTAATTAATCCAGTTCTACCCAGCGCACCTGTGCAATTCCCCCCTAACCTCAATGACATTTCAGCCAGTGAAAGGCAAGCAAAACAGGGCTAGAACCCCCATGGCCCAACCTCCACAAACAATCCATATGTGTCTCCCCCCGGAAAACTCTCAACTCCTGTCAAAGCACTCCTGGACCCACAACAAATAATGCTGTCACTCAGGCTTCAAACCCACCATGAAACACAGCAAGATGTGACAGCATGGAGAGAACTGAAACACCAGAGCAAAATCCTCAGCATCAACAGAAATAGCAGACCTTTCTCTGATATAGGTATCATTTTTACACCAACCAACTGCCTGTACACCACAGTATCCAGCCGTCCACCCGCCGCCAATTCCCGGCCATGAAAGTAGCAGGAACAACAGCTGACACACCAAAATTCAAAGCAGTTTACCCACCCATCCCCAGCAGACAGGGACCATGGCACAAAACAACTGCCAAAAAAAGTCCCTTCCTCAACTGATCTGGCAGGCTACAAAAGCAATGGAATGGCAAGACCCTGGCACCTACCCATGGCCTGTTCTTCATATTTGTTTATCCCAAAACACTACAGTACCAATTAGGACACAGTGAAGTGCGAGTGAGAGATAGACAGACACAAAGAGGGGCAATGTCCACTGTCATGGTTTGTGTACATTTTAAAACCGATTTACCAGTGTTACAACTGCTATTCTAACTCTCGCAGTGAGTCAATGATCGAGACACGTTCCGTTTTTCCAGCATTAAAAGGGAAATGACACTCCACCAGTTGGCGATGCTAGCCAGCGGATGTGCAGTAGCACCCCCCCACCCACGGAACTCACAGCCCACGAAATGGCCATCTTAGCTTCCTCCAACCCCCGTAGTAACAAGGAAAGCCACCCAAGTACCGAGTGGGTGGCTGAGAATGGGTGTACAACCTTTGTAAAGAGCGGCTTCCATGCCAAGCACAAAGTCCCCCCCTTTTTTTTTTTTGACCGTCTGGAACAAAACGTGGTATGGCCCTGCTCCCAATAAATCTATACGAATCCCGGAGCAAGCAGGCACACTACCGAGCAATGTTTCATCCAAACCACCATAATTACTGTAAATAAATGCAGTTCTTCCACAAATATGCTGCAGTAACCTGATTAGTAAGACTTTGTACCGGACCAGACAACTGCTTATAAGGACCTTCCCATATCTATAATAATACATAGCTTTTTTTTTTTTTTTTTTTTTATACTACCCTATAAAAGCAATAGTGCAAATTCTTTCTGCTTAAACTCTCTTTCCCCCAGCTTAACTGCACACCCACACAAACAATTATATATATTTCTTTATGCAGACCACCTGCCTCCTACCTGTAACCACAACTTACCAGATCCCCAGGCCTACCTGCCACAAGAATACCTACAGGGCGTCTCGGAGGTAAGACTTGCCTTAGCAAGCACGCTCACACCAAAATGTGACTCCTACTCCAGCTACACTTGCCTAACCACCTTTAAGCCCCTCCCTACCCCTCACTTCCTTCCAAACCTCATCCATTACTATTTAACCCTATCCTCCACCTATCCTCCCAATTCCTGCTACTCTATCTAACTCCCCCCTTGAAGATGTCCTGCACAAATTGGTCTGTTCTAAACCTCATTTAGTAAGCGTAAACTATGTAGCAATTAATTTTTGCCAACCAGGGTAGAGTAGCAGTTCCAAAAGTGAGATGCCAGTGTAGCAAAGATGTGAAACCTCCATATAAACACGTGCCCCATACAGTGTAGTCACATAGAAATATAATGTAATGAAAGCATATAGGGAGATGTCATAGAAGGTAATGTAAAAGTATAAATGTGTATGTAAATATTTATGTTATAATACACAATGACTGGCCATTAACATACAAACATGAGTATGTTAATTGGCCAGCCCAAACAGAGTGTCCATTGTAAATCCGAGAGTATGTAAATGGAAAAAGGTCTAGATGCCTGGACTATTTCTGTTTGTATACCACCTGTTTGTATTTCCAGTCTGCAGAGATAGCAATGGGAAAATGAAGATCTCCGTTGTATTTACAAACATATCTCGCTATGAGTTATGAGTCAAAGAACTCATATAGCATAGCAAGATATCATAAAAAAATGCAATGGAGATCCTCCTGTCAACAGAGAAAGGAAGATTTCTGTTGCCTTTTTAATATACCTCACTATGTTATACGAGTTCATCAACTCATATAACATACCGAGATATGTAAAAAAAAGCAAATGAGATCCCCTATAAATATAACATTATACGTATGATATGCAGAAATGTGCCCTAATCCATTTTCTACCTCTGCACAGCACTGATGTACTGTGTAAGTGTGGGAACATGTCCCTTACGCATGTGCAGTACATCAGAAATTGTCCAGGATACTGGAAAACTGTGGAAGGGCAGCATGGAGGCATGATTCAATGACATTTTTAAGAAAGGTACGTATTGTTTTTTTTTAAATAATGTCATTGTATAATAGCAATAACCCATGGCTGGGTGTGGGCAATGCTGGACCTACCCACGGTTGGCATTGTATGGTCATGAGGGCATTGCCCTCATGACCAAACCATACCGACTGTGGGTAAATCCAGTATTACCCACACCCAGCTGTGCGTTATTGCTTAAATATAACATTATACGTATGATATGCAGAAATGTGCCTTAATCCATTTGTATCCATCAAACCTTGTTCTGCCCAGCTACAAAATAGTCAGCACTGCCAAGTCTCAAACCTAGGATGCTATTCTCAGCAATCACACCAACGTACCATTATACCATCTGACTTATAAGATGTTATAGTGCTTTAATGAACATATCCTGCATTCAGGTCATTTCACATTAATAAAAAAAAAAAAAACAGCAGTCCCAAGTGTTGGACCTATGACACTGAACATTTTAATCAGAGTAATGTACCAGTACACCAGCTGAACTGTAGGAAACTCTGTTGCTTTTTCAAACATACCATGCAATAGAGGCATATAACATTAGGAGGAAAGTGTTGTGGAACCCTTTGTGCATTGTATATAGACATGTATATATACACACACACACACACACACACACACACACACACATACACAAACACACACACACACACACACACACACACACACACACATACACATATATACATATGTCAGATGAAACATATATATGTAAACGTACAGTCAGAAAATAGATCTACATATATTAAATATAACGGAAGAAAAATAAAAAAAATATATATATATATATATATATATATATATATATATATATATATATATATATATATATATACATACATGTCTATAACCTGTACAAAGACTGTAAAAGTGGGCGGGAGAGCACATATACAGACATAGTTAGAAAATCATTGTTACAAATGAAGACGTGTGACAGCAACAGTGTGTGTTTCAGCAGACAATCACTGAAGGATATGATGATGAGAACTGAAATGTCATGTATTTACTGACATAAATCCTTTGATCATCACCGTGATTTACCAGACAAATAGAAATAAATTGTGGAACTGAACAAAAGTATGGTCCAAACATCTGGACATTCTGTGGAAAATCTGGCTGTGGAGAGGTATGCTCAGAACCCCTTAATGCAATGAATGTGGACCAAGCTTGACAAAGTGGTGGGACAAAAGCATGAAAATAAGAACATGTACAAAATGCATCAGTAGATAAGCTGAGAACGTTCATGTAGTAACAGTGTTTGTCTAATATATATCAACTGAAATATCACAATTCCAGGACCCAGATGCTTCTCATTAGTTACTGACCTCAGTCCCCACATCATCCCATTGATGTGTCATGCATACATCACAGTTATGGGGACCAGACCAAAGATATTGGCCACACAACTGGACATCCTATTAATATGTGGACATAAAACAACAGTAGGGAAACTACACTGAGCTACCGATCAATGTCCAGACTACAATCAGACTGACATAGCACTACCCAGGTCCAGCTCTGGGGCTGTACACATGCAGTAGCAAATATAACAGGCAGTACAGGGATGTAATACTAGTAGAACACAGACATTGGTGTGAAAGTGCATACCCCCAAACACGTGCACCACAGTGACAGCAACATACCAGTAAGCAAACTGAACATGACAGTATAATACTGTGAGAGCAACCACATACCGTTTGCCACTTACACATTACCCCTACATATACTCCCCCAATTCGCAGTGTACTGGGAATCTGGAGGTGTTACATTACATTTCACAGTCAGCCCCTACAAGCATACGGACCTGATAGACCACTAGCAGTTGTAGCAGCATGCAGAATCAGATAGGTAAAGGATGTACTGCACTCACAGCTGCTACTCTCCCTACCCAGCCTACAAAACATGAACAGACAACACTACTACACAACCTTGGCAGTCTGTTCACAATGACCAGACAGACATACTGTCATATGTGCAGATCTTCACAGAATTACCAGGGTGTGGATGCATAACCTTGGCCACCACTGCATACCATGGCCAGGAGTCTGCCAGGTCATTGTCATGCTAACTGGTGTGCATTTGGTAATTAATGATATGCCATACCTCTGCACCTCATAGCGCAGGATATCTGGACAAAGCATGGCATACATATGGGACAGGGGGGCTGGAAAGAGGGACATATCACACATAATGGTGTTACAAATTGAGACAGTAGCTGCTGTTACATGTGTTGTTGTAACATCACATCCCTGAAGGAAATTATGTGTGGAACACCAATGGATGACAACACGTACTGACTACAATCCTCACATTATCCTACCAACCCCACAAAAACAGATGTTGGTTGAGGAACAGACCAAGCATAATGGGCAAACATCTGGCTATTCTGTGGACAACATGCCAGTTGAGAGCTATGTCAGAGGCATATCACTGTCAGATGTCAAGTCTCCCAGTAAATGCATGTCCAGACAAACCCTGTCAGTGTAGCAACCCCCTATGTGTATAACAACTCTAATGACATACAAGCTGTACCAAACTCTGGAGCTTTGTCACCCATGTTGCTGGTTTGTCTCCACACATCCTGTCCTGTGAGACATTTCCACCTACTGTCTGTGAAGCTGTAGCCCCCACACCTCTGTAATGTCTGCTAAACAGTCCAGGTAAATGGGCAAGGCCCACATGAAGGGCATCCCATATGTTGGAACTAGCAGCTGTGTCCAGGCCCACAACACAATACTATGTGGGCACCTACATAGCTGCATGCCCTCAGCAATACCCAACAGGATAACATAAACCCCCTCAAGGTAAGCTGAATGCTTTTGATGGACAGCAACAATACACAAAACACAGACTTGGTCCCTAGAGTGTCTGTACAGGCCAAATCAGGAGCATGCACCAACCCGGCATCAAGTCAGCCTTTGTCTGATCATGCATATAAGGTCACAGGTGGAGTACTGTAAGGCTAACTATGAGTACAAATTGGACACATCCACCAAGGCCAATCACAAGGCCATCTTCACATATGTCTGCAATCTCTGAGGCCACATACCAGCCCACCCTGTAATGGTGTCCAATCAGGCCACATATACACACAACATAGCTATAGGCAACCCGCTGCAGATTGGTTTAGGGAAAACATCACCCCCTGGCTCAGCAGCACTATAGATGGATTTGCACAGCACCCACACCCCTTCTCTCATCACCAGTGAGCAGGTACAAATTGCCTACAGAAAGGCAACAAATGTAGGCATCCATAGCACCTGATAACATCCCTGTCTGCATCCTACATGAATGCAGGCATATGTACCCAGCAATTTTACACACTGTAGTCACAAGGCTTGGCACCATCCACACCACATCCAAATGGAAGATGCCAATGTCATCCCTTGACATGGACATGAATGAGGAGTACAGGAGTAGGAAATTAAGTAGGCCTCATTGGGTGGAATATGACACCTAAGGGCCAGCAGTGCAATGCAAGCAGATACAGCACTGATATGTTACAGGGATATGGTGCGGTTGTGAGTGGTGGCTACTGGTATTCAATGTAGATGTGCAGGTTCTATACATATGGTTGCCAACTGTATGAGGTCCTGTGATGTGTCTCCTTTGTAATGTCTCCCAGGTGCAATGTCGCATCAGCAAAGGTCAACATTCTCAGTGGCTCAGACAAATATAATCATAGAAGCCATGCTACACAACCATGCCATAATGTTTGGCTGGAGCCAGCAACATCTGCAGGAGAGGACTGCCCTGTGGAACAACCTTGTCCATAGGGTAAATGATGTTGGCCTGCATGCATGTACATACAAGCAAGTCTGGCATTGTGAAAGTGACCTTATACGCCATGCCTGGCAAAGAGCTGCTGCACTGGCCAGGGACAACACAGGCATGAGCCTGGCCTTGTAGCCAAACTGGCACCCACCAGGGAGCTCCACGAGTACCTTGGGGCACCCATCCCAGTACATCAGAGTACAGACCCCCCCCTCACATACTGAAGGTGGTTAGCACACAGACAATGGATGAGGAGTTTGCAGGTAAGGCCCCACTAGACTAGTGAAGCAGACATACTTGTAATTGTAGAGTATCTACGTACATGTGTCAGGTCAGATTGCAGTTGTGGATAGGGTTTTCTAATGCACAGATGTGCACATCTATGGTGAAGAACAGCAAATTGTGCAGTATTGGGGGTTGTACTGTACATGTGCACACATGCTGCATCCATCCTGTACCAATGCCACTTGTGGGTTTGCTGACCATACTCCCCTCACACAACCACCTAGGTCCCTCCTGTCTGCATGTGGGATGGCAGCTTGCAGCTGGTAAGTATGCAGTTGTACTGTTGTGGTTTGCCAATACCCCAGGCATGTAAAAGCCATGCAGTATACACAACTGTCACTCATAGCCATATTGCTTTATGTGTATGTTCACCTGTGTTGGGGTCACCTGCATTGCATAATAGTGGTCACCACAGGGGCCTATCTGATGAGAATGTATCATCCCTGCAGCATAACTCATGGCCTGTCAGTGCAAAACTTCTGGACAGAGAGCAACACAATGGTTGGACAAACGGCCTAAGGTAGGGACATGTGTGAAACATTACTGTCATATAGTGGATATAAACAATGTACACACCCCAGTTAAGATGCCATTTGTCTGTGATGTCTATACAAATTAAGACAACAATGTCAGTACTCATCTTTTCCAAACTATAATGTGACCTATGACATGAACAATTCCCTGTGCAATCAATCTGTTGGCCACCAAATATGGAATATACAAACCCCACAATACGCTGGATGCATATGTGTGCACACCCTTCAAATAATATGTCATTGCAGCAGCTTGTGATTTACTGACAGCATACAGTCTGCTTGGGTACACACCAGCCATCAAGTAAAGGCACTCTGACTAACACCAAATAATAGTCTGCTGTTCAAGTAGGATAACCATGACATTTGCTCAGTTGCCTGCAACAGCAACAGCCATGGCTTGCAGACAGTGTACAAAACAGCAAAGGGATCTCATATTTGAAAGCTATCAGTCAAGAGTAGGGTACAACAGCATTACCACAGCAGTGCATACACCATGGAACACAGTGGAGACAGTTGTCAAAAGGTGGAGTGAATATGGGACAATAGTGCTGTTGACAAGAACCTGATGTCTTTCCAAAAATGATGACAACACATGTCAAAACCTGGCCAGAGAGGTTGCCAGGGGACATACAACAACACTGAGGGAGTTGCAGGAACCCCTTGCTAGTACTGGTGTTCTGTACTACCTGTGAGAATACTCTCCCTTATGCTGCATACGTCTGGCTATGGGGTAGGGTCAGAAGATGGAAGCATTCCCACACACCAAAAACAGCCAGAGGCAGATACAAATTGCAATGCAACACATCATGTCTCCCAAAGACAGGTGTGAAAATGTGTTATGGTGTAATGAGACTAGGGATCAACCTCACAGCCACAATACCAACAGATATGTGTGGTGCACAAGCAACACCTCTCATAACCTGAACACCAACATCCCCATGGTCAATCACACTGGTGGCAGTGGCCTGCTTTGGGGCTGCTGTTCCACAGAAAGAACAGGGTCTGTAGTCATGGTGGTGGGAATTCTGAACATTTCCTAATAACACCCACTTCTGTCCAAAATCCATCAGGCATCTGCAAGAATGCTGAGGTTGAGGAGGTGTGTCAGCCTTCAACATGACAAAGAACTGCAACATACATCCAAAGCTACCTAAGAATGGCTCCACCTTAACACAAACATGGGTATGGATTGGCCCAGCCAGAGCCTAGCCCTACACCAGATAGAAAACCCCAGTGTGACCTGTTGAGGCTGTGTGCATGAGCTGTCCTTGCATTCTGACAGAGTTGGGTGACCTTTGCATGGGAGAGTTGTCAAATAATGCCAAGTCAGGATGTGCCATGCTGATACACACCTTCATAAGAAGAGTGAATGCTGTAAGCCACTTAAAAGGTGCTTCAACAACTTACCATTTTAAAAATGTGCACACACATGCAATCAACATATTATACATATTGCAGTCATCATATTTTACACATATCACATGTGTTTGTTTATCAATTGGATTGCACAAGTCATATGTCACATGGAGGGTGGGTGACACATTTGAATGCATTATTGTGATCTCATCCTCTATATTACAAGAACATGGCATGTTAACAGGGTTGTGTACACTTATATCCACTGTAAGCTTACAAGTCTGGTGGTGTAACAGGGATTGTGTGACCATATATTCACTGCTCATTTGCAGATCTGGCTCTCACATGTATGTCATTAATCAGTGATGTCACTCCTCAGATCATCCCACATATGTCACAGAGAAACACAGGGGTTATAAGAAATAGACATATGAGCCAGACCGCTACACATCCTGTGAGGATATGTACAGTTGTGAGGTATGTTCTGCAGTACTTGCCACTGTGCTATACAGGTGGACAGCTTTGATGTGTACATGGCTGCAGTCTGTGCTGGGGAACAGCCATCGCACACTAACACTAATCACGTATCCCAGAATTTTATATTGTCAGTTACATGTTGTACAACTGGCTCCAATGTATGATGTTGACAGGCATGTGTCATATATATGTCACCATGTGGGTAATGTATGGTCTGTGTAACAGATATGTGCCACCTCACCTGTAAGTGCGTGTGTGTGTGTGTGTGTGTGTGTGTGTGTGTGTATACCAGCCAACATCAAAGTGTAGGTATTAATGTACATATGTTGTCTTCCTCTCACAGGTAGTGATAGGGTCTGGGACCCCCCCCTTTTGAAACAATGTCAGTATCTCTGCAGACTCTGCCAATGATGATAGGAATACTGAGATACAGGTGGGGTTGTCAGGGGCTGAATCTGTGCCAGTAGTTGGCATCCCTCTCTTGTGCACACCATCACTGCACACAGTGACAATGCCCACACATACCTCATCACCAGTGGCCACAGATGATGGACAGTTGGCAGGTGGTGGCAATGAACAGGGTAGTGTGGTGACTATGGCAGGTGTGAGTGTAGATACTGGCCATAGCCAGAGTGCAGGGAAGGTCCCACATAAGTGGATGGACAGGGGTGCTTGCAGAAGGAATGCTAATCATCGGGCCACTGTTGCAAGTGCCACAGAAGGAGTCATCAGATGCATGTTCCAGGCTGTCATGGATGCACAGGCACATAGTGAATGCCACAACACACAATTACTCAGGGTGGTGGATGCAACTCTCCCTGATGTACATGGTGACATACATGACCTTTTGGGTCAAAATAATGAGGTGTGGCTCCAACCACAAACTAATCACCTTGGGAGTCCACATCTCTCCCACCCCCCTGCAAATGTAACCACCATGACAAACACCTCCAAAGCTAACCTTGGGCTTTTTAAAACAGAGGTGGCTAGGTTCATGGCACCCATGCAAATGGAGAATAGTTGCATGACCACCAGATCATACACCAATGCACTGTATGAACACATACACATATGCATGGATCTCGCCATGATCAATAGAACCAAGATGTTGTCCTCCAAAACAGGAAGCCAATGTGGTGGTCCCCTGCCATAAACAAACTCGACAACAGAACAAACAAACTGATGCAGAAAAAGGTGAAGTCCCAAGACTGGAACAACTCCCTTATCAGCCTCAACAAAAGGTTGAGATCACTCATCAAATCCTCTAAAGCTAGCTATGAAAACAGAATTGCAGCGGATAGGAAAGATAAACACAAGGCCTTCAATAGTTATGTGGATAATCTGCACTCCAATACCCAGATATGCTCTGAGCTACTGCACAATGGTACCTCCTATACAGAGCCAAACAGATATTTCCAATATACTGTCCGACAGATTCAGTGCCAACCTGACCCCTCTCACCCCCCCAAAAGACCAATCATAATACCAGTAGATTGCCAAACACCCTGTATTACTGCTGCACAGATTAAAATAGCATTGTCTAAGGTCAGGAATACATATTCTATAGAACCTGAGAATATCCCTGGCTGTGTTGTTCATGAACTACAGAGTGACCTTGCACCACAGCTGTGTGCCCTGTTCATTCACAGCCTCACCTGAGGCTTCGTCCCTACCAAATGGCACACTGCTACAATCATCCCTCTCCACAAAGTAGAAACGACTACAGATTGTGGGAACTATCACTCCATTAGCCTGACGAGTCTGATATGCAAAGCTATGGTACACATCATCATGGACCTATTAAACAAGGATATAGGGGATCTCCAAAGTCTGGATCCCACACAGTTTGGTTTTGTGGAGGGTAGATCATGTCTGCTCAACCTTGTCAACTTCTTTGAGTCAGTCACCACAGCTGTGGATGATGTCAAGGTGGTCATACAACCAACCTTGATCTGGCCAAGGCCTTTGATACCATTACCTACTTTGAATCATAGAAAACCAATTAAGGTAGGCATCAACCCCTATATCACTAGGTGGGTTGCAAACTGGCTCACGGATAGACCTACAGTGTCAAAGTAGCTGACTCAAAGTCAGACTGATGACGAGTCACGAGTGGGGTCCCGCAGTGTTTGGTCCAGGGTCCTCCCTTGTTTGGTATCTACTTCTCTGAAGCGCAGGCCATTACAAGGCTACTCTGGTTGACAAAGTTTGCAGATGATTGCATGTTAGGGGCTATTATAAGCTACCCAAGTGATGTTGACATCAAGCAGAAAGGCCTCACTGAGTCCAAAGTATGCCGTCAGAAGCATGGCCTGAAGCTCAGTGGACTCAGTTCCCAAAAATCACCACATCAATGGTAGTCCACTGAACACAGAAGGCATTATAAGAGATCTGTGAACACAGGTTCACAGCAACCTCTCTTTGGACCACCACATTGCCACTGTAGACAGACAGTTCTTATATGTGAAACATCTGATTACTAATGGTTTTGCATCCAGGAAGTAGGGGGTCATTGTTGCCCCCTACCCTTCCCTCATTAGGCCAATCATCGGGTACCCATTTGGCATGTACCTCAATGGACACCTGCAACAACTGCAGAGGCTGCAAATGTACCTCACAAAGATGATCCTAGGCCTGAAACAGTTGTCCTATATGGACAGACTCAAAACACTCCAACTATGCTCTGTCTCATATTGCCTACTTACAGGCGATCTCTGCTTGCCCTACAAAGCCATGTCTGACCCAGCTCTGTTAGAAATACTACATCCAAGGATATCCCAATCCCTCCACACCACATAGCCCAGAGACCTCAACCTCATTACCACAATCAACAGAACATGCCAGAGGGATGGGTGCGTAACCCAGAGACTGTTCATGCTATGGACTAGACGTCCCATACATGTCAAACAGAGCAGCTCACTGGCCCTCTTCAAGAAAAATCTTGCTGAATGGATGGGAAATAGAGAATTCACCCCAGGGATCACTGCAGTGGCTCCACTCCACAGAGGCACTGGGAAATAATGTCAGGTGGCACAATGACAGGGTAATTCTCTGGCTAAGCTTGTAAAGGCTCCAGGGTCATTATCCTAGTACACACCTATGAACCTAAACATCTGGATATCCCATAGACATCTGTACAGAGGACTGGAATGGCCTGCACAATGGTTTAACATGTGGCATGTGAGGCAGATGCCATTGCCACGCTATATTAGGTAATGCCATTGGTATGTAGTACACAGGCATGGATGGTACACCAATCAAAATACTATCAGCCAAACAGGATATGATTTTTAGCCAAAGGGACACACACACACAAACAGTTGTCAGAATTGAACCCCTACCCATCTAATTATTTCTACTGCAGTGTTTTGCAGTTATTAGATGCGCCACAGAGCTTACATGAGTTCTTCTTGTCCCAAGTAACTTCTAAGGTGAATGACATCAGCAAGCCTAGTAAAGTAGGGTGATGGGATAATTACAGGGTGGTACACAAATCAAAATGGTATAACCCACACAGTACATGATTCTTACATACACACACACACACACACACACACACACACACACACACACACACACACACACACACACACACACACACACACACACACACACACACACACACACACACACACACACACACACACACACACACACACACTCTTGCCAATATTGGGATCAGAACTCCTGCCTATCTAGTTATGTCTACTATAGTGTTTCACAGTTACTGCATGCACTACAAAGCTTACTGAACTTTCACATAGCCAAAGCTGCTAATACCTGCACAGCTGAGGTAAAGTATTACACGTGGCAGTAAGTCTGCCTTCCGTTCCACCCTTACATCATGCTAGTTCTTTCTGTCTTGCACTTCAAATGGCATTATGGCTTGGCACTTCACCAGCTTAATGTATCAATAAGTGTGGCACAGCTGGGAGCCGTCAGCAGTACTCGTTCATCACAGAAGTAGCCCCCAGTACTTACTAGTTATGTCCACCTCTCCCGGCATGATTGCAGGGCAGTTTTCTGTGCTGTCACCCATTACCCTGATGCATGTGTCCATTCTGAGGCACTCTTGCAACTATCTCATGTACACAGACAACCCTCCCCTCTAAACTCCAAACACTCAGACCTGTGGGAGTTACCTGTATATCACCCAATGTGGACATATGCACTCTCCAGCAAAGACTGGACTAGCAGGTCAAGAGGATAAGACCAACACCTACACCACACCATGTGGATCACATAGCTCACCATGACATCCACTTTGACAGACATGACATACAATGAAAAGCCACACACCCACAGATCTGCTATGAGTTACAGCACAATGGCAGTAGATATGCAGAACCAACTGATATTGCCAACATCCTGGCAGATAGGTTCAGTGCTAACTTTACCCACCTCTCACCCACTAAAGGGCCCATCTCAATGCTGGATGAATTTAAATCCCCTGTAATCACAGCCACACAGGTAAAAAACACACTCTCCAAAGCCAAGAGTACAGCATCCATGGGACCAGACAACATCTCAGGCTGTGTTCAGCACAAACTACAGAACACACTGGCACCACACCTCAGTACCATGTTCAGTCATAGCCTCACTTCAGGCTTTGTGCCGACTGAATGGCACACAGTGACGGTTATCCCACTCCACAAAGGAGGAGCCCCCACAGACTCTAGGAACCACTGCCCCATCAGCTTGAGAAGCCTGATCTTCAAGGCGATGGAGTGTATCATCATGGAACTTATAAACAATGACATAGGTAACCTCCAAACTGTGGACCCCACCCAGTTTGGGTTTGTGAAAGGTACATCATGTCACCTAAACCTGATTGACTTCTTTGAAGCAGTCACCAGAGCCAAGGACAAGGCCAAGGTGGTTCACACAGCCTACCTAGAGCATGCCAAGGCCTTCAACAGCATCCCCCAGTCTGGAACTACATATAAACTCATTAAACTAGGCATAAATACCTATGTCACGAGATGGGTTACCAACTGGCTTACAGACAGAACCCACATTGTGAAAGTAGCAGACTCCAAATCTGACTCCGGACCAGTGACAATAGAGTACAATAGGGTCCAGTCCTCGGTCCTCTCCTGTTTGGCATCTACTTCTCTGAAGTTCAGGATAACATAGAGGGTTTGTGGCTAACAAAGTTTGCAGATGACTGCAAACTGGGAGGCATTATTGAATCCCATAAAGATGTGGACAGTCTACAAAACGGCCTCACTTAGATGCCTGGAGTCAAAGCCATGGCCTCAAACACAACACCAAAGAATGCATTGTCTTCCCTTTTGGATAAAACACTGTGCCCATGAACTACCACATAGCTGCTAGTTCACATAACACTGAAAGTGGGATAAGAGACCTTGGTACACAGGTGGATAGTAGTCTCTCCTTTGATAACCCCATTGCCACAGTACACAGGAAATCCTTCTATGTGGCACATCACATCACAACAGGTGTCTCATCCAGAAAAAAAGGACATCATTGTTCCTCTCTACTCATCCCTCATTAGACCTATTATACAGTACAACGTCCTGCTTGGTATGTACCTCACAAGACATCTACAGCAACTGGAAAGTCCACAGAATTACCTCACAAAGAGGATCACCAACCTCAAACAGATGCCCTACGCATCAAAAGACACCAGCTTTAATATATTGTATATCGCCTACTCAGAGCCGATCTCTGCCTAATATATAAAGCTATGTCAAACCCAGAGCTGTTGGACATGCTACACGTAATGAAATCCAAGTCCTTCCAAAACACATGCTCCAGGGAGCTAAACCTTGTCACCACAACAGACAGAACATGCTGGAGGGATAGATTACTCTCCATAACACTTCCCAAACTCGGGAACAAACTACCCATTTATGTGAAACAGAGCTCCTTGTTAGCCCTCTTTAAGATAAATATTGATATTTGGATGGTAAATAGGAAATCTACCCCGTGATTCACTTTTGTGTGTCTGCTCGAGAGGGGCACAGGACATTATTTGCCTTGGGTGGCGAAAGCCAGGGAATCTTATTGACTAGGCTTATATAGGCACTAGGGCTAATAGCCTAGAATCTACCTACGAACCTATGCACCTATATACACACACACACACATATATATATATATATATATATATATATATACCTCAGAATCATACATATCAACCTTTTAGTGCAAGACTAATGAACAAAGGCTGTACAAAGGGTGGGAAATGGGCCACATATACGGACATAATCAGAATATTGCTGTCATACCTGAACAGTTGTACAGCAACAGGGACTGTATTAGCAGGACTGTATTAGCAGAACTGTCTGAATGATATGAGGATGGGAATTGACATGTATGTCAGTCTTCACTGACAGAAATCCTTGCATCATAACAGTGTTACCCAGAGAAATGCAAATAAAAAGTGTGGGCCAAACACCTGGACACTCTTCAAACAGCCTGGTAGTGGAGAGGTATGCTTACAACCCTTTAGTGCAATGAATCTGGAACAAGCCAGACAAAGTGGGGGGACAAAGGCATGACAATAGAGACATATCTAAATGATCTGAGTAGCTCAGCTGAGAAGAAACACTGTTCCTGCTAACATATATTTACAGAAATATCACCGTAGTCATTTTATAGTTAATGTCCGGAAGTCAAAAGAAAGAACCACCTTAACAGATACAAGCATACATAATCTGAGGGCTGTGCTACTGTGCTGTGGAGATTTTATACATAACTATTGAAGGCCTTGTGGTTGTCTTCACTATCTGCTGCAATCATGGTTTCATAGCTACCTTTACAGGATTTGATGAGAGATCTCAACCTTTGGTTGAGGCTAATAAGGGAGTATTTCCAGTCTTGGGACTTCACCTTATTCTGCATCAGTTTCCTCCTTCTGTTGTAGAGTTTGTTTATGGCAGGGGACCACCAGATTGATCCTATTTCTGAGGAGAGCATCTTGGTTGTATTGCATATGGCGAGAGCTGTGCATTTGTGTAAGTGTTCGTACAGTGCACTGGTGTAAGATTTTGCGGTCATGCAATTAGTCTCCATCTGCATGGGTGCCATGCAGTTAGCCACCTCTGTTTGTAGGTTGCCAAAGTTAGCTTTGGAGAAGATTTTATGGTGGTTACCTTTGTGGGGTGGTGGGAGGGATGTGAATTTCCAAGGTGATTAGTTTGTGTTAGTATCTAACCATGGAGGAGTTGACTATTGGTGCAGAGCAACATTCGCCCATGTTAGTAATGACCAGGTCAAGGATGTTGCTACCTCTAGTGGGAGTAAGAACAAGCATGTCCAGGGCATTGGAATTAATGAATTCCAGAAAGCATTAGCCAAGTTTATTGGTACATGATTAGTTTTTCCAGTCAATGGTGGGGTAGTTGATGGCCACTATCAGAGTGTTGGGTTGGAACCTAATACTCTCCAGGGTGTTTAGGAATGGGGATTGTGAGTCTTGGTCCATGTTTGTGGACCTACAGCAGGCTATGACCTGTATTGCTGCTTTACTCAATGTTAGCTGTACCTGAAGTATCTCAGATGCATTGTGTTGTGCTAACAGTCTGTAGCTGTGTGCATCTATTATGAATATTGAAACGCCACCACCTTTGCAGCTTCGGTCCAAGTTCTGGGACAAACAGGTGTGGAATGAGTGATAACCTGGTAGTGCAGGTGTGCTTCCTGTGGCCTTGAACCAGCTCTCTGTTATAGCACAAATGTCAATGTTTTCCAGTTTAAGGAGTGCTTTGAGCGAGTGCATTTTGAAATATAGACCTCTAGTGTTGAGCAGTATGATCCTCAGATTACATTTGTTTGTAGCTGTTACAGTGGTAATGTGGTCTTTGGAACACTGCCTAAAAAAGCCACTATAGGGGTAGCAAGAGCATTGGCTAGTATCTGGACGCCCAGGGGTGACAGATGCAGGCCATCACTGGCAAAGGATCATGGTCTGTCAAACATGTTATCCCAGGCACACAGATAGTGGATCCCCTTAAAATGATACTAGAAATGTAGCCAATTGTTGAAATTGTTTTCAGCTTGTACTGTGGTACCATTCTGGGTGATGGTAGACTGCTGCTTAGGGCTAGGGTCATACCCGTCTGGGCTACATTGTCTGAGAGCTCATCCATGTCTGTTTCCATATAGTCCAGGGAAGTACATCTCGGGTCATTCATACCCACATGTACAATGACAGAGTCATATGTGTACCTGTTGAGGGACCTTAGTGTGTGTGTGTGTGTGTGTGTGTGTGTGTGTGTATGTGTGTGTGTGTGTGTGTGTGTTATGTGGCAGATCCTGGGGCATGACAGGCGGCTGACTGTTACTTTCTCCTTTTTCACCTAGTGAGTGGGACATCACTGTTCCTCACTATCAAGTCAACTATGCCTAGTGTTTTGGCCATGCTGTTTTTGCCTTAGGCACTTTGGTTGACTGGCACACTGTTTATGAGTCATATGTGTCTTGTGATTAGTGATGTGTGGCGGTGATGGAGTGCGTGTTATTCCTTGGAGGTCTCTGCTGTTTGTGCAGCTTTATATTGAGAGCCTCCGCAAAGGTGGGTGTGTGGTTTGTGTTTTTAAATGAAGGCAGTGCTGGTGTGTGTTCTGGAGGACTATGTGTTCCATCTAGTGTGGTGCAGGTGTTGACCGTTTCCTCTTGGCCAACTATTCTGGTCTTGGCTGGAGAGTGTGTGGCTTCCAATTTGGATATATAAGTGCATCCTTTGCAAGTCTGAGTGTAGAGGGGTAAGAGATGAGGGTTGTCAGCGTACATGAGGCAGTTGCTACATTGCCTCTGGATGGCCAAGTTCAGCAGTTTAATAGGTGAAAGCACAGGGAACTGACCTGTAGTCATGCTTGGAGGGGTGGCCTTTAATAATAATTACTAGAACTGTTTCCTCATAGAGCACTTAGTTCTGTTAACACTTTTGTGTGCTAAAATACTTGCTACAAGATGTCTGGTAAAGTGCAAAAGTAATAAGATATTGAACATGTAGGAGAGGAGAGAACTAGCATATCTAAGTGACAAATTGAGGAGCAGACTTGGGCAACACTCAGAAGCTAACATATAGTCCTGGATACAGCAAATCTGTATCTGGACTAGACTAGTTACAGGAAAGGTAACTAATTAGTACTATTTTAATAGTCAAATGTCTGGTATATTATATCTGTCTCCGTGGTAGTATAGCTGGTGTATAATGGATGTGTGAGTGCATATCACATGTGCAACCACCTATGTACACACATGTCCCATACAGTATACTCACACCCCTTGCTACTGTAATGACAGCACATACAGGCATGTTATGTAAAGGAAATAATATACACCTGGCCTGCAACAAAATACACAGCCCTTGAACCCAGGAACCTGTACACAATAGTCAAAGCATATAACCTCTAAGCCATCTGAGCTGTACCATTTTATGATGTTTTCAACTATAGCAAGCAGTGCAGTTGGTTTATCGTAGGGAAGGAAGACTGTGGAATCAGTAATGATTTAGTTGTCAATAACTTTCAGCAATGTCATAGCCAACAGCACCTTAGTACAATTCCGGACCATGCCAGATGAAGTTGGGGGACCAGTCTATGGATATACAAACACATTGGTAATGATACAAAGCGACCCATGCCACTGACATCTGCTGACCCCCCACACACACACACACACAGTACAACTTCTAAGTACACAGTACACTGCTACAAATTCAGGATAGATCATACACAATGGACAGATATACATTGATCTCTTAGCAATATAACTAAAATGACTGAAGATAGTAACACAACAGACAACCAGCCATCAATACACACAAATGTTTTAATGTGTTTTGCCGTTAAGTATTACAACATTACAAAACATATTTGCCTTAAATTCAGGAACCAATTTACACTTAATTACGTATGTTCTTAAACAACCTCCAGTTACACTCCTCAGTTAACCCCCTAGGGGATACTGTATCAAATGATACAATGTAAATTGATTCTTCACAAAACAATGGTTCTGTTATAAGTGTTCGATCAAACTGTGAAACAGACCTTTTCCAGAAAAGTACTTTGTAACCCATTTCAGTCCCCACAGTGAAATGTATGAAAAGTAACAGCTATAGAGCATGTGTCTATATAATAACTAATATATTTCATGTGTTCTAACAGACTGATTCTAAGGCATGCCCTACTATTCCACAGACCCATCTCTTGACTGTACAGGGTTCTACATGCTGTCCAGCCTTTGCACTCATATGTATGGCACCTAACTCACTTAATGTGTTTTATTCCACAACATCACTGGGATGATAGCAGGAATATTAGCACTAAATACTGATAGACCATACCTATCAACTTTCTACTGCATGCCAACTGGACAAAGCCTGTCATATTAGTGGAGGACAGAGGTCCAAGCACAGGGCCATATTTGAAATATTGCTGTTATACACTGAGAAAGTTGCTAGTGTTACAGGGTTGGTTGCAACATCTCTATTCTGAGGGATATGAAGTCAGAAACACAAATGGATGTTGCCATTTACTGGCGACAGTGAACAGAGTATGCCACTGATTTGCCAAGGACAACACCTGTCTGGGTAACACACCAAACATATGGCAAGCAACAAGAAAATTAATGAAGCAGCAGTCCATAAAGATCCAATATGCACAAAAATGACTGAAACAGCGTCCTAAAGAGTTAAATAGTAAAAGCAAAGCTTTCAGGTTAATAACCCTTCTTCAGTGCAAGTTAAAACACATTTTTCACTTCTACATTTAAATACAAGTACAGATCAATTATTCAATAAAGCATAACACACCAAACATAACAGGCAAACCTCTGGCCATTATGTGGATACACCTACAGTTCAGAGCTATGCAGACACATAACTTTGTCAGACTGAAATCCATGCCGAAGTAGCATGTATGCACAAAGCCTGTAAAACTAGCAGTATTCACACCATATAACAGCAATACTCACATTCGGTCTCTAAGTCTGTAACCTTCTCTACCATTTAGTTGGCCTGTCTCCACAAGTCTTGTTGTAAGAGTTATTTCCACCTGCCATGTGTAACACTCAATAGCCATACACCTGCAGGATATGTTCCTCACACCCAAGGCAAAGGGACAATGCCCACATTAAGTACTCAATTATAGGAGTGTGTTGCCATGACATTGGCTATTGGAAGAACTACCCAGCTGCTCTGCATGCAGTTAGCAAGTGGGGAACATCAATTGATGTACAGGCCATTACCTGGTCAAGAGCATTACCTACAAAGGGCATGCAGACACCTATTCCAAACATCTGTCTACCAGTACTCCACATTGAGAAAACAAAAAGATGTGGAGCAACCTTCTGATAAAACCCAGTGCAGTGTGAAATAATAAAAAGGTATGTGAAACAAGTGGCATATAGGTGAATGTAGTATGTATTTTCTAATAATGGGAAATAGGATTTTGAAAGATTTATGTCTGAGCAAGACTTGCTGTAGTGATGTCCTGCTAAACAGCACCTATGGCCATAGCATCTGCCTCTCTCTGCTGTGACATAGAACACAGCTCAGGACCCTAACTCACCCCAGGAAAGGACAGCTCACATATGACAAACACTGGAGTGTCTGACAACACTACTAACTGTGCCACTGCTAGGCCAGCTACAGGGATATTGTACATATCCATATGCTACCTGTGAATATGAGTATGATACACATTTGTCATGTAAATCTAAGAGAACTAAATAGTGTGTATACACCTTCCATAGCCAGAGAACAGGCAAGATTCCACACATGTGGATGGACGGGGGTGCTCATAGGTGGACTCCTGCCCATCATGCCCCTGCCACAAGTGCCACAGCAGGTGTCACCAGATGCATGTCTTGGACTGTCATGAAGGCACAGGCATGTGTCAGATCTAACGCTGGACATATTCTCAGGGTCACAAATGCTATGCTATGTGTGACAACATCCTTGCTCTTGGAGATGCCCACCGTTATTAGCTGAGGTCATAGATAGATGGTTGGGTGAGATGGAGGCAATCCTCGACTGTGGGATGTCTGTGTCACAGCATCTGGGGGAGTTAAGCATCAGCCATGTGGATGTAGACCAGCACATGTGCTGAGAGTACAATGGTGTAAAACTGTAAACCATGGCCGCATTTGTCACTCAAACACACACAATCAGAATACTGATCTCACACACACAAACATACACACTTGGCACGACTGAGATTAGAACCACTACCTACCTAGGTTTTGATATTAAAGTGCTCTGCATTTATTGCACATGCACAGAGAAAGTAGGGTAAAGTGTGCTCCACAGTTCCTCTAAGGTGAACAACATCCACTGGCCTTGCACATTATGGCAATGGGAGCTGTCCTGGGTGAGAATGGCCAGGAAATACTAACAGCTACAGAAATATAAGCAATGACCAACACAGATACAGCCATACACACATTTGCCACACATGTGGTTAGCAACCCTGCCTATCTCGTCATTCAGTCCATACTGTTACAGAGTTTTGGCACACAGCACATGCCTTATTGGGCTGAAGAGTGTCATGAGTTACCTGTATGGTCGATGGTGACAGCAGTCCTCATACAGTGGACCATGGGACATGTACTGGGGGTACCATGGTGTAAAAATAATAAACCCAGCACCCCACCCACATTGGATATGGTACTCACTCATACCTATGATAATGCTATGACAAACCCACATTTACCAGGAATGAGACTCAAACCTTTGCTGGCCTATCTACTTATTGCTATTACATTGATATCCATTTATCGCACGTGCCACAGAGCTAATAGGGTGAAGATTGTTTCATGGCTCTACTAAGGTGAGCAACATCACCATCCCTTGTAATGTATGGCAATGTGCAGTGTATTTGGAGAATGGGGCCTCAGAATGCTGTCTCCTACAAATATGCACACTCACACACACTTGCAAACACATACACACACACATACTCACATATGCCAGGACTCAGAGGGTAAACCACACCTGTCTACTCATTGGTAGAACAGTGTTATGTTGGTACTGCAAGCTCAAGGTAGCCCATAGGATGAAGAGTGTCACAAAGTACCTTTACAGTGCAGTACAGCAGCAGCCCCTTCTAAGTATAGCAATGGGGGGTGTAGTGGGTGAGAGGGTCCTCAAAGTATTTTCAACTACAAGTTTACAAACTCACAAACAGTGTTATACTCAGTAATGCACACAGACACATTTGTCAGTACTGAGGTCCATCGATGCAGGTGTCCCTGGGTGTGTACCAGGCTAATGTCCATAGAGATATGGGAAGAGTAGGGCATGTGAGTACACTGGTATCATGGCACTTGACATTTGTCAGCATACCATCTATCAACTATTGCCACTTGAGTGATCCCCAGGGTGACAGTTATATTCACCATCCACTCATCTGAATTTCTCTTGAAGAGGGCCAGTGAGGTGCGTTGATTGACATGTATGCAGCATATATGGTATAACGTGGCCAGTGTCTGGGTTATGGACCTGTCCCCAAGCATGTTCTGTTGAATGCGGTAATACGGTTGAGGTATCCATGGCATGTGGTGCATACAGATTGGGGTTTCCTAGCTGTGGCATTTGTAAGATAGCTGGGCAGACATGGCATTGTCAGTCAAGCAGGGATTGCCTGTACATAGTCAAGATGTGACAGTGAACACTTAGGGGTTTTGGCCTCTTTCCATATCAGACAATTGTTTCATGCCTAGGGTTGTACATGCCAGGTACACTTGCAGCATACCCAGTTGTTGAAGGTGTCTACTGAGTTACATGGCAAATGGCAATTGGACCTGCTGATTGGAGTAATGAGCAGGGTGTAGAGGGAGACATTCACCTCTTCATTCCTGGATGACACACCCTTAGTTATGCAATGTGCCATATGGAAGGACTTTCTGTCCACAGTGGCAATGTGGTGGTCAGAAGAGAGGTTGCTGTCAAGCTGTGTTCACAGACCTTCTATAAGGACATCTGCCTCCACTGGACTACCACTGATGTGGTCATTTGTGGACAACACATTGATTCAATAGGGGATTGAAACATTTCTTGATATTGAGACTGAGGCCAGTGTTCTGACAACAGTTGGAGGTGTCAGTGGTGACTTTATGCAGGATGTTAACATAATCTGGGGATGTAAAGATAGCCCCCCAATTAGCAATTGTCTGCAAACATTGTTAACCACAGTTCATTCATGTTGGGCTGGATATTAGAGCCACACACAACACACAAGACTGAACACAGGACAAGAACCTGTAGTACTCCACACATGACTGTTTGACAGTCTGACACCACTCATGACTGTTTTGCAGTCTGACATGGAGTCCACTGCTTTCACAATGTGAGTTCCATCTGTGAGCCGGTTTGCAGACCACTTAGTGACATAGGGATTAATGAATAGACAAGTGTATTTGCCTATGATTCATGAGTGTAAAATTGTATCACAGGGCTACAAGGGCCACGTATCTTGTTTTATACTCCATATTGTTCTATAGTAATATCACATGACAAACAGATTATAGGACTGAAGATTGTCCACAGCTACCACAAAAGTGGGCCCTGTATACTGGACATTTGGTAGTTTGCTGGGTGGACCACACAAAAGTGTAGCAAAACCCATCCCCAATGAATATGGATCACAATGTTAATGACACAACCATAGAGACACACACTTGACAGGAATGAGATTCAAACCCCTACCTAACTAGTTTACTGCACTATAGTATTATGCATTTATCAGACACGCCATGAAGCTTAAATACTTGAGAGCTATCCAAAGGTATCTTTAAAGGTGAGTGACATCAGCAGCAGTGATAAAGGAGGGAAAAGGGAAGTGTAGTAAGTGCCAATGGCCTCAAAATCATGGTTCTATGACTACAGACACTCTCACACATTTACACGTGTCAGGACCGATATTAAAACTCCTACCTAACTAGTTTACTGCACCATAGTATTACACATTTATCAGACACGCCACAAAACCTACATATTTGAGAGCTGTCCAAAGGTATCTTTAAAGGTGAGTGACATCAGCAGCAGTGATAAAGGAGGGGTAAGGAAGTGTAGTAAGTGCCAATTGCCTCAAAATCATGTCTCCACAACTGTAGACACTCTTACACAAACAAACTTTGACATTTGCCAGGACCGAGAATAGAACTCCTACCTAACTAGTTTACTGCACCATAGTATTACACATTTATCAGACATGCCACAAAGCTTACATATTTGAGAGTTGTCCAAAGGTATCTTTAAAGGTGAGTGACATCAGCAGCAGTGATAAAGGAGGGGAAAGGGAAGTGTAGTAAGTGTCAATGGCCTCAAAATCATGGCTCTATGACTATAAACACTCTCACACATTTACACTTGCCAGGACCGAGATTAAAACTCCTACCTAACTAGTTTACTGCACTATAGTATTATGCATTTATCAGACACATCATGAAGCTTACATATTTGAGAGCTGTCCAAAGGTATCTTTAAAGGTGAGTGACATCAGCAGCAGTTATAAAGGAGGGCAATGTGAAATGGAATGAGTGGGAATGGGCTCAAAATCATTCGCCTACAAACACACACAGAAATAGACACACCTTTACATTTGACAGGACTGTGATTAGGATTGCTACATAAATAGTTATTGGTACTCTACTGTTACACAGTTATCACAAGCACAACAGAGCCTATAGGGCTGAGGGCTAACAAAAGGAATTTGTACTGTGACTGACTGCAGCACATGTTCTGATATTGGGTAACGGTATGTGCACTGGTTGGGGATGGAGTAAAACAGTAATTCCTTCATACACACACAGTTGCCAGGACTCAGATTCAAAACCCTACCTATATACTTATTTGCTTTAGTAAGTTATGTATTTATCACACATACTACTGAACTTACAGATCTGATGTTTCTCCAAAGGTACATCTAAGGTGACATACATCAGCAGATATTGTAGAGTAGGACTATGGGATGTGTACTGGGTGGGAAAGGCTTCATAATGGTACTGTCTGTCTCACTGTCTGTGTTTCTCTTCCCCATGTGTATGTGTATGTATGTTTGAATTATTGTAGTATGCTGGCCTTAGATATGTGTGCATATCACACAAAACAGATGGAGATTTACCACATATCTACCACCTACAGCTGGCTGCGGGTTTTCCTGTCCAGTGTGTGTGTGTGTGTGTGTGTGTGTGTGTGTGTGTGTGTGTGTGTGAGTGTGTGAAGACCAAACAGTTTACATTTTGGTGTGTGTGAGGATGGACATCTGCAGGTAACAGATATCTATGGTCTATTGTGGGGTCAGCCATGGCCTTTATTTCTCTAAGTGTAGGAACATGCTCAGTGTGACCTTCTATATTGAGTGTGGGGATCCCAAAGTGTAGGATCATGCCCAGCATGACCTTCTATATTGCGTGTGGGAGTCCATTCCAGGGAAAGTTTTACTCTAATCCAGGGTTTTGTGTGCTGCAGCTACACCTAGCAAGCTGTTTTTGCAGGATATCTGTAGATAGGCTGCCAATACGGAGCCACAATTGGTCCAAACATGGGGGGATACTGTGTGTAACTAAGTTTCCTATTACTGTCTGTGTTGCTTGTGTAACATGTTCTGTTTTAACATAGATTTTTGGACATATGTACTGTTTTACAGTGTAATGTATTGTGTCATCAACTACTGACAGATATCATTGTTTGCTAACAGTTGATTACCAAGGAAATACAAGAGCAATATAGCATGAGACCAATATTGTGAGGCAAAGACTAGACATTGTGGCACAATCCTGCCATTGTGGAGGGGAGGCTACAGACAATTAATTGATGGGTCTGTGTAAATGGTCCAACACCTTGGTGCTATGCTGGCTGGGGATCTCCTTCTATGCATTTCTCAACTTAACTGAATGGCCATATCCTGCTGTGGGCATACCTCTCAGCTGTACAGATTTGGCCAGGTTATCCAAAGGCAGGACTCATATATCTAATCGATTTCCCTTCACATTGTGGTTTACAAGCAGGTTTGTGGTTATGCATTCATGGGTTTGCAGTCAGGGGATGTATTAGCAGACATTTGAGTTTCAGACTTCACACACTCCATGATATCCATGCTTTTACCCCCCCCCTGTAATTCTGTCCTCTTCCCAACAGTATGAGAGCAATATCTCAGAAACATTTCTTTAGTTTGACCTTTATCACAGCAGTATTTATGTCTTAGTCCACATTTCTTGCACTAGGACATGAAAAGGCATGCTACTGGCATTTGTCAGCATGGCCTTGCATTTGTTTTCTGCTTAATGTGTTATGTTGTTAGTTAGAACCCTATGACATTCTGTATGATGGCACTATGGGGTGAAGCATATGATGGCACTATGGGTGAGCATGGGCATTTGCCAGAGGCCTGTAGACCACAAGAGAGTGATGCAGGCCACTGCATTTTGTGACTCATACATTACCAGGCTGCAAGCCAGTGGATTCCCCTGGGGTGACATGGGCAACTGGGTGAGGTGTTCCTGGCAATCCTTCTAGTTCATAGTGATGCATCAGTCTGGATGTGTACAGGGTGCTGCTTACGGCTAGGGGCACACTTGCATGGGACACCATTTTAGCATGCTGCATCCTGTATGTATTCCATGAAAAGAAGTGTGATGATTCTGTAATCATTCCCAACAGCAAGGATATGACTGATGAAATACATGTGGCTGTTGGGGGGGGGGGTACTGAGTGCATGTGTGATATGGAATCTTATGGAACCTGACTCACAGATATAACTGGGACCTTCTCCTTCTCCTGCCTTGTATGTGGAGATAAGCAGTGTGCCATTACTTTATAACTGTGGCTTTTGTGGGCTGCCAGTGATTGGGCAGACAACCAGTATTCCATATTAGAGGGACAACTAATGTGATGCTAACCTCTATTTTTATTTCCAAAGATGTGTGCAGTTCAGAGTTACTTTCTAGGCACTACGTAGAGTACTTCCACCTGTGTACTGTTTCTGTGTATGGACCCCTGTTCATAGCTTGTCCAGCTTTCTGACAGTGACACATACTGACATCTGGACAGTGAGTGTGTACAACTAGTAACATAGGTGTAGCTGAGAAGCAGATTAGTTGGCACTGTAGTTGTTGGAACATGGCCCTGTCAACCACAGTACTGTACCTAGACCACTGATACACAATATCCAGGCCTACATGCTGTCCACTTCCAGACAATATTAAACACTCACAAAAAATTGACACACTGACCCCTGCATATAGTGGACATACACCAATTATCATGTTAATTGGGACAGCTCAGGCAATCTGTGCTCCACTGATATTACTCTACAAACTTACATGTTACTGCCATTTATATATGGGGCTGGGGGGCACACCTGACAACTTTATACATTTGCACTGCCTGTGCTGGTATTTCAGTTATACTTTGTTTACTTCCATTTAGTATTGTATTGTGCCCTATCTTGCAGAATGGAGGCATATCAGTAAAGTACACAAGTTAAATTGTAATGGCATACATTTAAGTTTCAGACTTCTTACTCTTCAGAACTATACTGCAACTATCAGACCTGTTGTAGTATGTCTGTGTAGGTCTGTAGGGGGCCTGTTCACAATTGCCAGCATTTGTGGAGCTTTGCACAACCTTTCTTTCCGGTCATCTACACCTGTCCTGCTGGGTGAGGCTGGGGGATGGGGATTGGAATGCTCATTGACATCCATGTGTGTAACCTGTGGACACCCACAATTAGTCGAGCCACCATATGTACTGCAGTGGGAGTTGTCACCTTGAGTACTACTGCCTAGTATTGGTACAACAGTATTTGTTATGGATTTCATGCTGTCTCATATAGCTGTCAGCTATCTGTTGCTATCCCATTTGGCCACCCAATTCCCTTGCATGCTTGCATCCATAGCATAGATATAACTATAAGAACATACTACTCCATTCAGTAATTGATAGTAAGGGTGACTTACCTTGTGCCTGGGGCAGTATTGAGGATGGTGATGGAAGGCTGACTTATGTGGAATGCACGCAGTACACTCCCTATACATGGTAAAGTACAGGCAGTGTCATGTTTGGTATCTACTGTATGTGTGAGACGGAGAGAGGTATCACTCCCTGGGTACCTACATTGTCAGTGTGTGTGCTATGCGTTGCCTCTTTGCCAAGGCATAGGCATACTGGACATGCCTCTGTCTGCCTCTAGGGGCAGGCTGAGGAAGTTCCTCCTCCAAGTCCCTCTGTGCCTGTGGTGACCTTGGCAATGGTGGGGGACTATGTGGCCACTCCCCGTATTGTTCCTGCTCCAGCTGTTTCCACAGGATCATATTGTGTAGTATGGCACATACTATGAAAATCTGTCCATATTTAGCTGGAGAGTACTGCAAGGCTCCACCGGATATGTCCAGGTAGCGGAACCATGACTTGAGCATCCCAAACACATACTCTATAATTATCTTGGTTTGTGCGTGTGCCTCATTATGGAGTTCTTGTTTGGGGAGGGTGTGCATTTTTGATGGGTGTCATCAGCCATGGCCCCAGTGCATAGCCAGCATCCTCCACTATATGGCCAATTGGGATGTCCCCCCCTGGCAAACCCCTTATACAGCTGTGAGGAATGCCAGATGTGGGAGTTGTGATAGCTTCCAGGCCTGCCAGCACACACTTGCATGATAATGCCCTGGGCATTGCACACAACCTGGCAGTTGATGGAGGGGAAGCCCTTGTGGTTGATGTAAACCCTACCCTGCTCACCAGGTGGTGCTTTGATGTGGATGCGTGTGCAGTCTATGGCACCCAGTACTGGCAGATATTCAGCTACCTGGTGGAAGAAATACATATTGCTGGTCAATTCCTCACAGGTGTTGGGGAAGTAGATGTGTTCATGGACGTGTGGTATCATGGCATCCAGGAACTGATGGAGGACTCCTGATGCAGATGCTTGTGACACCCCCATGATATCCACATTAGGTCTTTGGAAAGTGCCTGTAGCTAGTATTCTTAAGGCTACACATACTTTAGTATACACTGGGATGGGTTCCCCTCTGTTTGTTCTGGATGTGAGGCGAGGCAGGCACAGCTCCAAAATTAACTGAAGTATGTCACTGTCCACCCAGTAATGCTCTACAATCTCCAGGTCATGTAGCCCCTGATAGGTCACCCTGGGTCTGAACATTCTCTTCCTCCTGGGTCTGTAGTGGTTGGCAGAATTATCCTTCTCACCCCCGTCAGCCTCCAGCACATAGTGATGTATCTGAGCAATGGCAGCCCCTAGCATTTCATTGGTTTAAATTCCAGGTTTACTCCAAAGGTGCAAAGTCTGTGAGGAAATGCAGACTGAAGGGTGTTTCCATAATGGTGTGCTGCTACTGCTGCCTGTCAGATTGGCTGTTTCTGATTCATTCCAGCTGCCAGCTTACTTGCTGATGGCTTCGATTTAGCTACTGTTAGTGTTAGAAACATTACTGGTGATTTGTGGATGATTGCCTTTATTCTGCTGTTGCCCTTTTTGTTTTTACTTGCATCTTCTCCCATTTACAGCTCTGCAGCTACTTGCCAGCTGTATTATATTTGCATGGCCCATTCTGAGTTGTAGGACTCCCGTAGTAGTGATTTCTAAAGCAGTTCACCTTTATTTTGTGCTGTTGCCCTTAAATTCTATTTACATGTCCTCCTATCTTCAGCTCTGCAGCCACCTGTCAGCTGTATTATCTGAGTGCTTTCATTGGCCAGTTGTGGGTTGCAGACTCCCATATTGCTGATTTGTACAGTGTTTCCCTTGTTCTGCTACTTCTTTTGTCTTTTCCTTCTACCCTTCCTCTTTCAGCCTGTTGGTAGTATAAACAGCAAGATATGTCCCTCCCCTGCATGTGCATGTCTCTACAGTTCATGGAGTATGAGAACACAGCCTCAGACACAACCTCTCTCCTAGCTGTGCTTAGTTAAGCAGACACCAGCCAACAGGGCGCTAATGTGCTTCCAGCAAGCATGACACACCCCCTTTTCATGTTCCTTGCTCCTCCTGCCTACACAATGGTGTTAGAGCATGTACACGGTTAGGTGCAGTGTGACACTTAGAAATTCTCCTGTTCAACTTGTGATTCAGTATAAGTCCCCTAATTAGCACACCCCACTGCCTTAAGCCCTAGTTACTGCACTATTCCCGAGCCTTGCCCCTTAGCAACCACTGTTCCCTGCCTATGTTTACTTTCTGCATGCCGTTGACTATAATGGCAAAATGCAGAAAGAAGTTCTACTGCAGCCCCCCCCTCATTTCTACATCTTTTCCCCCCTCCCAGCGTACCACATCCCCTGCCCTCAATGGCTGAGTTCAGCCAACATAAAATAAAGTTTATATTTTATTATTTTGAGTGCTTTTTTATGCCAATGGCCATATATTTGGCAATTGGCATGCAAAACCTAATCAATACATGCTTTCTGGAGCACTGACATGGCTCTGTTGTGTAGATTGCAGAAATGCATTTGGTTAGGAACTGAATACATTTCTACAAGCTACACTGTTCCAGCATGGAACATGCCGCTTTACTGGATCGCTAATCGGGCTCATTTGCATGGTTTTCACCAGCAACTGAGCTCATTAGCATCCCACACGGCTTTCATTGCTGGAACAGTGTAGGGCCACGCATGCACATGAAAACGGCATGTACGTGGATTGCAAAGCGACCATTTTCCATGCAGGAGTGGTTACACTGTTCCTGCATGGAAAATTTAGGTACGTCAATCCCAGGGATTGTATCGCACAGAGATGGAGAAGAGAAAGGACATGTACACATTGTTTGTCTCACAGAGATGTAGATGAGAGAGGACCTGTTGTATAGCACAGACAGGAAGAAGAGGGAGGAACTGAACACAATATGTATCACATAGAGATAGAAAAAGCAGAGGACCTGTACACTTTGCATCACACAGAGATGGAGAAGAGAAAGTACCTGTATGCACTGTTTATCACACAGAGATGGAGACGAGAGAGGACCTGCACACACTGTGTATAGCACAGACAGGGAGAAGAGGGTGTAACTGAACACATTGTGTATCAAACAGAGATGGAGAAGGCAGAGGACTGATACACATTGCATCTCAGAGAGATGGAGAAAAGAAAGGACCTGTGCACATTGTTTATTGCACAGAGATGGAGATGAGGGAGGACCTGTACACATTGTGTATCTCACAGAGATAGAGAAGAGAGAGGACCAGTACACATTGTGTATCAAACAGAGATGTTGAATAGAGAGTCCATGTTCATGCTGTGTATCACATAGAAGTGGAGAGGATAGAGGACCTGTACACATTGTTTGTCACACAGAGATGGAGATGGTAGAGGACCTGTACACACTATACTATGAGCCCAGCAGGTTTAAATAAGGAATGTAATTGGAAATGTTTTTTATAAGAATGTCTCTTTAAATGTTTTTAATTGATTGATTGTTGGCCTAATTACAGTGGGTATTTATCAATAAGTGTGATGGATGTTTAATGTACTTTGTTAAAGGCTTGCATAAGCCAAGGCACTAGAGCAGTTTTAATGAGCAATTGTTTGGTTTTCTTATTCAAAAAGTTTGGAGTTTCATCTGGCCTTCTTTCTTATGGTTTTTGCAATATTTGGACTGTGTTGATGGTTGCAAATAATTCTGTTATGGCCAGTGAATGTTTTTCAGCATTGCCATGAATATTTAGAGACCTAGGACTGGGTTCTTCACAGAGGTCCATGGAAAGCTTTCTTATCTCATCAGGAGAAGGAGCGGGTTTGTTAACACGAACGGAAAATTCGGAATGTGAACAAGCAGCCCGTCCGGACAGTGCTCCAGGTATTTATAGTAAATGGGAGGAGGAGAGCAGAATGCAAGATTCAAATCCTTCTGCAGCTATAGGAAAAAGTGTGAAGTTAGCTGCTAATATGGAGACTCAAATGTTGCTTGACCATATGGAAAAACTCACTTTCAAAGAGGCTTTGGACTTTTTGAATTTACAGAGCTTCCAAAGTTACCTGGAGCTCAACATCACACCCAGAGGGGTCTGGTCAGTAAAAAAACTGTCCACACCGTTTGATTTAACTGTAGAAGAAGGAAAGCAATTCCATGTGCACTGGGTAGCAGCAGTGCACAAATGTAGCATTGAATGGGTCAATATTCTAGTAGAAAGAGACATAGTAAAGAGACAGAAATTAAAAGAGGAACCAAACTAGTGTGCCAAGATATTTTATAACACACTAGTGTAAATGTGCTTGAACAGTTTTTGAAAAATATTAATAAGAGATAATGTGCTCATGAAAATGAATTAATTAAGAGGAAAAAGAACAAGTTAACCCATAATATGAGGGACTATGAACTTAATACAGCATTTATTGTATCCAAGCAACAACATCCACGTCATCGCGTTAGGTTTCAAGAGTATTCAGAAACCGGAAGGAATCAGACATTTCATTCCATGCCAATGGATTATACAGCTTCCTCTACAGAATACAAGAGTGATGACCAGTAGGAATACCCCTGCTTACCCAAGGTGGGGAATGAAGAATATATGCAACAACATTTTCGCAATCAAGCAGGACACAATGGGAATCGTGAAAGGTCCTGGAAGCGGTAGAATTATAAAGAGAATGGACATGGGTTCACGTTTTGCCAAACGAGGTAAATGGAATTAAAGGAAAAGATTATAATGGACAACTAGAGACAGTCAAGTCCAATTATGTTGTGAATCTTGCTGGTTTTCATTTTACTGATAATGAAATGCTGGTTCTCAATAAGGGTTTGAATTTATTCCAACTACATTACCTAGGTTGTATGAAATGAAAAATGAAGTGTTTAAGTTTGTTCGAAAGTTACATTTTTGTAATTACTTTCATGAAAAAGCATTGAAAGGTAATATTGATTGTATCGACATTGAAACAGATGAAAGTGATGACAGTTCTTATTCTTGCCATTCGGATGTAGAACCAAATGCCTATTGTAAATTAAGCACTAAGGGTTTACCACATAAAAGTGACTATATTCCCCCCCTTTAAGAATGAAACACTACAACAATTTTCTTCCTTCTTGAATTATAGTGTTGAGAAAGAACTTTATTTTATAAGAAGAATAAAGATATAAAATATAATTTAAGTAAGGAAGAATGGAAACATTTGAAAATTTTAAGCACTAGAAAAGAACTGGTTTTCAAACCAGCAGATAAAAGGGGGAAATTAGTGGTTCAACACTATGCTCAATATCTTAAAATGTGCTATGAACACCTAGAAAATGAAATGGTATATGAAAAAGTGGAACTAGAATGTTATCATAAAGCTTTAAATGAATTTCAAAAGCTTCTGAACAAGGGTGTTAGACTGAATTATTTGTCTCATGAAGATCTGCAATATATATTTAAAAGTGAGGATAGCACTATGGCCCATTTCTTCTGTGTACCTAAAATACATAAATGTCTTTATAATCCTCCAGGCCATCCCGTTGTGTCAGCCTGTGGATTTCTTACACATTCCCCAGGATTTAATGGAAAATAGCCGCCGAGCGATTCAGGATAGTGCCGTTTTCACATGCACTAGCAGCCCTACACTGTTCCTGCATGGAAAGCTGGCAAATATGCAAATCACCTCATTTGTTGGTGAAAACCATGCAAATGAGGTGATTTTGCGATTCACCAAGCTGCACAGACTCCTTATAAGAACAGTGTCAGTGCAGAAATGTATTTGGCTAGTAACCGAATACATTTCTGCATCTGACAAAATGGAGGCATGACAGCTCATGTAAAAGCATGTATTATGTTTAATACACATGCCAATGGCCAAATATAAGGCCATTGGTATTAAAAACAATTTTTTTTTTAAATTAAACTTTTTGTTTGGCCGATCTCGGCCATTTAAGCTTAGGGCAGCTGTGGGCAAATGGAATCGTGCCGAAAATAAAACAAAATGAGAAATGTCAATTTTAAGTTAATTCTGCATTTTGCCATTATAGTCAATGGCATACAGAATGTAAACAATACCAGGGAGCACTGGTTGTCAAGGGGAAAGGATCTGTGTTAGTGAAGAAACTAACAACCTACACACTGGGGTATGCAAATGAGGGGAGTTATACTGAATCACATATTTCTTCAAAGTGTCAGCTTGTACCTAACCGTGTAGGTGCAGCAATACAACAGTGCAAGTGTAAGAGCTAAATGACATCATAAGGGGATGTGTCATGCTTGCTGTAAGCTCATTGGAGCTCTGTGGCCTGTGTTTCCCCTACGGTAAGCACGGCGCTAAGGAAGAGGGAGTGTCAGCTGTGCCTGAGCAGTTTTTATGTAGCCTAAATGGGTGTGTACATCGCACACCGGGTTTTAAACAAAAAAAAAAAAACAAAGAAGAAATGGCAGCACTGTTTACATTTGCGCAGTGGGTATGCACAGCAAGCCTCAGGGGCATAAATAGGGAGGGACTGGAAAGGGAAAACAGCAGCAGGAAGGCAATCAAGGAGAACTAGCATAGCTGACAGGTGGACTGTATCAAAATCAACCAATTACACATGCAGCAGCACAGCACACAACTAGAAATTATGCAAACACCTTTCAGACTGCTCTTTGGGGAAACAGCAGTAGGAAGCCAATCAAGGAGAACTAGCACAGCTGGCAGGTAGAATGTTATCAGAATCAGCCAATCATACATGCGGCAGCCCAGCACACTACTGTAAACTATGCAAATACCTTGCAGACTGCTTTTTGGGGAAACACCAGTAGGAAGGCAATCAAGGAGAACTAGCATAGCGGGCAGGTGGAATGTATCAGAATCAGCCAATTACATATGTAGCAGCCCAGCACACTACTGTAAACTATGCAAATGGGCCCCTATTAAATTATCGAACATTTCGAAGCTTGAATGTGATATGGTCGACACTATATGATCAAACTTTGAAAGGTTCGAAGTTGAAAGGCAATGGCTCTGTATGAGCAGAATGGGAAAGTTTCCCTTTTCTGCTCTGAAGTATGGCCTCGGAGTTGGTATATTTAAGTAGGGGGTGTGGGGGGTGCAGGTGGGCTTGCTCCCCAGCTCAGAGCATTAAGGTGTTTTTTTTTTTTACATTTTTATTATATATTTGAAGATTCAAGTTTTGCTCATTTGTTGTTGAACATATGAGGTTTGAAATTTTGAAACTTCGAATATGTAATACAGACCCATGCAAACACCTTTCAGACTGCTCTTTGGGGCAACAGCAGTAGGAAGGCAATCAAGGAGAACTAGCATAGCTGGAAGGTAGAATGTATCAGAATCAGCCAATTACACATGGAGCAGCCCAGCACGCTACTGTAAACTATGCAAACACATTTCAGACTGCTTTTTCCCACACACTTTACACCACCTGTGAATACAGATGGGGGATTTTTAACTGGCAAAACTAATTAAATATGTTAGATGCTGCTGCAGCTTTACTCCATCAATATGTGCTAGAGATTGAGGGTGGTTAGGAGGAGAATGCTGACAACCAACCCACAGTGAGGAGGAGAAGGAGAAGAGTGTACAGACCCAGGGTAACTTACCAGGGCCTACATGAGCTGGAGATAGTGGAGTGCTGTAGGGTGGACAGGGACATTCTACAGCTAATCATTGAGCTGTGCCGGCCATGCCTCACACACAGAATTAATAGAGGGGAACCCATCCAAGTGGATACCAAGGTATATCTAGGCTTAAGAATACTAGCCACAGGTACCTTGCAAAGACCAACTGGGGACATCATGGGGGTCTCACAGACATCAGCATCCAGGGTACTCCACCAGTTCCTGGATGCCATGACACCACATGCCAATGAGCACATTTATTCCCCAACACCTGTGAGGCATTGACCAGAAGTATGCATCTCTTCCACCATATAGTAGAATACCCTGAGGTAGTTGGTGCTATAGACAGCACACACATCAACATTGAAGCACCACATGGTAAGCGGGGTAGGGTCTACATAAACCGCAAGGGCTTCCCCTCCATCAACTGCCAGGTCATGTGCAATGCCCAGGGCATTATCATGAATGTGTGTGCTGGCAGCCCTGGAAGCTATCATGACTCCAACATCTGGCATTGCTCACAGCTGTATCAGGCATTTGCCAGTGGGGACATCCCATATGGCCATCTAGTGGGGGATGCTGGCTATGCACTGGAGCCATGACTGATGACACCCATCAGAAATGCACACACACCCGAACACGAACACCATAATGAGGCACACAAACAAACCAGGATCATTGTAGACTGTGTGTTTGGGATGCTCAAGTCATGGTTCCACTGCCTTGACATATCCAGTGGAGCCTTGCAGTACTCTCCAGCTACATGTACACAAATGTTCATAGTATGTGCCATGCTACACAATATGATCCTGTGGAAACAGCTGCAGCAGGAACAGCATGGGGCAGGGCCACACAGCCCCCCACCATTGCCAAGGCCAACACAGGTACAGAGGGACTCGGAGGAGGAACATCCTGAGCCTGCCCCTGTAGGTAGAAGGAGGCATGCCCAGTATGCCCAGGCCTTGGCAAAGAAGCAACGTATAACACACACACTGACACTGTGGGGGACCCTGGGACTGATACCTCTCTCTGACTCGCACATACAGTAAAATGGATGCAAACATGACAATACCTGTGCTTTACCATGTATAGGAAGTGTACTACATGCATCCATAGTTAGCCCTCCAGCATCATCCTCAGTACTGGCCCAGCAACAAGGTAGGTCACCCTTCCTATCAATTACTGAATGGAGTAGTATGTTCTCATAGTTGTATGTATGATATGGATGCAAGCATGCAAGGGAACTGAGTGGATGAATGGGACAGCAGCAGACAGCTATATGGAACAACAGGAAATTCACAACAAATACTGGTGTCAACATACTAGGCAGCACTACAGAAGGTGACAACCCCCACCGCAGTATGTGATGGCCCAAGTAACTGTGGGTGTTAATAGGTCACACACATGAATGTCAATGAGGGTCACATACTCGCCACCAGCCTCAACCAGCAGGACAGGTGTAGATGACCATAAAGAAAGGCCAGGCTAAGGCCCCCAAATTATGGCAATGGTGAACAGCCCCCTACCAGACCAACTCAGACATACTACAGCAGTTCTGGCAGTTGTATTCTAGTTCTGAAGGGTAAGACTTCTGAAAATGAAGTTTGTGCCATTAAGATCTAACATGTGTACTCTACTGATATGCCTCCTTTCTGCATGATGGGTCACAATACAATATGAAATGGAAGCCAACAGAGTACCCGGATTACCAGTCCAGTCATTGCAAATGTTTAAAGTCTGCAGGTGTGCACCCCCACCCACAATCCCACATAGAAATGCAGTAATAGATGGCCTGCAGCACTCTCAAAAGGCTTGCAATCCTCTGGCAAAAACAATGCCTCACCCATAGTGCCAATGTACGGAAAGTCAGGGGGTCCCAACTAACAACCTAACACAGTAAACAGAAAATAAATGCAAGGCAATGCCATGTTGACTAATGCCAGTAGCATGCCTCCTCATGTCCTACTACAAGGAATGTGGACCAGCCCATAAGTACTATTGGAATAAAGGCCCAACTATAGGGATACCTCTGAGATATTGCTTACATAATGTTAGTAAGAGGATAGAATAACAGAGGGGGGTATAGAAGCATGGATGGCATAGAGTGTGTGAAGTCTGATACTCTAATGGCTACCCATACTACTTCCTGACTACAAATCCATGAATGAATAGCCACAAAATTGCTTGTAAACCACAATGGGATGGAAACTGACCAGATATATGAGTCCTGCCTCTGGATAACCTGGGTGTATCTGTACAGCTGAGAGGTATGGCCCCAGCAGGATATGGCCATTCCATGCAGTTGAAAAAAACACAAGAAGGGAATCCCCAGCCAGCATACTAACAATGTGCTGCACCATTTACACAGAACCAGCAGTCTACCCCTCCACAATGGCAGATGTGTGCCAGAATGTGAAGTCTACATGCCTCAGAATATTGGTCTCAGCTTCCTTAATCCTGTATTTCCCTGGTAAATAATTGTGAGCAAAGAATGATAACTGTCAGTAGTTGATGACATGATACATCAGAGTGTAAAACAGTACATATGTCTGAAAATCTGTGTTACAACCAAATATGTCACACAAGCAGCACAGACAGCAACAGTTCCAGTATCCCCTGTATGTTATGCCCATTGTGTCTCTATATTGGCAAACTATCTACAGATATCCTGCAGAAACTATTTACTAGGTGTAGCTGTAACACATAAACCCTGAACTGGAGTCCAACCCTACCTGGAATGGATGCACACGCTCAATATAGAAGGTCATACTGGGCATACTCCTACACTTAGAGAAATGAAGCCCATGTCTCACAACACAGTGGACTACAGATATCAGTTATTCACAGCTGTCTGTGCACACACACCAAATTGTACAACATTAATACTTCACACACACACACATTGGATGGAATACTCACACATATCTAAGGCCAACATAATATAATATGTCAGTCATACACACACAGAGACTTGGGGAAGAGAAAGACAGACAGTGACAAAAGGAATCCCATTATGAGGCCTTTCCCATCCAGTACTCATCCCATTGGCCTATATCACATGATGTGCTGATGTCATTCATTGTAGAAATACCTTTGATTAGTCTCTAGCCCTATAGTCTCAGTGGTGCTTGTGATAAATGTGTAACACTACAGTCCAAATTAGTATACATGTAGCAGTTATAATCTCAGTCCTGTCAGATGTTAAGTTGTGTGAGTAAGTGTGTGTGTGTTTCTAGATGAATGTGGTTGAGGCCATTCCAACACACACTAAACTTCCCTTATCCCTACTTTAGCACTGCTGCTGATGTCACTCACCTTCAAATATACCTTTGGACAGCTCTTCAGCATATAAGCTCTGTGGTGCTTGCGATAATTGCATAATACTATAGTATAACAAGCTAGTTAGGTAGGAGTTCTAATTCTGGTCCTAGCAACTGTGAAAAGAGAGTATGTATGTCTTTATAGACACCTGATTTTGTCATTATTCACACTTACTACACTTACCTTACCCCTCCTTTAGCACTGCTGCTGATGTCACTCACCTTCAAAGATACCTTTGGACAGTTCTCCAACATCTAAGCTCAGTGGTGCTTGTGATAACTGCATAATACTACAGTATAGCAAACTGATTGGGTTGGAGTTCTAATCCTGGTCCTAGCAACTGTGAAAATATGTGTGTTTGTGTGAGAAAGTGTGAGTGTCTTTGCAGATACCTGATTTTGTGGTCATTCAAACTTACTACACTTCCCTTACCCTTCCTTTAGCACTGCTGCTGATGTCAATCACCTTCAAAGATACCTTTGGACAGTTCTCTAACATATGAGCTCTGTGGTGCTTGCAATAACTGCATAATACTATAGTGTAGCAAACTAGTTAGTTAGAAGTTTTAATCCTGGTCCTAGTGACTTTGAAAATGGGTGTGTTTGTGTGAGAGAGTGTGTTGTAGACACCTGATTTTGTGGTCATTCACACTTACTACACTTCCCTTACCCCTCCTTTATCACTGCTGCTGATGTGACTCACCTTCAAAGATAAATTTGTACAGCTCTCCAACATATAAGCTTTGTGGCACTTGCAATAACTGCATAATGCTATAGTGTAGCAAACTAGTTAGGTAGAAGTTCTAATCCTGGTCCTGGCAACTATGAAAATGTGTGCATTTGTGTGAGAGAGTATATTGTAGACACCTGATTTTGTGGTCATTCACACTTACTACACTTCCCATACCCCTCCTTTATCACTGCTGCTGATGTCACTCACCTTCAAAGATATCTTTGGACAACTCTCCAAATATAAGCTTTGTGGTGCTTGCAATAACTGCATAATACTATAGTGTAGCAAACTAGTTAGGTAGAAGTTTTAATCCTGGTCCTGGCAACTGTGAACATATGTGTGTTTGTGTTAAAAAGTGTACTGTAGACACCTGATTTTGTGGTCATTCACACTTACTACATTTCCCATACCCCTCCTTTATCACTGCTGCTGATGTCACTCACCTTCAAAGATATCTTTGGGCAACTCTCCAAATATAAGCTTTGTGGTGCTTGCAATAACTGCATAATACTATAGTGTGGCAAACTAGTTAGGTAGAAGTTTTAATCCTGATCCTGGCAACTGTGAAAATATGTGTGTTTGTGTTAAAGAGTGTATTGTAGACACCTGATTTTGTGGTCATTCACACTTACTACACTTCCCTTACCTCTCCTTTAGTACTGCTGCTGATGTCACTCACCTTCAGAGATACCTTTGGACAGTTCTCCAACATATAAACTCCATTGCTCTTGTGATAACTGTATAATAGTATAATGTAACAATCTAGTTAGGTAGAAGTTCTAATCCTGGTCTTGGCAACTATGAAAATGTGTGAGAGGGGGTGTTGTAGACACCTAATTTTGTGGTCATTCATACATACTACACTTCCCTTACCCCTCCTTTAGCACTGCTGCTAATGTCACCATCAAAGATACCTTCGGACAGCTCGCCAACATATAAGCTCTGTGGTGCATGTGCTAACTGCGTAATGCTGTAGTGTAACAAACTAGTTAGGTAGGAGTTCTAATCCCAGTCCTGACAACATTGAAAATGTAAAGGAAGCAACAAAGCACAGTACAACCACCGCAGCAAGCAGCATAAAATTCAAGGAGACTAAATAAGACTGTATTTAATAAAAATCAGGATAAGCGCTTTCAAATAAAAATGCTTCATCAGATCCTCAGTATACACAAACCAAGTACATTTAAAAAAACACATTGAAAAAGAAATTACCCTATCAAACAGCTGGGCGAATTAGTGATGTAATGGCCTTGATTTCAATGCTGGCTTTAAAGGAACATTGTAATTGTGCTGTCACTCACCTTCAAAGATACCTTTGAACAACTCTCCAAAATATAAGCTCCATGGCACATGCGATAACTGTATAACACTGTTGTAGCAATATATAGGTAGGTGGGGTTCAAAACTCAGTACTGGCAAGTGTGTGCATGTGCGTGTGTGTGTGTGTGTGTGTGTGTGTGTGTGTGTGTGTGTGTGTGTGTGTGTGTGTGTGTGTGTGATCAGTATCCTGTGTGGGTGTTGGTGTGATTGTGTAATAACAGGATCCATTGGGAGGGTGGGTTTTTTTAATTATTATAGTGAGGACCTAGTATATGTCCCAGTGACCACATTACAAGGTCAACACGGTAAAGGTTGGTGTACACAATCCACAGCACTAAATGACTACTGTCATGTGGAATGACTATGTGACAGTATGGATTAGTGAACAATATAGGCAACCCTTCTAATACTCAGAGACTACTCTCTACCCACGGATCATACACAAACACACTTGGCTAGGCAGCAATCACTATATTGGTAGTTCTCCTGAAAATTGCCTCACAGATAGTACCCACGGTGTGATTGCAGTGGACTACATGTCTGTTGACCACAACAGTGCCACTGACATCATAAAGTACTTTGATGTGCTACATCTCCTGACTGTGTGTGTGTTATCCAGCAAGTAAAAGGACATGGCACCCTATTCCATCCCCTCAGTAGCTCAATCAATGTGTACAGTGGCTCTTTTGCCATGTTCCCCACTGGACACCTGCAACAACTGTAGAGTCTGCAAACATACCCCACAAGGGGAATACCATGCCTTATACACATGCCCTGTATGGACAGACACCAATATCTCCAGTGAATTCCCATATCATACTGTCTATGTAGGTACACTCACTACATCAGTTACATAGCCAGGTATCAACAAATGAGGTCAGGAATGCTACTTCTGAAGATACCAATCTGTCCATACAACATGGCCCAGAGACCTCAAGCACACTTCCGCACTTCAAAGAACATCAAAAACTAAGCATATGAGATTTTGGAGACATAGACTGAAAGATGAATATTTAATACAGCACAAAGTGATTGAAACTGTAGACTCATTTAAAGACTTGGGTATATTATGGGTAGATTCAGCTATGAGCTTTTCTAATCATATCAACCAATTGGCTTATGATAGTTATAGAACTATAGGTTGTATAAAAAAGATTTATAAAGTCTAGGAAATCAAACATAATGAAGTCATTGTTTGTAAGTTACATTAAACCCAAACTTGAGTATGGAATAACAATATGGAAACCCTATAGGAAAACAAGCATTAATAAACTGTAATGAGTACAGCGGAAATATACTAAGGGCATCCATGGATGTGAAAATCTAAATTATTATGAAAGACTAAAATATCTGAACTTGTACAGTGTCTCTTACAGATATTTAAGAGGAGATCTTAGTCAGGTATATAAGGCATTTTGGGACAACTACCTCTGGGAATGTTTGGGGTTATCAAAAAGTACTAGAGAATCATCAGATAACCTATGTAGAAGGTTCTATAGGAATGAGAAGTGTAGTAATTGGTTCTCTGACAGAGTAGCTGATGCTTGGAACAGACTACCAAATAAGTGCTAGTTTAGATATTTTTAAGAACAGCCTGGACATTTATTATGGGAACAAGTGTTGTGGCATATTGACAAGTTAGAAGGGCTTTAATGCCCATGCTTGAAACATTTGTATGTATGTATGTATGCTTGTGGGATAGGTTCACAACCCAGACACTGTCCATGGTATGGAATATAAATCACATACATGTGAACCACCTCTCCATTACAGCAGACATGTGTCCTCCACTCCAGTGACTGCTATGAGTGACTGCATCCTGACAGTTAGATGACTACTGTTGAGCAGCATAACCCTCAGATTGCATACATGTGTAGCTGTTATGGTGGTAATAATATTAGGAACAGTGCATAATAATGCACCATAGGGGTGGCAAGACACATAGCCAGTACCTGGCAACTCCACAGTGACAGTTGTAGGACATCTGTGGCAAGTCTTTGGGTTCTGTCAATTGTGTCATCCCAAGCAGAAAGATACTGGATCTCCTGAGAATTATACGTAACATGTAAGCCAGTGTTGCAGTCAATCTATTGATAGTACTGCAGCATCATTCTGGGTGACAGTGGTACACAGCCCAGAGCTAGTATCACACCTGCCTGGACCACATAATCAAAGAGTTCAACCATGTCTCTTGTCATGTAGTCCGGGAAGGTGTGTCCCAAGTCATTCACACCCACATGGTGTAGTTGTTGTGGATTGCCATGACTGGCTGTGTGATGTGTTGCATGCTGGCATGTGATAGATATTTGTCTGTTACCTGCTCCATATTCAACTTAGTGAGCGGGATATGTGTGTGCCTCAGTTTTGAGTTGCCCATAATCACAGTATTGTGCAAGGTGGTTAGCCTCAGGAGCTTAGGTTGAGGGGCACAATGTGTAGGTTAAATATTTATCCCTTGGCATATTCCATGTCACAGTGTCTGAGTGGGTGTCTGTCTTGCTGGTCTGTGCTGTTTGGGTAAATGTCTATTGAGTGCCTCTGCGAAGGTGGGTGTGTGGCTTTTCACTGTATTTCATGGCTGTCAAAGTGGGTGTCATGGTGAGCTATGTGTTCCACATGGTGTGGTGCAAGTGTTGATCATATACTCATGTCCTGCTAGTCCAGCCTTTGCTGGAGAGTGAATATGTCCACATTGGGTGATATATGGGTAACCCTAATGGGTCTGAGTGTTTGGAGTTTAGAGGGGAGGATTGTCTGTGTACATGAGGCAGTTGCAACAGTGCCGTAGAATGGACAAGTGTTCCAGGTTAATGGGTGAAAGCACAGATAACCACCTTACAAACATGCCAGGAGGGGTGGACATGACTAGTAAGTACTGGGGCTACATCTGTGATGAACGAGTACTGCTGACGGCTCCCAGGTGTGTCACATCTTGATACAAAAATCTGGTGAAGTGCCAAGCCATAATGCTAGTTGAAGTGCATGGCAGGAAGAACTAGCATGATGTACAGGTGGAACAGAAGGCAGACTGTCTGCCACCTGTAATACTTTACCACAGCTGTGCAGTTACCAGCAGCTTTGGCCATGTGAAAGTTCAGTATGCTCTGTAGTGCGTGCAGTAACTGTGTAATACTATAGTAGACATGCCTAGATAGGCAGGAGTTCTAATCCCAATACTGGCAAATGTGTATGTATATATGTGTGTGTGAATCATGTACTATCTGGCTTATACCATTTTTGAACTGTGTACTACCCTTTACACTTCTCTTCACTCCAATTTAGTAGCTCTGTTGATGTCATCCAGCTTAGAAGTTCCTTTGGAAAAGGTGGAAATGTATAAGCTCTGTGGTGTATCTGATAACTGCATAGCACTTTAGTAGGAATACCTAGATAGGCAGGAGTTCTAATACTAGCAACTGTTTGTGTGTGTGTGTGTGTGTGTGTGTGTGTGTGTGTGTGTGTGTGTGTGTGTGTGTGTGTGTGTGAGGATCATATCTTGTGTGGCTTATACCATAGATAGGCAGGATTCTAATCCTAATGCTGGCAACTGTTTGTGTGTGAGTATCATATCTTGTGTGGCTTATACCATTTTGATGTGTATACTATACATGGGTGGTGACCACCTCCCGCTGCCATTACTTTATATAGAGTGGTAGCATCTGCCTCACATGCAGCAGGTTTAACCATTGTACAGTCCTCTGTACAGATGTGTCTGGCATATCCATATGTTTGCAACCTATACGTGGTTGGAAGTGGTCAGTGTGCCTTAACAATGTCCATGTATGTGATATTATAGCCAAATATGCCACAGTGAATGTACTGGCACATATGGCAGCATGTAGTATCATACCTGACTGAAACATCATGCTGATACGATGTCTGCCAAACTCACAGTTGGCCAGCCTTGTAGGTGCAATACATGAGTCCAGATGCATGGTTTTACAGGTGAACTGTTCCTGTTATGGATCACATTACAGGTTGCAAGAGGTGTGGACTGTCATATTGTGGTCCTAATTAGTATGTAACAGAAACACCTTGCATCTTCAGAGGGGTGTGTACACAATTTATACCCACTGTATACCACTAATGTGTCACTCATGATGCTACCTTAGGCCATTTGTCGAGCCCATTTGGCTGGCTTCTGTCCAGACGTCTTGGCACTGACAAGTTGTGAGGTATGCTACAGGAATGTTGCATTCACATCAGATAGGTTCCATTGGTGACCACTGTGATGCAATACAGTTAACTCCAGCACAAGTGAGCATGCACAACATGCAATATAGCTATTATATAAAGCAATATAGCTGATACTGATGGTTGTGTGCATAGTAAATTGCATGCACTTCACATGCCTGGGGTATTGCCAGGCAACAACAGAACAATGTCATACTCACCAGCTTCAGGCTGCTGTCCCATATGCAGAACAGAGGGTCCTAGGTAGTTGTGAGATGGAGTTATTGTCAGCAGACTCACATGCGGCCTTGGTGCAGGATGGATGCAGCATGTCTGCACATCTACAGTACTAACCACAATAATACACAATGTCCTGTCCTCACCATAGATGTGCACCTCTGTGCATTAGAAAACCCCATCCACAACTGCAATTGGACCTGACTCATGCATGTAGATACAATACAGATACATGTATGTCTGATACATTACTCTATAAATCCCCACTGGGCCCTTACCTGCAAGTTCCTCATCCAGTGTGTGTGCAACCCACTTCCACAATGCTTCCCTCAGCATCATAGGTTGTGCATGGGGCATGTGCCACAAGTTTGGCAAGGAGATTCTCGGTGGGTGTCAGTGGGGACTGTATGGCTGGGTCACCACCTGTGGCTAGCCAGTCCCTTACTACAGCAGCTGCCCATTGATGGGAATGGCAGATGAGGTGGATGAGGTGGGTGGCCGATGCTGCACATGCTCATAAGTTCTGCTGTGCAGGCAGGCATCATTTACCCTGTGGGCCCTGTGTGATGTTTACATCATGCACAAAGGCCACTGTGGCACATATGACTGTTGTCAGAACCCTGGATATTGCCTCAATGCCAGGAGATGTGCTGCCATTACCTTTGTGAGCACAATGGCTCACATGAAGTAATACATTGCTGGTAGTCTACTGAACAGTAATGTTGTTATAATGGGGAACATGGGTTGACATTGAGCTATCTGTTGACCACAACAGCACCACTGACATCAGAAAGTACTCTGATGTGTTAAATCACCTAAGTGTGTGTTATCCAGCAAATAAAAGGACATGATCACACTGCACCTACCCTGTCCTCAGTAGCCCAGTCAATGTGTACAGTTTCCTTTTTGCGATGTACACTACTGGACACCTGCAACAACTGTAGAGGCTGCAAATGTATCCCACAAAAATAATACCTGTCCTTACACACATGCTCTGTATGGACAGACTCCTATAACTCCAATGAATCCCTATATCATACTGCCTATGCAGGTGCAACCACTGCCTGAGTTACACAGCCATGTCTCACATGCTAGGTCAGGAATACTACATCTGAGGATTCCAATCTGTCCACAGAGCATGCCTCAGATACCTCAAGCACACGTCCACACTCCAAAGGACATGCTTGTCGGATAGGTTCACAACCCAGACACCGTCCATGGTATGGAATATAAATCACATACATGTGAAGTAATGCACATCACTGGCCATCCACAATACACATCTGGATGAGTGGATGGGGAATACAATACCCACCCCTGGGGCTCACTCCAATGAGTATACTCATTAGCCACACTGTGGACTATTTTTATGTAGCCTAATGCCAGGGTATTTTATTGGCCTAGCCTTGTAGAGCCTTCATGGCCATTCACCTACTACACACCTATGAAACTATGAACCAATGGATCTCAATACTGTGAAATGTGTGTGTGTGTGTGTGTGTGTGTGTGTGTGTGTGTGTGTGTGTGTGTGTGTGTGTGTGTGTGTGTGTGTGTGTGTGTGTGTGTGTGTGTGTGTGTGTGTGTGTGTGTGTGTGTGTGTGTGTGTGTGTGTGTAGTAATCTAAGTGTTTTTTTTTTTTTGATGAATACCCCCTGGGGGTGTGGTTATTAGCAAATGGAGGTGTGTCCAAACCAACACACTTACCATTCTCCACTCTGAAACAGATGTTGTCAATCGCCATAAACTTATATACAACCCTCAGCCCTATAATCTGCGAGGCATATGCAATCACTGTTGTACAGACCTGTGAAATTTATGCAGATACAGCTGTACCTTGCCTATGACATGGTTGATGTGTTACCGCACTGCCATACCCCTTTGTCTTGCTGCAGGGCCACATCCTGATGACACACAGAGGCCTAGAACACAAACAGGATACAGCATGTGAGAACACATTCAGTCAGCATTAAGAATAGCAATAATGCATCATGGCTTAAACTGTGCACACACTCTGATGTGTACCCCTTACAAATGCCAGATGACAGCACCCTACACAGCATTACCTACATACAATTTATTAAGTTCACCCTGTGCATCAGACCCATATTTGCATGTCCCTGCATCGATGTTTTGGATGTCAGGGATTGGGCACAGGTTTCATCATATGCACAGGGTGTTTTGTGGTTTTGCCAGAGCCCTAGGCTGCACCATTTGATTGATAGTATGGGTGTGTGTTTGATGTATGGGAACGGCATGGCCTGTGCAGGTGTGGTGCATGTGTGTGTGGAGGTGAGTTTATTGTGATTATGATGTGTGTGTGTGTGTGTATGTGTGTGTGTGTGTGTGTGTGTGTGTGTGTGTGTGTGTGTGTGTGTGTGCGTGTGTGCGTGTGTGTGTGTATGTGTGTGTGTTTGCGTGTGTTTGCGTGTGTGTGTGTGTGTGTGTGTGTGTGTGTGTGTGTGTGTGTGTGTCTGTGTGTCTGCACACAGACATGCCATGTGGCTGCCCTACACTGATGTTTTCTGGACAGCTGTGGCCCATATATGGCAGGGTCTATAGTTCACCACCTCCGGCCATGGACACAGGAACTGGATCTGCAAAGGGTATCACGGGCACAACCACTGACAAGGCCAGAAAGGCCGGAGATAGTACTGCTCTCTGATGGTGACATATGTCTGCTGGATCCGTGACCCTGTTGGGACCATCCAGGACCATGTGTTCATGGTCTGCCACATCTAGGCGTGGACATCACACCACCCTAACTAGTGCTGGTGTTACCACCTATATGGGAGTGTGATGGTGCCACACGCCCAGATGATCGTGGTTCTGAGATGCCTTCACATGGCCGCTGCCTCCTGTCTGCCATACGTTCAAACAGTTAATGAAAATTCTGGTTATTGGATCTTAGAAATCTGTTAGGTATCTGCATTTTGAAGGGGAATGCAAGGGAGGGGTAGATGGAGGGATTACAGATGAGTTTATGGGCATGAGTAAGTTGAATGTAGGTAAGATGGTTGGTAAGTCCAAGCAAATTTAGTTTGTGTAGGACATTGTAGTACTGGTATTTGGATTTATAGCTGGTAGCAAACAGACATTTTCTCATAACAGGAGGATAGCTTTGTTTTTAGAGAAGACTGAAGGTTGGTAAGAAGTGAGACAATGAATAAGGAAGGTGTTAGACAGTACCATATTAGTAGTGGGAGTGATATAGTGGTTATGATGGTAGTATTTTACCATGATATATGCATCTCAAGACTCTATAGAACACAGTTGTAATGCAATCTCAGTACATTGATGTGCACTTTTGGCTTACCTGGATGCTCCTCTCCTGTTGCCTGGGTGCCACCCACCTCCACGACTGAAAGTTCTTGTGTATATCTTCTTGTGGGTGCTTCCCCAAGGTTGGTCAGGAGCTCCTCCACTGCTGTAAGAGGGGGCTGTGTAGCTGGCCCCCCACCAGTAGTGGAACAGTACTTTGCTACAGCAGCAGGCCATTGCCGGACATGCCAAATCAATTCAGTTGCTCTATGATGTACCTGATTGTACATGTGGCCATGGTGGCCCAAGTTGTTGACACTTTGGACATTTTCATCCCACAGTGCAGTCCGCTCCCAATGGTTTTGGTGACCCCGAACAAAAAGGATGGTATAGTTCTGCAGGATGGCCTCATTTATGGCCGAAGTTTCCTGCTCATTGTAGTCCGGCTGCCTTGGCATAGCACCTAGAAGACATAAACAGGGAAACACATCACAGGACCTCAGACATTGCACAGACTTCTTTACAGAGACAGCACATGACTAATTATCAACAGTGTACACTATATACAAACACATGAGATGCAGCACTGTATGAACATGCATTGCACTCCTGGGTCCTGTTGCGTCATATTCCCCCCTATGACGGCCAGTACATTTCATTAACCATCATTCACATTTGTGTAGAAGGGTGACAGTGTCTGTGTTCCTTGCAGATGGGCTGTCAAAGCTGCTCAGGCTTGGCTTTCATACAGTATGTAATGGAGCTGGAAGCATACGTCTGAGTTCATGTAGGATGCAGACTGGAATGTTATCAGTCCCCAAGGGGAATTGCTGTTTTTACATTTAACTGGGTAGTTTGCACCTGATCCATAATGATGAGGGTAGTGGTGCATGTTGTGTGCATAGCCACCTATACTGATGTTGAGACAGTTTGGTGATGTTTGGACTAAACGTGTCTGCAGCAGGTTGGCTGTAGTGATGGTGTGTGTGTATGTGCTATGATTGACCTCCATTACAGGGTTGTCTGTGTTGTTGCCTATGAGACTGCAGACATATGTGAAGATTGACTTCTGGTTGCCCTCAGTGGATGTGTCCCATTTGTACTCATAGTCAGCCTTAGAGTAATCCACCTGTGACCTATTATGGTCATTCAGACAAAGGATGACATGCTGGCCAGTTGGTGCCTGCTCCAACTGTCCCCTGTATAGCCAATATAGCATCCCATTATGTGCATTGTGCACTACTGCTGTCCAGCAAAGGGGTTTACTGCATTTTGGTTGAGACAGATTATTGTACAAGTTAGGTATTGCTGAGTCCATACTGCTATGTGGGTAGTCATATCAAATGTTAGTAGTAGGCATGGACACAAGGTCATAACACAGTTGGACACCTCTCTATTTCCTACATGATACTCCTGCTTATGGCAGTACCCATGTCTGTGTCAGGGCAATGCATCAACCATTATCTGTGGAAGTGTGACTCTGCTGGATGCATACACATTAACATTACACACATGTACAGCATGTACAGCTCAGTTACATGCTGTTTTGCATCCCATGTCACGTATTATGAGGCAGCCAGGTACACCTACCCATACATGCATACATCTGCACAGGTAATATGTACTATAGATTTCTGTTCTGTGTCAGTATGGCACACATTCATAGCACTTTTGTTGCTCAGTCATACCTGTCAACCTGGTAGGGGCAACATGTGGAGGATGCCGTACATACATGGTGGGCTATGGACCAACATTAGTGACACTGTTTTCACATTGCTGTAACACACATACATCATTTGATATTTGGGTAACTTTTGCATTCACAGTCATACCCTAGAGGATGTGCAATGCTCCTATGGCAGGCAGAGAGGGGAATGGCTAGGAGTGTGGCAGTGAATGTTAGGGACATTTACACATTTATACAGTGAAAGAGGTTGGCAAAGGAGAAATGGGATTGTCAGACAGATGAAGCAACTATACAAGAGTATAAGGGAATGGGGTGCATGGCAAAGAGAGTGGTGGCAAAGGCTAGGGATGGTGCGTCCGAATGGTTGTATGTAAAGTTGGACACCAAGGATGGAGAATAGGACCTGTACCAATTGGCTAGACAGATGGCTGTAGATAGGATGGATGTGCAGCAAATAAGGGTGATTAAGGATAATGTGGGAAATGTACTCACAAGCACGGAGAGTGTGTACAGCACATGGAAACAGTACTTTGATGGTCTGTTGCATGAGGAAAATGAAAGACACAGAGGAAGTTTCATGATGTGGGTTTGGTGAATCAGGAAGTGCAACAAATTATCAAGGAGGAAGTAAGGATTGCTACAAAGGGGTGTAGCACTGGTAAGGCTGTTGGTCCACAAGACATACCTGTGGACACATGGAGCTGTTTAGGAGAAATGGCAGTAGTGTTGTCAACCAGATTGTTTACTGGGATCTTGGAAAGTGAGAGGATACATGAGGAGTGGGGAAAATGTGTTTGTGTACTGAGCATGAGAATAATGCTGGTGTGCACAGCTGTAGTAACTACAGAGAGATATCGCCGATCAGTGATCAGTCACAGCATGAGGTAATGGTAAAGGGTGGTGGAAGCTAGGTTAAGAAGGGTGGTGAGGATTACTGATCAGAAGTATGGTTTCATGTCAGGAAAGATCAGTACAGATGTGATGTTTACTATGAAAATGTTGATGGAGATGTACAGACGAGGTCAGAAGTAGCTGCATTGTTTCTTTGTGGACTTACAGACAGCATATGACAGGATGCCTAGAGGGGGAGTTGTGGTATTGTATGAGGAGGTCAGGAGTGGCAGAGGAATCTGTAAGAATGTTACAGGATATGTACAAGGCTACTGTGACAGCAGTGAGTTTTTGTTTGGGAGTGACAGGTGCATTTAAGGTGTAGGTGGAAGTACATCAGGGACAGCTGTGAGTCCTTTTTCATGTGCGGTGGTGATGTACAGCTTGACAGACATGATCAGACAGGAGTACCTGTTGACTGTGCTGTTTGCAGATGACTGAGTGTTCTGTAGTGAGAGTAGGGAACAAGTTGAGGAGACCCTGGAAAGGTTGACTTATGGTCTAGAGAAGGGAGGAATGTTTGCCAGCAGGACTAAGACAGAATATATGTGTGTGAATGGAAGGGAGGATGGAGGAATGGTGAGGATGCAGGGAGTACAGTTTGCAAATGTGGATAAATTTAAATACTTGTGAACAACTGTTCAGAGTAATGGGGATTGTGGGGGAGAGGTAAAGAAGAGAGCACAGGCAGGATGCAGGTGGGGGAGAGGAGTGTCAGGTGTGATTTGTGACAGACAAGTACCATTAAGAGTGACACTGAAGGACTACAAGAGGGAAGGGGAGCCCAGCTGTGTTATATGGGCTGTAGACAGTGGCATTGAAAAATAAGGCAGGAGTCAGAGGTGGATGTGGCAGAGTTTATGACATTAAGATTTGCACTGAGTGTGATGAGGGTGTACAAGAAGTAGGAAAATGTATGTTAGGTGGTCAGCCCAGGTTGGATGGCTTGGGGCCAAAGCAGAGAGTGTCAGGATTATGCTTGTTTGGACATGTGATGAGTAGGTATGCTGAGTATATTTGTGAAAATATGAGGCTGCTGGGTAAGAGGAAAAGGGAAAGGCCTGAGATAAGGTGCATATATGTGTTGATAGTGGACATACAGCTGGTTGGTGTGAAAGAGCAAGATGCAGAGAACTGGAAGACATGCAGTTAGATGATCTGCTGTGGTAACCCCTAATGGGAACAGCCAAATGAAATGTAAGGAGATGTTGTAATGTCAGTGTTCTCAGATTGCCAATTCTTTGCCAGACATAACACAACTATTGTAGTAAATAACTGCAAACCTGAGGCACACATATGGTCAGTGTGCATAACACTAGACAGTTGAATGGTATGTGCTCATTATACCATATGCAGTTCAACACACACAGCTGCAGCAGTATTTCACAATGCAAATACCCTGTACAGGTCCCTCACATTTCTGATGCAAACATGTATATCATACTAGTACTCACAATTAACACATGGATATATATGCAACATACCAGTAGCTGGCCTAGGAGTGTCACAGTCAGTATTGTTCAAACCACACTCCAGTAGTAGTCATATGTGACTGACTTACGGACGTGAGCTGTGTTCTATTTAACTACAGACAGACACAGATGCTATGGCCTTAGGTTCTGATCAGCTATACAGCCAGTGTTGTTGAGAAATATTTGTTGAACTTCCTATTTACCTCTTTTACATACCATTCCATTACATGATTACTTCTTTCACATACCGCTTTTTTTTTGCCTGTTTCAGTTGCTGTATTTCACAGGTAGACAGGTGTGTCTCACTGATTTTTTTTTTGTAGTCTGCTTGTGATGGTCTTGCTTTTTGCTTGTTTGTTTGTTTTTCTCTTTCTTTCTTTCTTTCTTTCTTTCTTTCTTTCTTTCTTTCTTTCTTTCTTTCTTTCTTTCTCTCTCTCTCTCTGGTAGATGTAGAAAAATACACCTGTTTTGCATTGGCAGCAGCTTGACCTTTGTAGGAAATTCTCATGATCAGCTGATAGCCTGTGCCCAAATTGGAGTCCCCCACTTGCTAATTGCATGTGGAACAGCTGTGGTATCATTTCTATAGCCAATTGCATGGAAACACACTCTTATAACTAAGCACTTCATTTGGGCATTGGCCCTTTTCCTTCACTGTGAGCAGGACTTCATGTGAGTGTCTGACAAACAGCATCACAGAGGGTAGTTGGAAATACCTCTTACAACAAATACTGTGGAGACAACCCAACAAACTGGAGGAGGATGTACCAGACATGGGGACAGAATGTAAGTATTCCTGTTATACATTTGAAGTAATGTTAGCTTAACAGGGTTTGTGTGGATATGGCTGTTCTGCATGATTTAAAGTCTGACATAACGGTGTTATGTGGTTGAGAAAACTCTCACCTGTAGGGCTATCTGCAGCCTGGCCAGAGTTTGGAGTCTTAGATTTGGTGTGTTACTCACACATTTTTTTTGTATTTATAAATTCAGTAGCATACTCTGTGGATTGCAATCAGTAAATGGTAACGTCCATGTGTATTTCTGACTTCATATCCCTCAGAAGAGATATGTTACAACAAACCCTGTTACACCAGCAATTTTCTCAGTTTATAACAGCAATATGTCAATGATGGCCCTGTGTTTGTGCCTCTGTCCTCCAAGTCTGGTACCCTTTGTACATATGTCATGCAGTAAGAGGTGGATATGTACAGTATATCATTATTTACTGACATCATTCCTGATATCAACCCAGTGATATATCAGACTGCCAGACATGTTATGTATAGGAGGCCTTATATTTGAGGACAAAACCTGGACATTCTGTTGTAGTCTATACAGTAGTCTATACAGTAGTGAGGTCTGTGTACTTATGGTAATTGTTGACAGAGTGTCAGTATTGTGTAGCAGTATATTGTGAATGTTATTTGGCCTGTGTATAGACTGGGGTAGTTGTTAGTGTTCTTAGTCCTTTTCTATCTGACGTTGCATACTGCTCCAGTTTCTGGTACCCTATCAGCTTATATGTTTGAGAGCCAGATTGAGAAATGTCCCATACCACAGCCAGGCATCAAACTACACTGTGAATTGGGCCAGTATATGTAGGGATAGTGTGTGAGTGGCAAACATGATGATGGGTTTTGTTCACACAATCCATATACTGTACAATTAATTAGGCTTGCCATTCTGTGACTGTGGCTGTGTTGAGATTGGTTATGGGTATGCACTTTCACACTGGCGTCTGTTACCCCATGCTGTTACATCCCTGTAGTGCCTACTATATTTGCAATTACATGTGTATTACCCAATAGGAAAATTGAGTTAGTGTTGTGGCAGTCTGCCTATAGTTTAGACAGTGCTTGGTGACATGCCTAGCAGCTCAGTGTAATTTCCCTAGTGTGATGAACTTTTTCAGCTGTGATATGTATTTTTTATAGTCTCTGACTGTATTAGACTGTCATCTTTACTTAAATTCTGTAAGAATGTCCCAACCACAGTCTGTTTTTGTTTTTGCCCATAACATCTGACATTCTTTTTCTAGGGTATATTGTCTTGCTCTTTTGGTTAATGCTTAGTTTACTTTGACCCTTTGTGTTGTCATGATGCAACTTTTGCTGCCTTCTTGACTTTTTCTGAGTCTGTCGCAAATGCTCCTTTCTGCATCTATTTTTCCATTTTCTGTAGTATACACAGTCATGCTTGGTATGTCCCAGTTTTTTTACAGAAAAAAAAACGTTCAATTTGTCTATTATCAGAGCTTCCTGAAGCTGGAGGGGGCTGATGCCATTCTCAGTATGTCCCTGATCTCACCCCCCACCTTCTTTACTTTTTCCCCATCCAATTGCACTTGCTATTTTAAACCTCTGCTCATCCGTACCAAGAGAAAAAAAATGTTATGCATAAAAATATCTTTGTTGTCATGCTCTGCCTGTTCTAGCATCATGTCAGAAACTAATATTAAAATACTCTAATAACTTTGTAGTTGACTCTTATGACATGTTCAAACCTAGTATGGAGTAGTTACACCTCAAACTGTCAGCTGCTGTAATCTTTAACCCTTTAAATCCTAATGTATTCCTGTAACTTGACAGTTGGTACGGAGCTTTATGGAAATGTTGCACTTCAAATTGTTAGCTGCTGAAATTTTTAACCCATTAAATCCTGACAAAACTGTATTCATGTAACGTGATTGTGATAAGAAAGTATGTGCAATTTGTAAGTCTGGCTTTATAGCTAAATCATTTCATTGCTTTAATCCTTGTTGTTGTTTATTGTAAGCCTCACAGCCTGAACACTCAGTAGCCATACCCCCCCCCTAAATCCAGTAGTCTACGAATAATCCCTCTCATAATTCTAGTTTTTCTTAGCCCATTCACATAGATTGTCTTTCTAGCCTTAGTCTAGCCTTGCCCGATTTATTTCCTCACCTCTGTGGTTATGAACCTGGCTGCCCACTAGGTGGCACCCTCCTATCTGCTCCTTTCTTGTAGCCCCTCATCCTCATAAGGCTCTCTTCTTTTTAAACTCCTTTTTAGCATTCTTACAATTGACCCTACCTATTACCTGCTCTGCTACACTTTCCCACCTTCTGCCTTTACAAATCACTTATACTACTTCTTACTCTTCTACACAGATCACAAACCTACTTATCCCTGCAGCCACTCTTCCACAATCAGAATTCCACTGATTGTTCACCTCGACTGTCTCACTCAACTGTCCAAACCCGCTCCGTTCGCCCTGCGGGCTCACTCTGCTCCCCTCCCTACCGCCAATTCCCACCCACCCCCAGGGGTTTCCAATTTATTTTCACTAACCACACCCCCATTTTACCTGTACCAATCAATTAGCTCTCCTTATTACCACTCCCCACCAAACTTATTCACTTACCTCTCCTAGCCATATCATATATCCACCCCACCTTTACAGTTTCAACTACCCAGCTGCTATTACTACATACCCCTATCTATCTTCACATCTTATACCAAGATCATGGCCAATATTTCCTACCTAACTCAACTAAAATTCATAGCCTTTGTTTCACTCCTACCTCCTCTAATAACTATCTACACATTAACCTCTTATGAACAACCACTTCACCCAAACCTTCTAGTGCCCTCCAGGCTCACTTCCACACCATTACTACCTATCTCCCTTTACAGCTTTAACACCACAATTTGTCCCTGTTACCTGCAAGCCAAATATCACAGACTAACCCATATAAAATATAGTAATCTCCATGCAAGAAAAACACTTTTTTATTTCCTTAAATTTAACAACCTCACATATAAAATAGTCCACCTAACCCTGCTAGATGGAGACATTCATCCTAATCCTGGCCCAAACAATATTCCTGACACTGTACAATTCACCTCTAACACAACTCATACATATACACCTAATAAGCCTCCAAACTCTCTTTCAATAGCACATCTTAACATTCGAGGCATTAAAAACAAGACTGCCCATCTTCATGCCCTACTAGAAATCTATCAATTTGATTTCCTATGTCTATCAGAAACATGGCTAAAACCATCCATTAATGACAATGAACTTACCCCACCTGCCTACAGTATCCTAAGAATGGACCGTATTAACAAAAAAGGCAGGGGGTGTTGCAGTCCTCTATAAAAATAATCTACAAGTCACCACATCTAACATAAATCTACCTATATTTAATAACTCTGAAATCCTTGTCACTAAACTTCAAATCAACAAATTCAAATCCATTAACATCGCTTGTATTTACCTTCCCCCTGGAAATAACATTAATACCATTGAAAGCATTCTTAACTGTATATCAATCAATCTTCCACAAGAAACTTTAGTACTTGGGGACTTTAACATTGACTGGAAGTCCTGCAGTACCCCTCATCCCACCACCCACATTAATCTTTATGGCTTCTCACAAGTCATTACCTCCCCTACAAGAATTAATAAAACCAACAACAAAGAAAGTACATTAGATTGGATTCTTACAAACTCTCCACATCTCACATACAAAGCAGGAACCCTCCCTGATGATCTCAGTGATCACTCACTCACTTATATCATCAGACACAAAACTAACATACCTAACCCTATTACTTATCGTACAATCCGGACTAAAAAATTCTTCAACCCTGAACTTTTCCAGCTAGTACTCAAACACTGCGATTGGTCACCACTAAAAATACTCCCCCAAGATAAAGCAGTTGACTACTTTAATTCCACATTCTTATCCATCCTTGACCAACATGCCCCTGTACGCTCTATTAGAAGTAACGCTAAACCTGCCCTATGGCTCACCAAAGCAACTAAACAGAAAATTCTCCTCAGAAACAAATCTTGGATAAAATGGAACACTACCAGGAATTTAACAGACCACCAAACCTTTAGACAACTAAGAAATACTACTAAAAAAAGCTATCCTGCTAGATAAAAAAAACTTTTATATCCAACTACAACAAACTAACCAAAGGAATCCACAAAAATGTTGGTCCAGCATCAACAAACTCCTACACCCAGGTCAAACTATTACACCTATCCCACAAGGCTCCAACCAAGATAATCCAACACAAACTGCCAATGCCTTTAATTATTTATTTACAGATACTATTCAAACACTAGCTAAGCAATTATCTCCAACTTCCCCTAATCTAACCACCTCTCCAACTTACCCAATTCCATTATTTCAGATTAAACCTGTTCCTACATCCTTCATTTGCTCTCTTCTAGGAAAAACTGAAACCTACTACCCCATCTGCTGACCATCTACCTGCTAAATACCTGCAAAAAGGTGCCAAAGCCATAGCCCTCCCCATTTCCATACTTATAAACAGAACTATAACCGAAGGAAATATCCCATCTATCTGGAAAATCTCACACATCATCCCCTTCATAAAGATGGTAACTCCATTGACATTTCAAACTATAGACCAATAGCCCTACTCTTTCCACTGGCAAAAATAATGGAAAAATGTGTCCATAAGCAACTACTCACCCATCTTATTGATAATAACTTACTTGCCAACTGTCAGCATGGGTTTGGACCTAACCACAGCACCACCACAGCCCTACTCTCCTTCACAGACTGTATAAATTCTAACCGTAATAACAATACCCTTTCCTCTTCTGTCTTCATTGATTTATCTAAGGCTTTTGATATGGTTAACCACCAGCTACTTACTGAAATACTTAAATCTCTTTCTCTTGATACTTTAGCATTACAATGGTTCAAATCCTACTTAGAGAATAGACAACAAGCAGTACTATGGGAAAGCAACCTATCTTCTCACCTCCCCATTTCCCTTGGTGTCCCCCAGGGCTCCATTTTAGGCCCATTGTTATTTTCCATTTTCATTAATGACCTCCACCTAGCAATTCCACATGCAACCTGCATTCAATATGCAGACGACTCCACCATTATTTGCTCAGCTAATACTCCTACCGAGCTACAATCCCTTACACAAAATGCATTTAATACAGTTGAACAATAGTTTTTAAACTGTTGCCTTCTACTTAACCCTAAAACAACTAAACTTCTACTTTTTACTCCTACTCGTAGGTCTGCCCCTCTTCACTTCACTCTTACATCCAACAATGGGACTCTCATATCTCCTGACACAACCACCAAACTTCTTGAAATAACCATAGATAATAATCTAAACTTCGACACTCATACTAACATCACTATAAAAACAGTAAATAATAAACTGGGATCCCTTTACAGAATCAAACCCTTCCTTACTCCTTCAACCAAAATCGCTATAGCTAGAACTCATTTAATCACTACCTTACTCTATGCTTCACCCATATACACCAATCTCTCAAAAAACAACCTAAACAAACTTGCTACTACCTATCACAGCATTGCTAGATTTGCCACAGGATCTCCTTTTAGAACACATCACTGCAACAACATAAAACAACTAGGATGGCTAGAGTTTCATAACCAGATACTATTTCAACAACTCACTATTATCCAAAAGAGCTTGTACTACCCCACCTATACACCTATACTGACTACTCTCATTACCCCCTACAACAATCTTAAGAACCTTCGCTTCTCTAATAAGCTACTTATTACTATCAGCAAATCCAACAACTCAGCTGGAGATTCATTATTCTCTAACTCTGTAGGCAAACACGGGAACAAGCTTCCCTCTGAACTCCTATCTCTGTCCTCCATAAAACTCTTTAAACTGAAAATAAAACAATTTCTCAGTACTCACTGGCTTTGTCCTTGTACTAACCCTGACTAACTGTCTTCTCTTCTATTTCCTATGTCTTCTCTGCTCCTAACATGAGTATATTCTACCTACTTACATCCTCTTGCTGTTTCCTATATATCTTTATTTCACTGTATCATATGATACATTTGTATAATTAATCAACTGTTTATACTTTTTTATTCTGCTTGCAATTGAAAACAACTATTTTGTTTTTATATTTATTGCATTGCATATCACCTCATCATGAGCTAGGTATGCTTGTAATGACAACTGTATCTAATCTGTATGGCTGTGATCTGTTTAGACCCTTTTTAACTACCGTTATAATTCTTTGAATTTGTGATAATTATTACAGTTATATATTGTGTCTGTGTATGGCTGTAACTGTTTAGAGCTATTTTACTACTGTTATACTTCTTTGAACTTGTGATTATTTTTTACTGTATAAAATTGTCTGTGTTGGAGCTTTTCTCCCTGGGCCTCTACTGAAAATGGATTTTATTCCAGTTAGACTAGCCTGGTCAACAAATGCAAAATAAATAAATAAATAAATGTTATGTCCAGATATTTGTCAGATGTACTGTTGCCTGGCCACCATAAGTGTTGTGTATTTCTGACAAAGCAGTGGAATGCTGTGAAGATGTATGTCAGTAACTAGTGGGAAGTACGTGGGCTTGGGACTTGTGCTCCTCCAGTTAATATATGTTAGGACAAACAGGAGGGTTTGAATGCATCAACTGTGTGAGCTTATCTACTCCAGTATTTGGGATATATCCCCATTTTCATGGCTTTAAATACCCCTTTGTCAGGCTTGGTCCATATTTCTTGCACTAAGGGGTTCTGTGTATACCTCTCAACTGACAAGATTGTTTCAGACTGTCCAGGTGTATTTCTCATTTTTCTGCTGTATTCCACAGAATCATTACTGTGATTTGTGTGGTACTTCACTATGATGATTTCATGAAGTCTGCCAGTAACTGATGGCGTACATTTCAGTTTCAGAGCTGCCTTCCTTCAGAACATGTATGCTGACACAATCCCTGTTTCTGTAGCAACATTCTACATTTATAACTGTAATACTTACATTACGTCCCCTTTCACTAAGAGGTTGAGAGTTATGGTGCTGAGGTATTACTCCACTACAGGTTATGGGCATATACATATATATATATATATATATATATATATATATATATATATATATATATATATATATATGTGTGTGTATGTGATTGTGTGTGTGTGTCTATGTGTGTGTGTCTATGTGTGTGAGTGTGTGTGTGTGTGTGTGTGTGTGTGTGTATATATATATGTATATATATATATATATATATATATATATATATATATATATATATATATATATATATACCCTATTTCTCACCATATTGATCTGATATTTATATATTTAGATATAGAAACATGACTGATTCCACAGTGGTTTCACTAACAAGTAGTAAATAATTGTAGTACTCAAAGCAGTTTTTCACTACTAGTCAGTATGTGTACTGAATGATATATTTGAAAAAGCAACCTCTATTCTTACAGCACAGATGGCTTAGTGGTTAAGTGCTGTGACTATAGTATACAGGGTCCTGGGTTCAACACCTGCAATGGCTATTTATTTTGTTGCTGGGCAGAACAAGGGCTAATGAGGACAGGGTGATTAAGGCACTTTAAAGCAGCTTTAAGCAGGTTTGCGCAAAGCTAGGCAGTGCTAATTGATAGATAAACAAATACGCTCTTACTTTGCTTAAAAGTGCGCAAATCTGCTTAGCATTTACATTTAAGCAATGCTTTAACTTACTAAGCATAGCTCAGCGCTGGTAACCAGTGATCACATTCCAGTCTGATAAAATAGCAGGGTAATGACATCTTTAATAAGTGTATTTAATTCCATGTATATAACATGCTTCTATGTGCTTTCATTACAGTAGCAAGGGGTGTGAGTATACTCTATGGGGCACCTGCGTATTCATGGGTAGTACCACAATCTTTTCTCTTTGTATTTGTTTCATATTTGGGTAGTATCCCAGGTTATATGAAGTCAAACATGAATTTATTGTATCATTACATTACTTTGTAAATCAGTTGTGGACTCTGGGGAATGCAGTCAGTAAATACTCACATCTATTGGTATTACCAACGTCATATTCCTCATAAAGGATGTTACAACAAACCCAGTGACATCTGCAACTGTCTCAATGTATGACAGGAGTATGCCCAATCTACCACTGTGTTTGTGCCTCTATTCCCACCTAGTGATATGGGGCTTGATGCCTAGCTTAGTGAGTTATTGAATGATTCCTGAGTGGGGAATGTTATGCAAGGCTTTGGCCAGAAAAAGGAAGGCTGTATGTGCCACCTTGCCTTAATCCACAGCTCAATTGACTGACATCAAGAATTTTACCAGGTTGAATGACCAGGTATGACCTACCCTTCACAAAAGTAAACTGTGTGGGATCCTGAGTCTGCAGATTCCCATATCCCTGTTTATTAGGTGCATGATGCATTCCATAGATTCGCATAACGGACTTATCAGGCAGTTGGGGCAGTATTTCTCAGGGTCTGTAGTCACACCTTGTTTCTGAAGAGGGGCGACTGTAGCAGTACACAATTCAGTAGGGACAAAGCCTGAGGTGAGGCTGTGCTTGAACAAGGCACACAGGCGAGGTGCCAGGTCACTCTGTAGTTCATGTAGAACACAGCCAGGGATATTGTCAGGTCCCATAAAAGCTGTATTCTTGGCCTTAGACAGTGGTGTATTAACCTGTGCTGCAGTAATACTGGGAGCCTGGCAGTGTACTGGTATTGTGATTGCTCCTTTGGTGGGGGGGTTAAATTTTGCACTCAATATGTCAGCCAGTATATTGGCATTATTTGTTGTCTCAGTCTGAGAGGTACCATTGTCTAGTAAGTCAGAAGAAATATTGGTATTGCCATAGAGATTCCTTACATAACTGTATGAGGCCTTTTGGTTGTCTTTACTATGCACTCCAATTCTGTTTTCACAGCTAACCTTGTGGTATTTGATGAGGGATCTCAACTTTTAATTGAGGCTTATAAGGGTTTATTTCCAGTCTTGGGACTTTACCTTATTCCATATCGGTTCCCTCTTTCTATTGTACAGTTTCTTTATGGCAGGGGACCACCAGATCATCTTTCCTTTTTGGAGGTGAGAGTCCTGGTTGTATTGGGTATGGCGGTATCCATGCATTTGTGTACGTGTTCATCGTGCATTGCTGTTTGATTCAGCTGTCATGCAACTAGTCTCCATTTGCATGGCTGCCATGAGGTTAGCCACCTCTGTTTTTAGGAGGCCATAGTTAGCTTTAGAAAGGCTTTTCATGGTGGTTACCTGTGCGGGGGGGGGGGGCGGCGGTGGAAGGGCGGTGGATTTCCAAAGGTGATTAATTTGTGTTCAGATATAACAAGGTAGGAGTTGACTATTGGTGTAGGGCAACAGTCGCCCATGTTAGGAAGAAGCAGGTCGATGTGATGGGCATGTGCATCAGTAAATGAGTAGCTTTCCCAGTTAATGAGGTAGTTGAAGTCAACCATTATGGGAGTGTTAGGTTGGACACTAATATTCTCCATGATTTTTAAGGATATGGAGTGGGAGGTTTGGGACATGTTTGGGGACCTATAGCAGGCTACAACCTGAACCACTGTCTTACTCAATGTTAGCTATGCCTGCAGGATCTGTAATGCATAATGTTGATCTAGCACTCTGGAGGTATGTGCATCCTTAATAAAGTTTAAAATATTACCTTTGGCGATTCAGTCCAGGTTCTGCAGCCAACAGCTGTGGAATGAGTTATAGGCTGGTAGTGCAGGGGTGCTTCCTGCTGCCTTTAACCAGGTCTCTGTTACAGCACAGATGTCATTGTTCCCCATTTTAAGGGATACTTCCACTGAGTGCATTTTCTGATTTACATTTCTAGTCTGCAGCAGCATGACCCTCTGATTGCATGTGTTTGTAACTGTCATATATTTCTGTATATATATATATATATATATATATATATATATATATATATATATATATATATATATTCATTCACATTTCTATATATATGTATGTGTGTGTATATATATATATATATATATATATATATATATATATATATATATATATATATGGATATAAATGTGGATGTATCTCACTCTCTCTCTCTCTCTCTCTATATATATATATATATATATATATATATATATATATATATATTATGTATAGATGTGTCCACATATATGTATCTCCATACATATATACATGTATATACAGAGTACCTAACTGATTCTCCAGATTCCTTTCCCTGCTGTTGAATGACTGTACTAACTGATATGTTTGGAATGTCATCACTATTTTATGGGCTCAGATGGTGTAATGGTAAATTGCTTTGATTGTAGTTTAGAGGGCCCTGGGTTCACAACTTGGTAGGCCTTATTATTTTGTTGCAAGGCAGAACAGTTTTGCTGGGGAGGAAGGGATGAGGGCAATAATTGAAATAGGTTCATAGTTTGGGCTCCTTCACCCCCATTTAGACAGCATTTGCTCAGATTTGTTTCAGCATGAAAAATATCAAAAACAATATCAAAAACAAAAAAATTACTAGAATAGTCCAGTATCAGAGTTTGCTGATCCCTGGGCTTTGTCTTGGTTCCTGTAACTGTTCCATATCCTTATTTGGAAGAAAGGAAGCATCTTTGTTTACCAGTGGGAGTGGGAAGCATTGAGCAACCTATTTGTCCATTTTGGAGTGGTTTCAGCCAGAAACTAGTAGTCCATTGGCCATTTTGGGTCAATTCCCAGCTCTTTTCAACCCCTCTTGTGATTTAGCGTTTTAAGCATAATTTAAGCGGAGTTGCCACAGGAGCACACAAGAGCAGCGGCGGTTAATTGGGGTTAAACTATTCAGGCTACCTAAAGTCAACTCTTCATTTTTTCCCTTAGAACAGCTCTTCTTGAACTCTACTTCTAACCAAAACAGCCTATTCTCTATCTGAAAGATTCAGCTCTACTTGGTTCCTAAGGAGACTATTCTCTAGCTGGGAAGCTTGCACTTGCTCCTAAAGTACTTTCTACTCTGATATAGCACTTTTTATTATACATAGTACCCCACCTGCCTAAAACCCCTCTTTCAATCACCCACATCCCTCGAAGTCCTTCCAAACTCAATTAACAGAAAGCATTTTGTCCTTTCATTCTAGCATGTTGAGGGGTCAGTTGCTAGCGTCCTCTCCTGCCCAGCTGGTGAATCTGGGAATATTGAGGCAATGTTACAATTGCCTCATGTACAAAGACAACCCTCTCCTTCTCCCACAAAACACAAATACATGCGAGAGATGCAACTATACAGCCAAACTGGAGGCCAAGCTCTCTCAACATAAGACTGGCAAGACCAGACAGGAGGAGAAGGAAACCACACACACCACAAACCCAGTCTCACATAGTACTATCACAACTTCAAATCATACACATAAACACACAAAGACATACTCGGAGGCTCTGATCAAAAATCTACCAAAACAGCAGAGGCCACCAAAGCAGACACCCAAACAACTGCCACCTCATGACAAAACACATGCAACACATAGACCACATAGTCAGTGTGCCAAACAGTCACAGCCCTTAAGGCCAAACACAATGCCAGACACACTTGTCATAGGTGACTCCATAGTCAGACACACTGACATCCCACTCACCAGATTGTGTAAGGAGAAGGTCACAGTAAGCTGCCTGTCGGGCGCTAGAATCCGCCACATAGTGCAAGCACTCAGGTCACTCAACAGCAAGTACAAGTATGACTCAGTCATTGTCCATGCTGGTGTGAATGACCTGAGACGTACCTCGCTGGACTACATGAAAAGAGACATAGAGGAGCTCTCTCATTATGTAGCCCAGGCAGGTATGACCCTGACCCTGAGCAGTATCCTACCTTCACCAAGAATGATGCCACAGTACAAAGACAAAATGATCAGTTTTAACAATTGGCTTAACTACTGGTGTCATTCGAAGGGGATCCAATGTCTGTCTGCCTGGGATGACATGCTGGACAAGCCACGCTGCTTCGCAAGGGACGGCTTGCACCTGTCACCCCTGGGCTTCCGGATATTGGCAAAGGCTCTTGCCACCCCCATAGTGCCTTTTTTAGGCAAGGCTCAAATTCTAAACCTACCACCCTAGAACACAAAAAAGAAAATAAACTAAGGGTAATGCTGCTCAATGCCAGAAGTCTAAACCTCAAGATGCACGCACTTGAAGCTCTTCTCAGTATGGAGAACATCGATGTCTGTGCTGTGACTGAAACCTGGTTCAAGGCTCTTGAGAGCACCCCGGCACTATCAGGTTTTACGTCATATCATGCGTTCCGGCCCCAAAACCCGGACCACACAAAGAAAAGAGGGGGGGTATCCATATTCATCAAGGATATCCACACCTCCAGGTTGGTGGCAACGTACGAAGCATTGGAGACCATCCAGGTGCAATTAACCATAGGAAAGACTGCTCTGCAATTTGTAGCATGTTACAGGCCACCCTCTCAAAACCCAGGAACCTCACACAGCTTTCCTGAAAACACTCGAGGGGATAAATATATCTCCAAACACCATCATATTAGGTGATTTCAACTACCCGAATATAGACTGGGATCATTACTCAAGCCCCAACATTCTAACCCAAAGGTTTCTGGAGTTCATAAACTCAAATTCCATGGAACAACTAGTCACCATACCCACAAGAGGAGAAAACATACTAGATCTCATCATCACGAACATGGGGACACAATGCTCAGCACCAGAGGTGTACCCCTCATTGGTGAGATCAGATCATAAACTAATCTCAATGGAAGTCCACATCCCGCCCCCACCCCAGATAAAAAAGACCACAGTGAAAAACTTCTCAAAAGCCAACTTCACACTTCTTAAGACTGGTGTGGTTTCCTTCAAGGCCCGCGAGCAAGCGGAAACCATTACCCAAACAGCTGAATCACTTACAAATGCCTTCTATCAGCACCTCCAGGACTGCATGGATCAGGCAATCCCAAACAAAACAAAGACTCTTTGCACCAAAGGCAAGTGCCCAGACTGGTGGACCCCAGCCATTAACAAGCTCTACAATAAAAGGAGAAAGCTACTACAAGATAGAGCAAAATCCTTAAAAGGGAAGACACCCTTGATCACTATAAGTAAAAAACTACGATCGCTCATAAAATCATCCAAGGCAAATTTTGAAAGAAAAGTCGCTAAGGACTCAAAAGACAATCATAAGGCCTTTTTTAGCTATGTTAGAAACCTGTGAGGAAACTCCCAGATATGCTCAGAATTAGTTTAAAATGATGTAAAAATCACTGAACCAACAGACATTGCCAACATACTGGCTGACAGGTTCAGTGCTAATTTCTCCCCCCCTCCCCGCCCGAAAGGAGAGATATCTATCCCAGCGGATTGTAGCCTCCCACACATTTCAAATGCTCAGGTGAAAACTGCTCTCTCCAAGGCAAAAAACACAGCATCTATGGGACCAGATGGTGTCCCCAGTTGTGTGCTCAATGAGGAATTAAACCCGCTGTTGGGGCAGCTGTTTAATCTTAGCCTCACCTCAGGATACGTACCCAAGCAGTGGCGTACGGCAATTGTGGTCCCACTTCACAAAGGCGGTGCCTCCACTGACCCTGGAAATTACCGCCCCATCAGCTTGACAAGCCTAGTCTGAAAAGCTATGGAGAGGATCATAATGGAACTCATAAATAAAGACATAGGGGACTTACAGACATTGGATCCAACCCAGTTTGGCTTTGTCAAGGGCAGATCCTGCCTTTTAAACTTGGTTGATTTTTTTGAAACAGTCATCAAGGCCATTGATGAGGGCAAGGCAGTCCACACAGCTTACCTTGACCTTGCAAAAGCTTTCGACACAATACCCCACTTGGGTATCATAGAAAAACTCACCAACTTAAATGTAAACCCATACGTCACAAGATGGGTTGCAAACTGGCTAAGTGACAGAACCCACAGGGTCAGAGTGGCTGGCGCCATGTCAGACTCCAAGCCGGTCACAAGTGGTGTCCCACAAGGCTCAGTCCTGGGTCCCCTCTTGTTCGGCATCTACTTTTCAGAAGTACAGGCAAACACAGGAGGATTATGGCTGACAAAGTTTGCAGATGACTGCAAATTGGGCGCCATAGTTGAAAACACATCAGACACAGATATCCTCCAGAAGGGTCTCATAGAAATAGATAACTGGTGCCAAAGCCATGGCCTAAAGTTAAACGCCAAAAAATGCATAGTCATACCCTTCTGGAAAAACAAGG